>NC_143575.1:5265491-5593344 GCF_048544385.1 Mastigoproctus giganteus
GATATACTGGAATTTTGAAAGCAGGGATAAGGAGGTGATATCCCCTTGGATAAGCTTGGAGGGGGGGGATACACAGACTAACAGATTAACAGTAGCTGCTGGCAGAAGTGAAAGTGATTCTTGCACTGCTTCTATTGGAATGAGCAGAAGCCTGGAAAAAAAGATGCAGGGGATTTCCGATTCTGCTGAGAGTCAATGCGGTACAAGTAAACACATGGGCTGTGTTAGGGTAGCTAAGAATAGGAACAGGGGCATGTATACTAGTGTGTACACCAATGCTAGGAGTTTAGAAAATAAATTTGATGAATTTGAGATTAGCAGAGGCATATGATGCAAGAAAGCAAGCTTATGTAGCATCAGCAAAAAAAAAAAAAAAAAACACTTCCATTTCACCCCTCTGTTCGTTCGAAATACCTGTCCAGCTGAGCCTTAAATTTATTTATGCTATCAACTTCCACAACAAGGGATGGAAGTCTGTTCCACCAACCAACTACCCACTAGCTAAATGCAAATATCCGCACATCTATCCTACATTGTCTTTCTTCAATCTGAATTTATGCTCTCTCAGGCGATTACTCTGAGCAAGAGAAACAATCCCATCAGCAATTGAGCATGCTCAAACCATTCAAGGCTTTATACACCTCTATCAGATCACCTTGCCGGTGCTTAGTCTCCAGATACTGTAATTTGCAAAACTTAAGCCTTTCTTCGTAAGAGTAACCCTTTGTTCCATTCACTAATCTTGTTGCCCTTCTCTGTACTCATTCCAGCAGCTCTACATTCTTCTTGAAATGAGGCCTCCAGACCTGTATACAGTACTCAAGGTGTGGCCTGACCATTGCCTTATACAAGGGAATAATCACCTCCTTATCCCTGCTAGAAAAATTCCTGTATATCATTGACAAGACACCAAGAGCTATTCTTGCAGCCCGTCTGCACTGATCAGAAAATTTCATATCTGCCTGCACAATTACCGCCAGGTCCTTTTCATTCTCTACCACTGTCAGTGTAGTACCACAGAGTTGATACATTGCTCTGGGGTTGCTGTTTCCCATATATAGTACTTTACATTTGTCAATGTTAAACTTCATTTGCCACCTCTCAGCCCATCTGCTCAATGATTCCAGATCCTGTTGCAGCAGCATAGTGTCAGTAGTCTCCTTAACAACCCTGCCAACCTTTGTATCATCTACAAACTTGGACATTAAGCTTGATATATCATCATCAATATCATTTATAAATACAGAAAACAATAATGGACCCAACACTGAACCCTGAGGGACTCCACTAATAACATTAGTCCACTGCGAGCAGTGTTCATTGATTACCACTCTCTGTCTTCTCCCCCTCAACCATCCCTTTATCCATAGCAGCAATTTGCCTCCAATGCCACACTGCTCCAATTTTTGCAGCAGTCTTCCATGTGCAACAGTATCAAAATCCCTTTCTAAGATCCAAATATATAATAACAAATTTATTCTGTGCATCCAGTTCTTTTGTGACTGCATCATAGTATCCAATCAAATTGGTCAGGTAAGACTTTCCCTTAACAAAACCATGCTGTGTCCGAGCTATAACTGAAGTCTTGTCTAGATGATCCTGTAGTGCTTCTTTAATCAGTGCCTCCATTAATTTTCCTGGAACAGAAGTTAAACTCACAAGTCTATAATTACTTGTGTCAGCCTTTGATCCTCCTTTGTGAATTGGAGTCACATTTGCACATCTCCAGTCTATGAGTCCAGAGATGTTCGTCAAGTCTCCAGTCCAGAGATGTTCGTCAAGTCTCCAGTCCAGAGATGTTCGTCAAAACATCAAAGGTAGATACTGTTGGGATATCTGAGACATGGTATCACAAACACATAAGCAGTGCAGAATTGGAATTTCAGGAGTACAATGTGTACAGGCAGAACAGATAGGATAGGAAGTGAAGAGAGGTTATACTATCAGATAAGAAACACAAAATCCAAAGAAGTACAGCCAATCGACATGGCTGGACAGTGCAGAGTCAGTTTGGTGTGACGTAAGCACTGGGAAATCAAAACAGAGTAGGAGTGTATTATAGGCCTAATTACTCTGATAAGTATAATAAACTGTATAGGGAAATAGTCTTATAATAGGGGATTTTAATTTCCCAGATATCGACTGAAATTTGTGGGTTGGTCACTCTCACACTAGCAAGGCTGTTGTGGATTTATTGGATGATTATTTTCTACAGCAGCATGTTCGGGAGGCAACTAGAGGGAGTAATACACTTGATCTGGTTATCAGTAGTGATTCTTCTTGCATTACGAATCTGCAGATAAATGAACCACTAGGTGGAAGTGATCATATTGTGCTGAAGTGGGATTTACTCAAAGGGGTAACTACCATCAGGGGTAAAGGTTTTTGCTTTCATAAAGCTGACTACGGAGGTCTGAGACAATATTTAAATTCTATAGAGTGGGACCAACTCGTGATGTTACCAACAGCAATTTCAAAATGGGAAGCATTCAAAGAATTAATCTTGTAAGCTATTAGGCTTTTCACACCAACTAAGAAATATTGCTCACGGTTTAGACCTAAATGGATGTCAAATGAACTAATGAGACATATGGCAGAGAAGGAAAACGCATGGGATACATATAAATTAATGGGTGCCACGGAAGACTATGATAGATATAAGCTGGTCTGTAACCAAGTCACAAAGGAGGTTAGGCAGGCAAAGGCAGATTATGAGAAATATTTCGGAAAGAATGCAAAGAAAAACAACAAAGAGTTCTTTACTTATGTAAACTCTAGAAGGAAAGGGACGAATCAGATTGGTCCACTGCATATTGATGGTTCAACTGTTGATGATTCTGCTCAGGTAGCTAACAAACTAAATGAGTATTTTGCATCTACATTCACACATGAGGAGTTATTCAAGGAGGGGAATACCAGTGGTGTATTAAACTCTGTAATTAATCTGAGAGTAAATCTTGTAATAACTTAAGAGTAAAGTGGAGGAGAAATTGTTGAAGATAAACATAAGGCACCTGGGATGGCCAGGATCTATTCAGTTATATTAAAGGAGGCAGCAAAGGAAGTAAGCAGGCCCTTAGCCATAATTATGAGAGCTTCCTTGGACTCAGGGGATGTACCCATGGACTGGAGATGTGCAAATGTGACTGCAATTCACAAAGGAGGATCAAGGGGTGACAAGAAATTAAAGACCTGTTAGTTTAATTTCTGTTCCAGGGAAATTAATGGAGGCACTGATTAAAGAAGCACTGCAGGATCATCTAGACAAGGCTCCAGTTTCAGCTCGGACACAGCATGGTTTTGTTAAGGGGAAGTCTTGTCTGACCAATTTGATTGGTCAGACAATCAAATGATCAGACTGGACGCAGGGAATAACTTTGATATCATATATTTGGATCTTAGAATGGCTTTTGATAGTGTTGCACATGGAAGACTGCTGCACAAATTGGAGTAGTGTGGCATTGGAGGCAAATTGCTGCTATGGAAAAAGAAATGGTTGAGTGGGAGAAGACAGAGTGGTAACCAATGGGCACTGCTCTTTGTGGACTAATGTTATTAGTGGAGTCCCTTAGGGTTCAGTGTTGGGTCCATTGTTGTTTCTGTATTTATTAATGGTACTGATGATGGTATATCAGACAATGTCCAAGTTTGAGGATAATATGAAGGTTGGCAGGATTGTTTATGACACTAATGATAGTACACTGCTGCAACAGGATCAATCTAGAAAAGTTAACAGATTGGCTGGGAGGTGGAAAATGAAGTTTAACATTGACAAATGTAAAGTACTGCATATGGAAAGCAGTAACACAAGATTAATGTATCAACTCTGTGGTGCTACACTGACAATGGTAGAGAATGAAAGGGGCCTGGGGGAAATTGTGCAGGTATATATGAAGTTTCCTGAGCAGAGCAGACAGTCTGCAAGAGTAGCTCATGGTGTTTTGTAAATGATATACAGGAATTTTTCCAGCAGGGATAAGTAGGTGATTATCCCCTTGAATAAAGCAATGGTCAGGCCACACATTGAGTACAGTATACAGGTCTGGAGGCCTCATTTTAGGAAGGATGCAGAGCTGCTGAGCGAGTGCAGAGAAGGGCTACAAGATTAGTGAATGGAACAAAGGGTTGCCCTTACAAAGAAAGGCTTAAGTTTTGCAAATTACAGTGTCTGGAGACTAGGCACCGGCAAGGTGATCTGGTACAGGGGTATAAAGCCTTGAATGGTTTGAGTACGCTCAATGCCGATGGGATTCTTCCCCTTGCTCAGAATAATCACCTGAGGGCGCATAAATTCAAATTGAGGAAAGACAGATGTAGAATAGATGTGCAGAAATTTGCCTTTAGCCAGAGTGTAGTTGGTTGGTGGAACAGAGTTCCATCCCTGTGTGGGAATTTTTTTTTTTTTGGCTGATGCTGCATAAGCTTGCTTTCTTGCATCATATGCCTCTACTAATGCAGTTCCTAAAAAGGGTGACAAATCCCTCCCATCCAATTATCATCCCATTGCAATTACTTCTACTCTTTCTAAAGTAATGTAGAAATCAATTAACTGCCAACTCTTAAACTACCGAGAAACCTTCCATTTGATAAACAATCGCCAGTATGGATTCCGTCAGTGTCGATCCACTGGTGATATTCCAGCTTATGTTACCCATTTGTAGACAAATTCAGTGAAAAAGTTCCGTGAAACAAACAGTTGCTCTAGACATTTCAAAGGCTTTCGATCATGTTTAGCATAAAGGTCTTCTAAACAAGCTTCCATTGTATGGTTTGCCAACTGTTTTTTTGTAATTGGTTATCCAGTTTTTTCTCTCTGATCGCTCACTGAGGGTGATGGTAGATGGCTCTTTGTCTTCTAGTTTCTCCATTAATGCTGGTGTCCCCCAAGGTTCAGTTCTTTCCCCCACTCTTTTCCTCTTGTATATTAATGACCTTCTTCCACTGACTGGAAATCCTATCCATAGTTTTGCCGATGATAGCACATTGCTTTCGACTTTCCATTTTGAGAAACCTTGCCTTGCTCAACCAGGTTCAACTTCTCGAATATTGGCTACCAATTCCTTAAATGCCGATCTCCAGGTAATTCTCCAGTGAGGCAAAGAAAACTTAGTTGATTTCGATCCTTCTAAAACTCTGTCTTGTCTTATATCTTGCAAAAAGGATACTTCTGCTCCTATGCTTGTCTTTGGTGACACTTCGATTTCTAGGCAAGTTGATATATCTCTTTTGGGGATTACTCCAAATTCTAATCTCTCTTGGCACAAGCACATTACAAATATTGCTTCCTCTGCATCTAAAAAACTTGGTTTTCTCTTTCGCTCTCTGCGTTACTTTTCTTCCAAACAGCTGTTCACTCTTTATAAATTGCAAATCCGCCCTACCAAGGAATATTGTTCCCACATCTGGGGCGGTGCCCCCAAAACCTCTCTCAGGCTTCTAGATTCCATTCAGAAGAGGGGGTTAGGTTGTTTTATGACATCTCTAACAGAGTTTCTCCACTCGCTGTCTCATAGATGTGCTGTTTCTGCTGCAAGCCTCTTCTCTTCTACAGATAGTTCCATGGGCACTTATTATTATTTGTTATTATTTTGGTTTTTAGGAGCATTAGTAACTAAGGCCATATTGCTCCGGGATATGCGGTGGTCATTCCCTGACCTTTCCGCATCCTCCGTATTTGGTGGTGACGGGCTCGAACCCCGGTCTAATCAAGAAGCATGTGCTACGCACTGCTGCTCCTTCCCACCTGGCTACGGAGGCTCCTCCATGGGCACTGTTCTTCTATTATTTGTGCTCTCTCTCTTTCAAAACAGTCCGAACACGTGCTGCCAGCAGCCAACATTCATTTACTGTCCAACTTCAAACTCACAGAACCAACTTTTCATCTTTCTCGTTTATTCATTCAACTGCCGTTTTCTGGAACAACCTTCATATGTCTTTCCTGAAAATTACAGTCTACAGAAGTTCAAGTCTAATGTCAACAAATATCTTCTCTCGTCTTCTCAACCTCCAACCCAAGCACCGTACTAAGTACTATAGAATCTAATACCTCTTGTGTTTGGGGTTTTCATAAAAAAATATTTATTTATCGTAAGTTTTACTGATTTACAACAATTGGAACACAAAAATTTCAAACAATAAGATATTCATTTTTTTTTTTATTGTAATTTCCATATAAACAATTGATTCTCACAAAATGTTTTCATCGACTTTTGCCAAGCTCTTGTATTCGTAGCCAATCTTAGCGTAATGACTTAACAGATTCCCCACAATTCTAAAAATGTGAAATCTTTGATAAATGTCCAGCATGAGAATGCCATTAGATTAAGAAGCGGCCCAAGCAAAAATTAAGCGAATGTTTGTTAGAAATAATATTCGTGTAAAATTGCCAGCAGAGATGATCCCTACACAAGCTGCCAAAGAGGGAAGATGGCGGTGTAAAGGAACCACAAAGATTGCCAAAATTAGCTTGCTCTGGCTGGATTTTCTGTGTCACCATATACAAGCCTATTGCTCAAATTCCGTTAACCACTGTGGACTGAAGTGCATGCCTCTCTACAGTTTATAGCCATTATTAGTTTAACAACCAGTGCGCAAAATTCTTGAAAATTTAACAATCGGCTTGCATGAGCCAGCTCCAGCACACCAGTTTCCAAACTTGTATGCAATATTATAGATGTGGGCTAAACTCTGCTACCAGCAAAGTTTTTTGTTTTGTTTTGTGTGCGCTATTCATTTTATTTGAAATGCTAATATATTGTTTTAAAAAAAGTGATGAGTGGAGTGGGAAAATGAGAAAAATATGTATATAAAATTTAATTGTAACTATGAATATACTATTTTTAATGTAGCCAAACTATGACCAAGAGTAAGAATGCCATCAGCATTTAACTTTAACCATTCATAACTTTAAACAACTCAATCTCCTCACATGTGCCTAGTTATCAGACACTGCAATTAACAGAACACGTTAGCTTGGGAACCAAGGGAAAATAATGGAGTATGGTTAAAAAAAAAAAAAAAAGCAGAGCAGAGCCATCTAGACAAGGCTGAAATTATACTTCAGACACAGCATGGGTTTGTTAAGGAGAAATCTTGTCTGACCAATTTGTTTGGATGCTATGATATGGTCACAAAGGAACTGGATGCAAAGAAATAATTTTGATATCATATACTTGGATTTCAGGAAATCTTTTGATACTGTTACATATAAAAGACTGCTGAACAAATTGGAGCAGTGTGGCATTAAAGGCAAGTTGAGTAGTTGTTCCATTAGGCTGTCACAGACATTCTCTCAGATATGCATAGCTGTGTTTTTCTACCTTAAGAGTCTAAAAATGCTGATGGAACTGATATTTGGGTGGCACTCAAAGTCAAATGGACCTAATTTTGGTAAAGTCTATTTATTCTATGACAGCCGCATCCTCTGCTTGCTCCTTCACTATGGCACTACTCTTAGTAACCTTGTTACTAACTGTAACCAGTCTCATGTGTTTTGTAATGAAACACATCTTAATTAAATCATACTGATATTATCAATGGCTGTATTATAAAACCACATGTGCTAGGAAAAAACCAAAAATATTTGAAACCAGCATGCAAAACTGCCTTAGAAAGGTGTTTACATCTTTAAAAAAAATACATTCAATTGACCAGTGTTATGCAATTTGGACGTAACAAACATCAAGTAAGCAAAAACTGTGTTAGGAATTAGGCCACAGTGACAAAATACTGCTGCAAATATCATAATACTGTATAGTATTTCAATATTTGCACTGGTATAAAATTTGGAGCAGTATATGGTATAAAAATACAGTATAGTATTTTTATACTATGACCAATATTTATACTATGTACAAATTTAGTACTATGAGCACACAAATTAATGAAAAACTTCACTTCTTTTGAACAATAAAAATCTGTCATTAAGAAATATTGTTTTCATTCCTAGTAAAAAAAAAAAAAGGAATCTTTCATTCCTTGATAAAAGAGATGCTTTTTTTTACTATATTCTCAATTTTTAATCTAATTTTTTTTGAAGAAAGACCAAGATGAATATTATTTATTTTTCAGACTGTTATTCTGTACTTATAAAATAAACAAGTTTCACTGGCTTCTAGAACCTTAAACTGCAGTTCTGCCATTTAATTTCTTACCCACTGGTTGGTCTATCTATAAACTGTTTCTACTTCTAAAATGAAGAAATCAGCAAAATTTAAAGAACATTTTTCCCATATCTCAACCTTCAACCATTCTAAAAAAAAAAAACTTGAATAATTTTCTACCAATATTACCTAAACAATTAGCATTAGCATTAGTAGAGGCATTTGATGCAAGAAAGCAAGCTTATGCAGCATCAGCCAAAAAATAAAAATAAATAAATAAAAAATAACCACTTCCACTTCACCCCTCTGTTCGTTTGAAATACCTGTCCAGCTGAGCCTTAAACTTATTTAGGCTATCAACTTACACGACAAGGGATGGAAGTCTATTCCAGCAACCAATCACCGCTGGCTAAAGGCAAATTTCCTCACGTCTATCCTACATCTGTCTTTCCTCAATTTGAATTTATGCCCTCTCAGGTGATTATTCTGAGCAAGAGGAAGAATCCCATCAGCATTGAGCATGCTCAAACCATTCAAGGCTTTATACACCTCTATCAGATCACCTCGCTGGTGCCTAGTCTCCAGACACTGTAATTTGCAAAATTTAAGCCTTTCTTCGTAAGAGCACCCCTTTGTTCCATTCACTAATCTTGTTGTCCTTCTCTCTACTCGTTCCAGCATCTCTACATCCTTCTTGAAATGAGGCCTCCAGGCCTGTATACAGTACTCTAGGTGTGGCCTGACCATTGCCTTATACAAGGGAATAATCACCTCCTTATCCCTGCTAGAAAAATTCCTATATATCATTGACAATACGCCATGAGCTACTCTTGCAGCCCGTCTGCACTGCTCAGAGAACTTCATATCTGCCTGCACAACCACCCCCAAATCCCTTCCATTCTCTACCACTGTCAATGTAGTACCACAGAGTTGATACGTTGCTCTGCGGTTGCTGTTTCCCATATGTAGTACTTTACATTTGTCAATGTTAAACTTCATTTGCCACCTCTCAGCCCATCTGCTCAACCTTTCCAGATCCTGTTGCAGCAGCATAGTATCAGTAGTGTCCTTGACAACCCTGCAACCTTCGTATCGTCTGCAAACTTGGACATTGTTTTCTGTATTTATAAATCAATATCATTTATAAATACAGAAAACAATAATGGACCCAATACTGAACCCTGAGGGACTCCACTAATAACATTAGTCCACGATGAGCAGTGTCCATTGATTACCACTCTCTGTCTTCTCCCCCTCAACCACCCCTTTATCCATAGCAGCAATTTGCCTCCAATGCCACACTGCTCCAATTTGTGTAGCAGTCTTCCATGTGCAACAGTATCAAAAGCCTTTCTAAGATCCAAGTATATAATATCAAAGTTATTCCCTGCATCCAGTTCTTTTGTGACTGCATCATAGAATCCAATCAAATTGGTCAGGCAAGACTTCCCCTTAACAAAACCATGCTGTGTCTGAGCTATAACTGAAGTCTTGTCTAGATGATCCTGCAGTGCTTCTTTAACCAGTGCCTCCATTAATTTTCCAGGAACAGAAGTTAAACTAACAGGTCTATAATTACTTGTGTCGCCCTTTGATCCTCCTTTGTGAATTGGGGTCACATTTGCATATCTCCAGTCCATGGGTACTTCCCCTGAGTCCAAGGAAGCTCTCATAATTATGGCTAAGGGTTTGCTTACTTCCTTTGCTGCCTCCTTTAATATAACTGGATAGATCCCATCCACCCCAGGTGCCTTTCTTGTATTTATCTTCAACAATTTCTCCTCCACTTTACTCTCAGTTATTACAAGATTCTCTAGCTTACTGCCAGAGTTGAATACACCTCTGGCATTCCCCTCGCTGAATAACTCCTCATGTGTGAATGTCGATGCAAAATATTCATTCAGTTTGTTAGATACCTGAGCAGGATCATCAACAGTTGACCCATCAATATCAAGTGGACCAATCTGATTCATCCCCTTCCTTCTCGAGTTTACATAAGTAAAGAACTCTTTGCTGTTTTTCTTTGCATCCCTTGCCAAAGATTTCTCGTAATCTGCCTTCGCCTGCCTAACCTCCTTTGTAACTTGGTTACAGATCAACTTGTATCTATCATAGGCTTCTGTGTCACGTGTTAATTTGTATGTATCCCATGCATTTTTCTTCTCTGCCATATGTCTCATTAGTTCATCTGACATCCACTTAGGCCTAAACCTTGAACAATATTTCTTAGTTGGTATGTAAAGCCTGGTAGCTTCCAAGATAAGTTCTTTGAATGCTTCCCATTTTGAATTTGCTGTTGATAACATCATCAGTTGGTCCCACTGTACAGAATTTAAATACAGTCTCAGCCCATCGTAGTCGCCTTTACGAAAGCAATAACCGTTCCCTTTATCCCTAATGGTAGTTACCTCTTTGAATAAATCCCACTTCAGCACACTGTGATCACTGCCACCTAGTGGTTCATTTACCTGCAGATTCTTAATGCATGAAGAATCACTACTGATAATCAAATCAAGAGTATTACTCCCTCTAGTTGCCTCCCGAACATGCTGATGTAGAAAACAATCATCCAATAAATCCACAAAAGCCTTGATAGTGTGTGAGTGACCAGCCCCCAAATTCCAGTCAATATCTGGGAAATTAAAATTCCCCATTATAAGACTCTCTGATTTACTGGCCCACTATTTCCCTGTACAGTTTCTTATTATACTCATCGGAGTCATTAGGCCTATAGCACACTCCTACTCTCAATTTTGATCTCCCAATGCTTATGTCACACCAAACTGACTCGACACTGCACTGTCCAACAATGTCGACTGGCTTCACTTCCTTGGATTTTATGTATTTCTTATCTAATAGCATAACCCCCTCCTCCCTTCCTATCCTGTCTATCCTTTCTGTAGACCTTGTACTCCCCAAATTCCAGTTCTGCATTCCTTATATCTGTGTGACACCACGTCTCTGAAATCCCCACAATATCTGCCTTTGATGTTTTGAGCAATACCTCAAATTGATCAAATTTATTTACTAAACTCCTAGCATTGGTGTACATGCAAGTATACATGCACCTGTTCTTTTTCTTAGCTACTCTAACACAACCTATGTGTTTATTTGTACCCCAATGATTCCCAGCAGTCTCTGAAATATCCTAAATCTTATTTTCCAGGCTGCGGCTCATTCCAATAAAAGCAGTGCAAGAATCACTTTCACCTCTGCCAGTGGCTACTGTTAATCTATTAGTCCTTGTATCCCCCCAATCTAGCAGTTTTCCGACCCACCAAACATTTCCATGAATTCTTTTCCATGAATTGTGATCACACATTATCATTTATATAGTTAGCCTGTGAATACAAATTTGTTTACTGAAAACTTCCTGAATCTTAATGTACTAAGTTTTTAAACAAGTTTAGGTGGCATATATCAATAAAAACTCAGCTCCTCAATGCAGTTTGTATAAAATAGTTATTAACCTTGTTGAAGGACTTTATCCTGTATCTGGAGATCTTTTAAACTTTTGTGAAAATTACCATAACGTGAACCCACTCTTACTTTCATCCGAATGTTAACAGATCTTTTACTTCAGCAAACATTCATCAAGGTGGTATATTACCTGCTACTCTTTTAGTAGGCTTTATTGTGACCATTACTTCAGTCTCATACAAATATTTTTCTTATAGTGATGATGCAAAGATTATCACAATTTCCAATTCTTTTCCGTGGCTGAACTCATAAAAATCTTTTTTGATACTTAAGGAATTCTCTACTTCTTACCTTAAATCTTTTAATCTTTCAATTAACCCTTCTAAATCTCCAAATCATTAATTAACCAGTTCCATTTTCAATTTTGGCCTCTTCAGAATCTTCACAAAAGAAGTCAAATGCTTTATGACTCAAATTTGCATTTTCTCACCACTGCAACTATCTGGCCAACAAATTCATCAAAACAATTTGATCCCCAAAACAAGAGTTACATATTCATTCCTCTTAATCAATAACTGCATTAGCAAAATGCTTAAATCTAAAATTTTTCCATCTTCCCTCCCTCCCAAAAAACTGTTTTGATGTTGCTCTAACTACAGAAAATTTCTTTTCTTAAATGTTAGTTTTTAAATCGGATATTTAAATGTAATACAGAATCACTCACTTATAAAACTGTCATGGTTATATAACATGACTGCATGGAATTCAATGTCCCCACATAAAATACTTAGCCCACCTAAGTAAACATTCATATATAGACATTCCAGATCTGCGAACCAAGTTCCTTGCAGATCAAACACTCCCTAATCCTCCATCAATAACAGACTCTGAACAGCTGAATGCCACTTTCCATTTAAAATTATTACAGACATAAATACACTTAACACTGACTACGGAGGCCCGGTGCTTAGAGGGGAACAGGACAGTGTATGTTATCAGACACTCAGTCTAAAACACTGATGGATCCAATATCTTTCTATTTTACATGATTTAGGAGAAGTGAGGTTGGCCTGCCTCCCTAAAATCCACACTTTGTTGGTAAGCCCTGTTATGTCACTTTGGTAGCAACGAATGTGTAGAGTCGTTCTCTTCACGACACCTGGTCAGCTTGAAAAGGAAAAGACGAAACCATCCAGCACTTTATGACAACACAATGAAACAAACGTCCCTCAGTCCCCAGCAGCTTGCACTCTCCCTCCTATGGCAGCGAGAGGATCAGAGTGGAAGCAGAGGGTGCGAAAAATCTCTGCAGACGACCAGGCTGCCATGCACAGAAACTGAATTTGGCCTGTTACAATGTAAGATCACTCATCGGTGAAGAGAGGATATTAGAGCTGGAAAAGGAATTAGAAAATCTGAATATCACAGGCTTGGCAGAAACAAGAAAAAGAAATGAATCACTTATAAGTTCATCAAGTGGAAATATGCTATATACCAATGGAAACAGTGAAGGTGGAGTTGGCTTTTTGGTCCATAAAGAAATAAAAAACATTTTGGAATTTAAAAGTTCATCACCAAGGATGTCAAGGTTACTACATAGGATTTCTAAGAAGAATAAACTAAAGATTATAATGATATATGCACCAACATCGAGCCATGATGATGAAGAGGTTGAAGGAATATACACCAAAATTGAGACTTCTAGATGAACAGAAAACTTAATACACCATCATTATGGGGAACTTCAATGCTATGGTTGGAAAGAGGCAAAACAGCACAGAAAGTGAAAATATAGGAAATTTTGGAATTGGAACTTGTGGAATTTCCAGAATCTTGAGGAATGTCAGTAATGAACACTTTTTTCAAGAAAAGGGTGAACATAGTGGACATGGAAAGGCACAAATAGATTAATAATTAATGAAATTGACTTCATCCTAACAAACAGAAGATATATTTGCAAATGACGTGACCATCCTGAACAAGGTAAATGTTGGAAGTGATCACAGAATGGTAAGATGCACAATTGATATAGATGCAAGGAAAGAAGGAAAAAACTGAATTGAGTAAATAATACAAATGTCGTTGAGATTACAGAAACGGAGAAAAAGCAGTATGTACTGGAACTTCAGAACAAGTTTGAGTTTCAGCAGACCTTTCAGGACCAAGATATTGACAAGGAATACAACTTTCTAAAAGTGATAAAGCCCAAAAACCTATAGGTAAAAAGAAATCCAAAGAAGAAAAAAATTAGTTAAGAAACACTTGTCACGATGAACAAAAGGTGACAAATGGAGTACAAGATAAACACCAACAAGGATAAAACTGTATACCGATCACAGAGCTTTTAGATGAGCAGAAAACCCACTACACTATTATTATGGGGGACTTCAATGCTAAGGTTGGAAAAAGACAAAACAGCACAGAAAGGAGAACTATAGGAAATTTTGGAATTGGTGAAAGGAATGAAAGAGTTGAAAGACTTGTGGAATTTGCAGAATCTCAAGGACTGTCAGTAATGAACACTTTTTTCAAGAAAAGGGTGAACAGAAAGTGGACATGGAAGAGTCCAAATGGATTAACTACTAATGAAATCGACTTCTTCCTCACTAACAGAAGATATATTGTGAATGATGTTACTGTCCTGAATAAGATAAATGTTGGAAGTGATCACAGAATGGTAAGATGTACACTTGATATAGATGTAGGAAAGGAAATGAAAAAAAACTGACTCAGGTAAATAATACAAAGGTCTTTGAGATAACAGAAGAGGAGAAAAAGCAGTATGTATTGGAACTTAAGAACAAGTTTGAGCTTCTACAGACTGCTCAGGACCAAGATATCGACGAGGAATATTACAACTTTCTGAAAGTGATAAAGCCCAAGAAACCTATAGGGAAAAAGAAATCCAAAGAAGAAAAAATTAGTCAAGAAACACTTGTCATGATGAACTGAAGACGACAAATCAAAAGCAAGAAAAACACTGACAGGGGAAAAAATGAGTATACTGAGTTATGCAAAGCCATTAGAAAGAGACTCAGATAGGACATAAGATTTAACACAAGAAAAGTAGAACAAGCATTAAGAGAAAACAAAGGATTTAAATCAGCAGCCATGAGCAGTAATGCAGAAAAACAAATGATACTGAAACTGAAGAATAGGGATGGTGTACTTATAAACAGCAGAGAAGGCATAATTCAAATAGCAGAAGACTACTATACAGAATTATACAATGAGCGAGGGAATGATGCCAGCAGTGGGGAAGATGGATTGCAAATTAGCAACACATACGACATACCTGATATTCTTCCTGATGAGGTAGAACATGCATTGAGAAAATGAAGAATCAGAAACCCCCGGGGGAAGATGAAGTTACTGTAGAGTTGTTAAAATTGGGAGGAAGAGACATAACACAAAAACTGGCAAGGCTCTTCACAAAGTGCATTAGAAAAGGTGTGACGCCTAAGCAGTGGAATAATGCAATCATAGTTTTGCTGCATAAGAAAGGAGATAAATCAGAAATTGGAAATTATAGACCAATTAGCTTGTTATCCCACATCTACAAGTTGTTCACAAGGGTCATTACTAACAGATTAGAAAGAATACTTGATGATAATCAACCGAAAGAGCAAGCTGGCTTTAGGACAGGATTCTCAACTATGGATCACCTTCACGTAATATCACAGCTAATGGAGAAAGCAAATGAAAATAAAACACCATTATGCCTGGCATTTGTGGATTATGAAAAGGCATTTGACTCCATACAGCATAAGGCAATGTTTCGGGCACTGAAAAGATAAGTCACAGATACCCCATATATTATGATTTTGAAAAAAATATGAGAGTGCTACCTCCTTTATTAGACTAGACAAAGACAGTAGGAAATTTAAAATTGAAAAAGGAGTTCGACAAGGAGACACAATATCTCCGAAGCTGTTTGCTGTTGCCCTTGAGGAAGCTTTCAGAAGATTAGACTGGTCGCAGAAAGGAGTCAATGTGAAGGAGAGTACCTAAACCATTTATGATTTGCAGATGACATTGTGGTCATAAGCCATGATCCCAAAGAATTAGAGGAAAATCTTAATCAGTTATGCACAGTTAGTAAGGATTTTGGACTAAAGACGAATATGGCTAAAACAAAAGTAATGATGAACAAGTATGCCATAGAAAGGGAAATAATGATTGAAGGAGCAGTAATTGAAAAGGTGGAGTCATATACTTATCTGGGACAAGTCATCAGCTGTAAAAATGATAAATGGCTGGAAGTCAAGAGAAGAATAAATTTTGGATGGATAGCATTCAGGAAATATAGTCACATACTGAAGAGCAATATCCCAGTTTGTCTGAAACGTAAAATAATGAACCAATGTATACTCCCCACCATGACTTATGAAAGTGAAACTTGGGCACTCACCAAAAGAATGGAAGAGAAGCTGAGAACTACACAGCGAAGAATGGAACGAATTATATTGGGAATCAGACTGTTAGATAAGAAGAGAAACACATGGATTAGGCAGCAAACTCAAGTAAAGGACATTCTTATCAAAACTAAAGAACTAAAATGGTCTTGGGCAGGACACATAGCTCAGAGACATGATGACAGTTGGACTAAGGAAATAAAAGAATGGTACTCAAGAGGAGCTAGAAGAAAACCTGGAAGACAAAGGCGGAGATAGATAGATGAAATTCATGAGTTTGTGGGTAGTAAATGGATGGCCAGTGCTCAAAACAGAAGGAACTGGAAAACTGCTGGAGAGGCCTTCATCCTGCAGTGGATTGAAAATGGCTGATGATGATGATGATACCAAGTTAAGCAAAGCCATTAGAAAGAGACTCAGAAAGGACATAATATTTAACACAGAAGTAGAACAAGCATTAAAGGAAAACAAAGAACTTAAATCAGCAATAATACAGAAAGACAAATGATACTGAATTTGAAAAATAGTGGTGTACTTATAAATAGCATTGAAGGCATAATTCAAATAGCAGAAGACTAGTATAAAGTATCATATAAGGAGCAAGGGAATGATGCCAGCAGTGGGGAAGATGGATTGAAGAAAATGAAGAATCAAAATGCCCCAGGTGACAATGAAGTTGCTGTAGAGTTGTTAAAATTGGAAGGAAGAGACATGACATAGGAACTGTCAAGACTTCACAAAATACATTAGGAGAGATATGATCCCTAAGGACTGGAATAATGCAATCATAATTTTGCTGCATAAGAAAGGAGACAAAACACAAATTATAAACCAATTAGCTTGTTGTCCCTAATCTACAAGTTGTTCACAATGGTTATCACTAACAGATCAGAAAGAATACTTGATGAGAATCAACCGAAAGAGCAAGCTGGCTTTAGGACAGGATTCTCAACTACGGATCTCCTTCACATGATATCACAGCTAATGGAGAAAGCAAATTAATAAAAAACACCATTATGTCTGGCATTTGTGGATTATGAAAAGGCATTTTACTCCACACAGCATAAGGCAATGGTTTGGACAGTGGAAAGACAAAGCACAGACACCCCATACATTATGATTTTTAAGAAAATATACAAGAATACTAGATCCTTTATTAGATTAGACAAAGGCATTAGCAAATTAAAATTGAGATAGGATTTCGACAAGAAGACAATATCTCCGAAGATGCTTACTGCTGCCCTTGAAGTTTCAAAAGTCAGGCTGGTTGCAGAAAGGAGTCAATGTGAATGGAGAGTACCTAAACCATTTATGATTTGCGGATGACATTGTGATCATAAACAACAATACCAAACAAATAGAGGAAAACTTTAATCAGTTATGCAGAGTTAATAAGGATTTTGGGCTAAAGATGAATATGGTTAAAACAAAATTAATGATTAGCATTAGTTCAGGCATATCATACAAGAAAGAAAGCTTACATAGCAACAGTCAAAAAAAAAAAAAAAACACACCTTCCCATTTCACCCACCTTGTCACTCCAAATATTTGTCTAATTCAGCCTTAACTTTATTTAAGCTATCAACTTCCACAACAACAGATGGAAGTCTGTTCCAGCAATCAACTGACCGCTGGCTAAAGGCAAACTTCCGCACATTTATTCTACAACTGTCTTTCAAGTTGAATCTATGCCCCCTCAGGTTCTTAATCTGAGCAAGCAGAAGTATCCCATCCGCACTGAGCCTACTCAAACCATTCAAGGCCTTACACACCTCAATCAGATCACCTCAGAGGTACCCAGTCTCCAGATGCTGCAATTTTCAGAACTTAAGCCTCTCTTCATAAGAACATACCTTTGTTCCTCTCACCAATCTCGTTGCCTTTCTCTGTACTTGTTCTAACAAATCTATATCCTTCCTAAAACGAGTTTGGTGTGACATAAGCATTGGGAGATCAAAATCGAGAGTAGGAGTGTGCTATAGGCCTAATGACTCTGATGAGTATAATAAGAAACTGTACAGGGAAATAGAGTGGGCCAGTAAATCAGAGTCTTATAATGGGGAATTTTAATTTCCCAGATATTGACTGGAATTTGGGGGCTGGTCACTCACACACTAACAAGGCTTTTGTGGATTTATTGGATGATTGTTTTCTACATTAGCGTGTTCGGGAGGCAACTAGAGGGAGTAATACACTTGATTTATCAGTAGTGATTCTTGATGCATTAAGAATCTGCAGGTAAATGAACTGTGATCACTGTGGCAGTGATCACAGTGTGCTGAAGTGGGATTTACTCAAAGAGGAAACTACCATTAGGGGTAAAGGGAAGGGTTATTGCTTCCGTAAAGGCGACTACGATGGACTGAGACAGTATTTAAATTCTATACAGTGGGACCAACTGATGATGTTACCAACAGCAAATTCAAAATGGGAAGCATTCAAAGAACTTATCTTGGAAGCTACTAGGCTTTACATACCAACTAAGAAATATTGCTCAAGGTTTAGGCCTAAGTGGATGTCAGATGAACTAATGAGACATATGGCAGAGAAGAAAAATGCATGGGATACATACAAATTAACACGTGACACAGAAGCCTATGATAGATACAAGTTGATCTGTAACCAAGTTACAAAGGAGGTTAGGCAGGCGAAGGCAGATTACGAGAAATCTTTGGCAAGGGATGCAAAGAAAAACAGCAAAGAGTTCTTTACTCATGTAAACTCTAGAAGTAAGGGGATGGATCAGATTGGTCTACTTGATATCGATGGGTCAATTGTCGATGATCCTGCTCAGGTAGCTAACAAACTGAATGAATATTTTGCATCGACATTCACACATGAGGAGTTATTCAGCGAGGGGAATGCCAGAGGTGTATTCAACTCTGGCAGTAAGCTAGAGAATATTGTAATAACTGAGAGTAAAGTGGAGGAGAAATTGTTGAAGATAAATACAAGAAAGGCACCTGGGGTGGATGGGATCTATCCAGTTATATTAAAGGAGGCAGCAAAGGAAGTAAGCAAACCCTTAGCCACAATTACGAGAGCTTCTTTGGACTCAGGGGAGGTACCCATAGACTGGAGATGTGCAAATGTGACACCAATTCACAAAGGAGGATCAAAGGCTGACACAAGCAATTATACTTGTTTAACTTCTACTGAGCCATAATTATACTGAGTTTAACTTCTGTTCCAGGAAAATTAATGGAGGTACTGGTTAAAGAAGAACTGCAGGATCATCTAGACAAGACTTCAGTTATAGCTTGAACACAGCATTGTTTTGTTAAAGTCTTGCAAGACCAATTTGATTGGATACTATGATGTAGTCACAAAAGAACTGGATGCAGGGAATAACTTTGATATTATATATTTGGATCTTAGAAAGGCTTTTGATACTGTTGCACATGGAAGACTGCTGCACAAATTGGAGCAGTGTGGCACTGGAGGCAAATTGCTGCTATGGATAAAGGGGTGGTTGAGGGGGAGAAGACAGAGTAGTAATCAATGGACACTGCTCATCGTGGACTAATGTTATTAGTGGAGTCCCTCAGGGTTCAGTATTGGGTCCATTATTGTTTTCTGTATTTATAAATGATATTGATGACGGTATATCAAGCTTAATGTCCAAGTTTGCAGACGATACAGAGGTTGGCAGGGTTGTCAAGGACACTACTGACACTATGCTACTGCAACAGGATCTGGAACGGTTGAGCAGATGGGCTGAGAGGTGGCAAATGAAGTTTAACATTGACAAATGTAAAGTACAACATATGAGAAACAGCAACCCCAGAGCAACGTATCAACTCTGTGGTACTACACTGACAGTGGTAGAGAATAAAAGGGACCTGGGGGTGGTTGTACAGGCAGATATGAAGTTTTCTGAGCAGTGCAGACGGGCTGCAAGAGTAGCTCATGGTGTATTGTCGATGATATATAGGAATTTTTCTAGCAGGGATAAGGAGGTGATTATTCCCTTGTATAAGGCAATGGTCAAGCCACACCTGTATACAGTACTCTAGGTACTGTATACAGGTCTCGAGACCTCATTTTAGGAAGGAAGTAGAGATGCTGGAACGAGTACAGAGAAGGGCAACAAGATTAGTGAATTGAACAAAGGGGTGCTCTTACGAAGAAAGGCTTAAGTTTTGCAAATTACAGTGTCTGGGGACTAGGCACCAGCGAGGTGATCTGATAGAGGTGTATAAAGCATTGAATGGTTTGAGCATGCTCAATGCTGATGGGATTCTTCCTCTTGCTCAGAATAATCACCTGAGAGGGCATAAATTTAAATTGAGAAAAGACAAATGTAGGATAGACGTGAGGAAATTTGCCTTTAGCCAGCGGGTGGTTGGTTGGTGGAATAGACTTCCATCCCTTGTCGTGGAAGTTGATAGCCTAAATAAGTTTAAGGCTCAGCTGGACAGGTATTTCGAACGAACAGAGGGGTGAAGTGGAAGTGGTTATTTTTTATTTATTTATTTTTATTTTTTGGCTGATGCTGCATAAGCTTGCTTTCTTGCATCAAATGCCTCTACTAATGCTAATGTCTCCAGACCTGTAAGCAGTACTCAAGGTGTGGCCTGACCATTGCCTTATACAAAGGGATATTCACCTTCTTGTCCCTGCTAACAAAATTCCTATATATCATTGACAAAACTCCATGACCTGCTCTGGCAGCCTGTCTGCACTGCTCAGAGAACTACATATCTGAGTGCACAATTATCCCCAGGTCTTTCATTCTCCACCATTCTGAGTGTAGTACCACACAGTTCGTACGTTTCTCATGGTTTATTGCTACCCATATGCAGTATTTTGCATTTGTCAATGTTAAACTACAGTTGCCACTTCTCAGCCAATGTGCCTAACTTTTATAGATCCTGTTGCAGTAGCATACTGTCATTAACAATCATGTGTCAGAAAACTTGGACATAAGCCTGATATATATATTCTAGATAGAATTGATAAATACACAAAACAATGGGCCCAGTACCGAACCCTGGGAAACACCACTAATAACGGTGCACATAGAGCAGTGTCCATTTATTACCACTCTCTGCCATCTCCCACTCAACTATCCCTTTATCTATTGCAGCAACTTGCCCTTAATGCCATACCACTTCAATTTGTAAAACAGTCTTCCATGTTTGTTTATTTTGGTTTTTAGGAGCATTAGCAACTAAGGCCATATTGCTCCAGGGATATGCGGTGGTCATTCCCTGACCTTTCCGCATCCTCCGTATTTGGTGGTCACGGGCTCAAACCCTGGTCTAATCGTGTGCTATGCACTGCTGCTCCTGCCCGCCTGGCTATGGAGGCGCGAGTCTTCAATGTGCAACAGTATCAAAAGCTTTACTGAAATCCAATCAAAATTATTTTTTGCATCCAGTTCCTTTGTGACCACATCGTAGTATCCAATAAAACTGGTCGACAAGACTTCCCCTTAACAAACCGATGCTGTGTCTGAACTATTCCTGGTCTTGTCTAGGTGACCCTGCATCACTTTGTTAGCCAGAGACTCCATTATTTTCCCCGGAAAATAATTTAAACTAACAAGTCTATAATTATTTGTGTCACCCTTTGAACCCCCTTTGTGAATTGGAGATACATTTGCACATCTCCAGTCCATGGAGACCTCAACTAAATCTAAGGATGCTCTCATAATTATGACTAAGGGTTTGCTAACTTCCCTCACTGCCTCCTTCAATATAACTGGATAGATTCCATCTGCCCCAGGTGCTTTTTTTATGTTTAACTTCAACAGTTTCTCCTCCACTTTGATCTCCATTATTACAAAATCATTTAGCTCTCTGTTAGAGTTTGGTAAACTTCTATCCTCCCCTTCCTTACAAAATTCCTCATGTGTGAATGTAGATGCAAAATACTCATTCAGTTTATCAGCTTGTTTTTCTTTGCATCCCTTGCCAAGGATTTCTTGTAATCAGCCTTTGCTTGCCTAACCTCATTTGCTGTAGAAAACAAAATCCTGTAATAAATCCACAAAAGTTGCTAGGGTGCGAGTGACCAACCAACAAGTACCAGTCAATATCTGGAAAGTTAAAATCCCCCATTACAAGACACTCTGATTTACTGGCCTACTCTATTTCTCTGCACAACTGTTTGTTGTACTCAGAGTCATTAGGCCTATAACACACTCCTACTCTCATTTTCTCTTTCCCAGTGCTTATGTCACAACAAACTGACTGAACATTGTACAGTCCATCTATATCAACTGTATGCACTTCCTTAGATTTTATGTGTTTCTTAACTAACAGCATAATTCCTCCTCCCTTCCTATCCTTTCTGTACACATTGTACTCCCCAAATTCTAATTCTGCACTGCTTATATCTGTGTGACACCACGTCTGTGATATCCCAACAAAATCTGCCTTTGATGTCTTGATCAGCACTTCAAATTCATCAAATTTATTTACTATACTTCTAACATTGGTGTACATGCACCTGTTCTTACTCTTAGTTATCCTAACCCATGTATTTACTTGTTCCATTATGACTCCTAGCAGCTCTTGAAATAATGAACAACTATGCCACATAAAGGGATATAATCATTGAAGGAGTAGAAAGTGAAAAGGTGGATTCACATACTTATCTTAGACAAGTCATTAGCTGCAACAATGATAAATTTCAAGTCAAGAGAGGAAGAAATTTCGGATAGATAGCATTTAGGAATCGCTCAGTCACATACTGGGGAGCGATATCCAAATTTGTCTGAAATTAGCATTAGTATTAGTAGAGGCATATGATGCAAGAAAGCAAGCTTATTCAGCATCAGCCAAAAAAAAAAAAAAAAAAACACACACACCACACCCATGTCAGCCCTCCGTTTGTTCGAAATACCTGTCCAGTTGAGCCTTAAATTTGTTTAGGCTATCAACTTCAACAACAAGTGACGGAAGTCGGTTCCACCAACCAACCACCCGCTGGCCAAAGGCAAATTTCCGCACATCTATCCGACATCCATCTTCCCTCAATTTGAATTTATGCCCTCTCAGGTGATTATTTTGAGCAAGATGAAGAATCCCATTGGCATTGAGCATGCTCAAACCATTCAAAGCCTTATACACCTCTATCAGATCACCTCGCCGGTGCCTAGTCTCCAGACTCTGTAATTTGCAAAACTTAAGCCTTTCTTCGTAAGAGCAACCCTTTGTTCCATTCACTAATCTTGTTGCCCTTCTCTGTACCCGTTTCAGCAGCTCTACATCCTTCTTGAAATGAGGCCTCCAGACCTGTATACAGTACTCAAGATGTGGCCTAACCATTATACAAGGGATAAGGAGGTGATTATTCCCTTATACAAGGGAATAATCACCTCCTTATCCCTGCTAGAAAAATTCCTGTATATCATTGACAAGACACCATGAGCTACTCTTGCAGCTCGTCTGCACTGCTCAGAGAACTTCATATCTGCCTGCACAATTACCCCCAGGTCCTTTTCATTCTCCACCACTGTCACTGTAATACCGCAGAGTTGATATGTTGCTCTGGGGTTACTGTTTCCCATATGTAGTAATTTACATTTGTCAATGTTAAACTTCATTTGCCACCTTTCAGCCCATCTGTTCAACCTTTCCAGATCCTGTTGTAGCAGCATAGCGTCAGTAGTGTCCTTAACAACCCTGCCAACCTTTGTATCATCTGCAAATTTGGACATTAAACTTGATATCCCATCATCAATATCATTCATAAACACCGAAAACAACAACGGACCCAACACTGAACCTTGAGGAACTCCACTAATAACATTAGTCCACGTTGAGCAGTGTCCATTGATTATCACTCTGTCTTCTGCCACTCAACCATCCCCTTATCCATAGCAGCAATTTGCCTCCAATGCCACACTGCTCCAATTTGTGCAGCAGTCTTCCATGTGCAACAGTATCAAAAGCCTTTCTAAGATCCAAATATATAATATCAAAGTTATTCCCTGCATCCAGTTCTTTTGTGACTACATCATAGTATCCAATCAAATTGGTCAGGCAAGACCTGCCCTTAACAAAACCATGCTGCGTCTGAGCTATAACTGAATTCTTGTCTAGATGATCCTGCAGTGCTTCTTTAACCAGTGCCTCCATTAATTTACCTGGAACAGAAGTTAAACTAACAGGTCTATAATTACTTGTGTCAGCCTTTGATCCTCCTTTGTGAATTGGGGTTACATTTGCACATCTCCAGTCTATGGGTACCTCCCCTGAGTCCAAAGAAGCTCTCATAATTATGGCTAGGGGTTTGCATACTTCCTTTGCTGCCTCCTTTAATATAACTGGATAGATCCCATCCACCCCAGGTGCCTTTTTTATGTTTATCCTCAACAATCTCTCCTCCATTTTCCTCTCAGTTATTACAAAATCATCCAGCTCACTGCCAATGTTTACTTTACCAACATCATTCTCCTTCCTGTATAACTCCTCATGCGTGAATGTAGATGCAAAATACTCGTTTAGATTGTTAGCCACCTGAGCAGGATCCTCAACTGTTGAACCATCAATATCCAGTGGACCAATCTGATTCATCCCTTTCCTTCTTGAGTTTAAATATGTAAAGAAGTCTTTTCTGTTTTTCTTTGCATCCTTTGCCAAGGAGTTTTCGTAGTCTGCCTTTGCCTGCCTAATCTCCTTTGTGACTTGGTTACAGACCAACTTATATCTATCATAGGCTTCCATGTCACCCATTAATTTGTATGTATCCCATGCATTTTTCTTCTCTGCCACATGTCTCATTAGTTCATCTGACAACCATTTAGGCCTAAACCTTATTTCTTAGTTGGTAAGAACAATATTTCTTAGTTGGTATGTAAAACCTGGTAGTCTCCAAGATTAGTTCCTTGAATGCTTCCCATTTTGAGTTTGCTGTTGGTAACATCAGTTGGTCCCATTGTATAGAATTTAAATACTGTCTCAGACCATCGTAGTCACCTTTACGAAAACAAAAACCCTTCCCTTTACCTCTGATGGTAGTTACCTCCTTGAGTAAATCCCACTACAACACACTGTGATCACTGCCACCTAGTGGTTCATTTATCTGCAGATTCTTAATGCATGAAGAATCACTACTGATAATCAGATCAAGAGTATTGCTCCCTCTTGTTGCCTCACGAACATTCTGATGTAGAAAGCAATCATCCAATAAATCCACAAAAGCCTTGCTAGTGTGCGAGTGACCAATCCACAAATTCCAGTCAATATCTGGGAAATTAAAGTCCCCCATTATAAGACTCTCTGATTTACTGGCCCACTCTATTTCCCTGTACAATATCTTATTATACTCATTAGAGTCATTAGTCCTATAGCACACTCCTACTCTCAATTTTGATTTCCCTATGCTTATGTCACACCAAACTGACTCGACACTGCCCTGTCCATCGATGTCAACTGGCTTCACTTCCTTGGACTTTATGTGTTTCTTAATTAATAGCATAACCCCTCCTCCCCTCCTGTCCTGTCTATCCTTTCTATACACATTGTATTCCCTAAATTCCAGTTCCGCATTCCTTATATCTGTGACACCACGTCTCTGATATCCCAACAATATCTGCCTTTGATGTTTTGAGCAATACCTCAAATTCATCAAATTTATTTACCAAACTCCTAGCATTGGTACATGCACCTGTTTCTATGCTTAGCTACCCTAACACAACCCATGTGTTTACTTGTACCGCAATGACTCCCAGCAGTCTCTGAAATATCCTGCATCTTGTTTTTCAGTCTTCTGCTCATTTCAATAGACGCAGTGCAAGAATCACTTCCACCTCTGCCAGTGGCTACTGTTAATCTATTAGTCCTTGTATCCCCCCCCAACTAGCAGTTTTCCGAACCACCTAACACTGCCTCGACAGCATCAGCAAAAATTCTTGCACCCTTTCTATTTAAGTGTATCCCATCCCTGTAGAAGCAATCTCTCCTGTTAACAAGTACAGTCCAGGCTGAAATAAATTCTACCCTTGAGCCTTGCACAATCCCTCCAGGGCCGAATTGATCGAAAAGGCTCTCTCATATACTCCCTCCTATCGTGTCTGGGCAGAATTGCAGACACTTTCAAATTCAACCCTAATTCACGGCTTTTTTTCAACAGTGACCTGTACTTGCTAAGTAATTCCGCCAGTCTCCTACTCTTAATATCATTAGTGGCAACGTGTACAACTATATCACCTTTTGTGCCCTTAAAAGATGATATCCGCTCTACAACGTCATCAACCTTTGCCCCTGGCAGACATACCCTGGTCCTATTCCACCTATCCTTTTTACAAAGCATGTTCCCCGTTTCCCTGACAATAGAGTCACCAACAACTACTAGTTCCTGTGGGACCAGTGCATTCTGCCTAGGGGGCTGCCTCTGTGTTGCCTGATGACCAAGTGCAAGCTCTGGCGTTGATGTGGGCAGCTGAGAGCTTGATGGGCCCCTCAATTTATTTCCTTCGAGGGCATCCACCCTGTCCTTTAAGCTCTCATAAAGGCCCATAACAACGCTGAGTTGTCGCCTGATTTCCTTGCACTTCTTACATCGTGCACACACAAAGACATCCCCCTTGGCAGTATCATGTCCTGTACCCGACTGTCCGCAAACATCAAGCAAACAGTGCATTTTAAAAGACTGTGATTCAGAGGGCAACTGCCCCCCCCCCCTCAGTTCACCCCTGAACCACAGCACTCCCATTAGCTTGAGCCTTTTGCTTTGCTGCTCTGGTCAGAGTCATGATTCCGATTTAATTCAATAAAATTTCAAAACAAAAATTAAATCCTTAAGTTCCAAATCCCAAAACAGTTATGTTATATATTTTTTTTTTTCGGTATCTAGTGTTTTCTACGAGTTCCCTTTATACAACTTCCGTATCACGTGTACCACTATAGTTATGTATTAATTATTTGTTACGATTAAGTCGTTATATATATATATATATATAGAGTTAAAAATACAATTTAATTGACAATAAAGTTTATCAAGATTAATAGATTTACTGATTAATTGACAATATTATATTATGCACTATACTACACTAAGCTTATGCTATCGTGTAAAAATGGCGGGAATTCACGAACAGTACTTCTACAGACTCGTAAGTATTGATTAGCTTCCAAATCTCGCTATCTCAATTTAGAATAAACTAAGGATCCTGACTAGTCTATAATCTACTTATAGAAGATAATTTGATATAACAATTGGTTAATAAATCGACTAAATTTGGTTAAAAAATAAAAGACCTCTCGTTCAATTTGTAACACGTGGATTTGATACCGTTACCGATACCTACAAAATCTCTGTCTAAGTTAAACTTTAAACTAAGTATCGTAAAATGTAAAATAATGAACCAGTGTATACTCCCCACCATGAGTTATGGATGTGAAACATGGACTCATCAATATAATGTAAGAGAAGCTGAAAACTACACAGCGAAGAATGGAATGAATTATATTAGGAATCAGACCATCTGATAAGAAGAGAAATATTTGGATTAGGTACCAAACACAACTAAAGGACATTCTTATCAAAACTATAGAACTGAATTAGATTTGGGCAGGACACTTAGTTCAAAGACCTAACAGATGGTCTAAGAAAATAATAATATGGTACCCAGGAGGAGCTAAAAGAAAACCTGGAAGACAACAATGGGGATGGATAGATGAAATTCAAGAGTTCATGAGTAGTAAATGAATTGGCCATTACACAAAACAGAAGGAACTGGAAAGGCCTTCAGCGGATTGAAAATGGCTGATGATGATGATAATAACCCCTTTACTACTCTGGCCAGCAACACTCTTGACAGTAGCTTATACAGAGTGTCCCAAAATTATTGGTACAAATGTTTAGGGGAGGTAGGTAACATCTAAAGGAATGTGAATCGCATAGGAACCCATAACCGGAAACGTCACCATAAGTCAGTACATGGCGCCGTTCATCAGTTCGCGAGATGAAAAATTTCTGGTTTACTCATTCAAGCAGTAATCGCCGCACGAAGAGCATGCATCGATATACGAACTGTGAGCTTGCAGACATGCACCCAGTGTGTAGATTAGCAGAGGACAATGGACGAGCCACTCAACGAATTTATGGAGAATGCTTCCCAGACAAACATGTACCGGACAACTGTTTGTTTGCATGTGTGAATCAAAATTTGTGCGATTATGGGTCACTTAGAGGTAACAGGAGTAGGGCGGGCAGACCACATTCGATGCGAACTCCCGCCATGGAAGAAAGTGTGTTGAATGCCTTCCAAAATAATCCTACTACCAGCACATGTGCCGTTGCCTCTGCATTAGGAGTGTCTCGTTGCAGTATACAGCGTGTCTGGCACGACGATTTCTTACACCCCTTTCATCACTAAAGGGTTCAGTTACTTCTTCCCCAAGATCATCCTGCACGCATGGCTTTTGCACAGTGGTTTTTCCAAGAAAGTGTTCAAGACTTGAATTTTCCAGTCTATGTTTTATTCACGGATGAGGCTTATTTCACTCGGGAAGGCTTATTCAATCAGCACAATGCTCATGTGTGGGCTCACGACAACCCACGTGGTGTGCGCCCCAATGCGGCACAACATCGCTTTGCGATAAATGTGTGGGCAGGTATGGTCGGTGACTGCTTAGTCAGCCCATACCTGTTACCATCCCGCATGAACTGCGCTAAATATCGGATCTTTCTTGAACAAGTTCTACCAGGGTTACATGACAATGCTCCAGCAAATGTGAGACGCAACATTTGGTTTCAACATGACGGGGTACCTGCCCATTATGGAAGGTGCGTTCGTGACCATTTGAACAAGCATTTTGGGCGTCAATGGATTGGCCGTGGTGGACCCGTTGCCTGGCCCCCACGCTCACCTGATTTATCGAGCCTTGATTTCTTTCTGTGGGGGGGGGGCCCTCAAATCTATTGTGTATGAATCGCCTGTGGAGACAGTTCTTATCGTTGTTATTTGGTTTTTAGGAGCATTAGCAACTAAGGCCATATTGCTCCGGGGATATGCGGTGGTCATTCCCTGACCTTTCCGCATCCTCTGTATTTGGTGGTCATGGGCTCGAACCCCAGTCTAATTAAGAAGCATGTGCTTCGCACTGCTGCTCCTGCCCACCTGGCTACGGAGGCGCCTGTGGAGACTGAAATGGATCTCATGGAGAGACTAGTCTGCACTGCTGCTACTGTCAAAGAAACTCCAGGTGTGTTCGACCGTTTCCGCCAATCCATGCTGCGTTGGTGTCACGCATACATCGCGTCTCATGGAACCTTCGTGCATCTGTTGTAACATCATGAAATGCATCCATCTCGTACTCCATTGTTAATATTATGTCAAATAAATGTTTGCCACTAATTACTGTCTTGTGCCTCTGCTACTACTTTCCCGTGACGTTTCTGGTTATGGGTTCCTATGCGATTCACATTCTTACTTATCTCCCCTAAACGCTTGTACCAATATTTTTGAGACACCCTGTATACCATTGGAAGGTTTTTAGTTTGACCACTTAGGAAATAACCTAGGTATTATGACAGTTGCACATGTGGAAATGTATAAACACTTCCCCAGCAGTGGTAGAAGCATTTACATATTTATGTACAGAATCCAAACTGAAAATAAACAAACATTAGCATCCTGCTTATTCTTAACATATCTCCTCTGAAGTAAACCATCCCTAAAGTTATTTTCTAAGCAGGCCGGCTATAATCTAAGCAGGCCGGCTCACACATGAATTATATCTCATACCAATCTACATTTTTGTAGCACGCTGTGGTACAAATTTCACTCTAGCAATCTGCACTGACTCTGTGTAATAAACTGACACTGCTTATTAAAATCATTCGAAAATATGCATAACGTGGGTATCCACTTTGTGATCATGGCTTCTATTCTTGAATCCATCCCAAATTAGTGGCTTAAACTAACAAAACCTTTTTTCACGAGCCAAAAATGAAAGTCTATTTAAAAGCCCGCACTTCTTTTGCTTGAATCCATCCTGAATTAGCCTTCTTCCTTGCCACAGTATGGCGTGTATCATGTTCTGGAGTATAACCGCATAACTATTTTAAAAAATTAAAACAATTTACAAATGCCAACTGGTACATACTGCGTTACTGTTGGGTTTCAGGTGCATCAGTGACTTAGTTCTATTGCAAGTTCGTAAATTTACAAATTGTTTGTAAATTATTATTATTAGCCATAAGGCACAAGGAATCCAGTGACTTTTGCTGCCAAACAAAAAAAAAAAAAATATATATATATATATATTGAGTTACAGTGAGAGAGTCAAAAGTAGAAGAATGATGATATCCAGCTCAGGACCCCCCAGACGTGAGACGCTGGGGAAACTGCTTGTGTTTCTGTGGTCGATTTGCCTGCGGGCTATACGAAAAACCATGCTGCCCTCGCCAGAAATCAATTAAACCAAAATTTAAAAAAAATCATAATCGATATGAATCGAACACGGGTCTTTTCAAGCGGTGTGGGGATAAAGGCGATTCTATTAACTATGCTACCCAAGAAGCCAAATGACACGTGCGGAACTGAATATTCTATAAGCTAAAGACTTCGTACTACAAAATGATGGTACTAAGCATATTTTATACTAATTTCAGTGACAACTAGTGAGAGAGAGAGAGAGAGAAATCCAGCATATAGCAAAAATAACTTAAAAATAAGTCTAATTTTAGTCTAGAGTCAAATAATTCCCATATCAATATTAAGGTAGAAATACCTGCCTCTAAACGAAAGTCAATTATGCCGAAAATCTTTCTCTCACCTGAAGCATATAATGAGAATAAAAAGGTTGCAAACCAAAATAAAAGTGCCACGGGCAAAGCAGCGGCTAACACAATTATCCCAAAGGCCGCGTTAATAAACCCCAGTGGCATGTCATCCGATCCACCGGGAGCAGCTGCAGACATTGCTTGTCAGAAAAAATTTACCATCACTATTCAGTCTTAAAAGATCCACAAACAATCCCCCACCAAATACAGCACCTCTGAAGTGAAACCTAGCGGCAAGAAAATGAATATCAAATAACAGCGAAATTTCCACTTTTCAATTCATATCATTCACTAAAGAATTAAATCAAATTTCAAAGCTTTTTAAATTTTTAATATATCAACATACAAATTTCAGTAAAACTTTAGAAAACATATCGATGAAATATTATTCATTGTGATATTTTCTAATTGCAGGAATTAAATTAAAAAAAAAAAAAAAAAAAAGTCCGTGAGTGTCCTGTTGGCAAGAAAGATATTTTATGTGAAAACATCTTTAACGGAAATGACGTAATTAAGTAACTTCCGAAATTATGTTTATTAAGTAACTTCCGAAATAACGTAAATTAAGTAACTTCCAGAATGACGTCAATGCTGTGAGTAAAGTTGATTCGGTTGAGTAAGTAGAGGTCGTGGGCGGGGTATTTACCGGCAGAAGGTCAAAGATGTTGACTGGAATTTGTGGGTTGGTCACTCACACTAGCAAGGCTTTTGTGGATTTATTGGATGATTGTTTTCTACACCAGCATGTTCGGGAGGCAACTAGAGGGAGTAATACTCTTGATCTGATTATCAGTAGTGATTCTTCATGCATTAGGAATCTGCAGATAAAGGAACCACTGGGTGGCAGTGATCACAGTGTGCTGAAATGGGATTTACTCAAGGAGGTAACTACCATCAGAGGTAAAGAGAAAGGGTTTTTGCTTTCGTAAAGGCGACTATGATGGTCTGAGACAGTATTTAAATTCTATACAGTGGGACCAACTGATGATGTTGCCAACAGCAAATTCAAAATGGGAAGCATTCAAGGAACTAATCTTGGAAGCTACCAGGCTTTACATACCAACCAAGAAATATTGTTCAAGGTTCAGGCCTAAATGGTTGTCAGATGAACTAATGAGACATATGGCAGAGAAGAAAAATGCATGGGATACATACAAATTAATGGGTGACATGGAAGCCAATGATAGATACAGGGTGTTTCAGTTAAACGTTTCAGAACTTCTAAGAGGGGTAGGGTACATCCTGACAACTCGAAATCATATAGCAATGTGGAGTCGGAAATGCTTTCCTGAAGCGGTGTTGTACACAGAAGCACCATAAAGAAAAGAGACCGTAAGTGAGAAATCGTTTTAATAATACATGAAAAGAAGCAAAAGGTACATGGATTAAAGTAAGTGTTCGAAGTTTCTTCCACGGGCTACAATGCACGCCTCACATCTCCGACGCATGGACATCTGAACATTCTGGAATACTCCAGGCGAATTTCGAATTTCTTCGGCAGCTACTGCGATTCTTGCAACCAGCTCCTCAGCATTGTCAACAGGGGTGTCATAAACTAGCGATTTCATATGACCCCAGAAATAAAAATCAAGACATGATAGGTCGGGTGACCGAGCAGGCCAACGCACGGGACCACCACGTCCGATCCACTGTTGACCAAATGTGACATCCAGGTAGTTACGAACATCTCCGCTATAATGGGCAGGGGCTCCATCGTGTTGGAACCACATTGTCTGTTGCGTCGATGCAGAAATCTGTTCATCTCTCAAAAGTTGTGGCAATACTTGCTGCAGAAAGATCAAGTAGTTGGTCCGGTTAGACGACACGGTAACAGGTAAGGTCCGATGAGGTGATCTCCCATAACACAGGCCCATTCATTAACCGAAAATCGAATTTGTGCTGCACGACGACTTCTCTGTACAAAACCGCTTCAGGAAAGCATTTCCGACCCCACATTGCTATATGATTTCGAGTTGTCAGGATGTACCCTACCCCTCTTAGAAGTTCTGAAACGTTTAACTGAAACATCCTGTATAAGTTGGTCTGTACCAAGTCACAAAGGAGATTAGGCAGGCAAAGGCAGATTATGAGAAATCCTTGGCAAAGGATGCAAAGAAAAACAGAAAAGAGTTCTTTACCTATTTAAACTCAAGAAGGAAAGGGATGAATCAGATTGGTCCACTGGATGTTGATGGTTCAACAGTTGAGGATCCAGCTCAGGTGGCTAACAATCTAAACGAGTATTTTGCATCTACATTCACACATGAGGAGTTATTCAAGAAGGGGAATGTCGTAGGTGAAGTAAACATTGGCAGTGAGCTAGATTATTTTCTAATAACTGAGAGGAAATTGGAGGAGAAATTGTTGAGGATAAACATAAAAAAGGCACCCGGGGTGGATGGGATCTATCCAGTTATATTAAAGGAGGCAGCAAATGAAGTAAGCAAACCCCTAGCCATAATTATGAGAGCTTCTTTGGACTCAGAGGAGGTACCCATGGACTGGAGATGTGCAAATGTAACCCCAATTCACAAAGGAGGATCAAAGGCTGACACAAGTAATTATAGACCTGTTAGTTTAACTTCGGTTCCAGGAAAATTAATGGAGGCACTGGTTAAAGAAGCACTGCAGGATCATCTGGACAAGAATTCAGTCATAACTCAGACACAGCATGGTTTTGTTAAGGGCAGGTCTTGTCTGACCAATTTGATTGGATACTATGATGTAGTCACAAAAGAAGTGGATGCAGGGAATAACTTTGATATTATATATTTGGATCTTAGAAAGGCTTTTGATACTGTTGCGCATGGAAGACTGCTGCACAAATTGGAGAAGTGTGGCATTGGAGGCAAATTGCTGCTATGCATAAAGGGATGGTTGAGTGGCAGAAGACAGAGAGTGGTAATCAATGGACACTGCTCAACGTGGACTAATGTTATTAGTGGAGTTCCTCAGGGTTCAGTTTTGGGTCCATTTTTGTTTTCTGTATTTATAAATGATATTGATGATGGTGTATCAGGCTTAATGTCCAAGTTTGCAGACGATACCAAGGTTGGCAGGGTTCTTAAGGACACTACTGATACTATGCTGCTGCAACAGGATCTGGAAAGGTTGAGCAGATGGGCTGAGAGGTGGCAAATGAAGTTTAACATTGACAAATGTGAAATAATACATATGCGAAACAGTTACCCCAGATCAACGTATCAACTCTGTGGTACTACGCTGACAGTGGTAGAGAATGAAAAGGGCCTGGGGGTAATTGTGCAGGCAGTGAAGTTCTCTGAGCAGTGCAGACGAGCTGCAAGAGTAGCTCATGGTGTCTTGTCAATGATATACAGGAATTTTTCTAGCAGGGACAGGGATGTGATTGTTCCCTTGTATAAGGCTTTGGTCCGGCCACACCTTGAGTACTGTATACAGGTCTGGAGGCCTCATTTCAAGAAGGATGTAGAGCTGCTGGAACGAGTACAGAGAAGGGCAACAAGATTAGTGAATGGAACAAAGGGTTGCTCTTACGAAGAAAGGCTTAAGTTTTGCAAATTACAGAGCCTGGAGACTAGGCATCGGCGAGGTGATCTGATAGAGGTGTATAAGGCTTTGAATGGCTTGAGCATGCTCAATGCCGATGGGATTCTTCCTATTGCTCAGAATAATCACCTGAGAGGGCATGAATTCAAATTGAGGAAGGACGGATGTCGGATAGATGTGCGGAAATTTGCCTTTAGCCAGCGGGCAGTTGGTTTGTGGAATAGACTCCCATCGCTTGTTGTTGAAGTTGATAGCCTAAACAGATTTAAGGCTCAGCTGGACAGGTATTTCGAACGAACGGAGGGGTGAAATGGGAGTAGTGGCTGTTTTTTTTTTTTTTTTTTTGGCTGATGCTGAATAAGCTTGCTTTCTTTCATCATATGCCTCTACTAATGCTAATCTAATGTCGTTACCAATTCCATCCCGTTTGAACTTGTTCTTCGTTATCCTTTTTTTTTACTTATCAAACCAATTCTCTTTCAAAATATCTGTAGACTCGTCACCTATGTTTTCTCGTTCCATTTTTCGCTCGATAGGTCACACGGTAGATATATACTGTAAGTTACAACAACTGAATTCGAGGACATCGGTTGACAGGCAAAATAACATGCACCCTCTTGACTTGTAATTTCGACAGAGTTGAGCATATTTTCTTTCCAAATGTCTGTAGAATCGTCACCTATGTTTTTAATTAAGACTTTGCTATTTTTCGAATTTGCTTAATTTTCTTGTAATTTCAACCAGGGGCTCACATCTGGTGAGCTTGGCACACCCAGGGTCCTGAGCTGGATATCATCATTTTCTCTTTCTTGGTGATTCACTTCTACTTCTGACTCTTGTTTTCTCTCTCAGATTAACTCAATTTTTTTTATTTTATTTTGGACACTAGGTGCAGCATAAGCCTCAGGCTTCCTTGCCACCACATGGTTAATAATAATAATAATAATAATAATAATAATATTATTATTATTATTATTATTATTATTATTATTAAACTCTGCATACTACTTTATTCGAAAATGTCGGAATGGAATAATTTTTGATAGATGCTCGACAAGTAGTAGTAGTAGTAGTAGTAGTAGTAGTAATAGTAGTAGTAGTGGCATGTGATGCAAGAAAGCAAATGTATGAGCTTATGCAGCATCAGCCAAAAAAAAAAAAAAAAAATCACACCATTCCCTCCAAATGCCTGTCCAGTTCCTCCTTAAATTTATTCAACCAATCAGCTTCCACAACGACAGATGGAAGTTTGTTTCAGCAATTAACCACCCGCTGGCTAAAGGCAAATTTCCGCACATCTGTCTTTTCTTAATTAGCATTAGCATTAGCATTAGCATTAGCATTAGTAGAGGCATTTGATGCAAGAAAGCAAGCTTATGCAGCATCAGCCAAAAAAAAAAAAAAAAAAAAGTAGTAGTAGTAGTAGTAGTAGTAGTAGTAGTGGCACATGATGCAAGAAAGCAAGTGTAGGAGCTTATGAAGCAACAGCCAAAAAACAAAAAAAAAAAAAAAAATCACACCATTCCCTCCAATTGCCTGTCCAGTTCCTCCTTAAATTTATTTAACCTATCAACTTCTACAACGACAGATGGAAGTTTGTTCCAGCAATTAACCACCCGCTGGCTAAAGGCAAATTTCCGCACATCTATTCTACATCTGTCCTTTCTTAATTTGAACTTATGTTCCCGTAGGTTGGTAATCTGAACAAGTGGAAGGATCCCATCAGAATTCAGCGTGCTCAACCCATTCAAGGCCTTATAGACCTCAATCAGATCACCGCGCAGGTGCCTAGTCTCCAGCCACTGCAATTTGCAGAACTTAAGCCTCTCTTGGTAAGAGAATCCCTTCATTCCCCTCACCAATCGTGTTGCTCTTCTCTGTACACGCTCAAGCAAATCTACATCCTTCCTAAAATGAGGCCTCCAGACCTGTACGCAGTACTCAAGGCGTGGCCTGACCATTGCCTTATACAGAGGGACAATCACCTCCTTTTCCCTGCTATCAAAATTCCTATATATCATTGACAAAACCCCATGACCCGCCCTAGCAGCCTGTCTGCACTGCTCAGAAAACTTCATATCTGACTGCACAATTACTCCCAGGTCTTTTTCATTTTCTACCACCTTAAGTGTAGTACCACACAGTTGGTACGTTTCTCTGGGGTTATTTCTACCCATATGCAGTACTTTGCATTTGTCAAGGTTGAACTTCAGTTGCCACTTCTTAGCCCATCTGCCCAAATTATCTAGATCCTGTTGCAGTAGCACACTGCCATTACTGTCATTAACAACCCGGCCAACCTTTGTGTCATCTGCAAACTTCGACATTAAGCCTGATATACCTTCATCAATATCATTGATAAATACACAAAACAACAGTGGACCCAACACCGAACCCTGTGGGACTCCACTAATAACATTAGTCCACGAAGAGCAGCACCCATTGATTACCACCCTCTGTCTTCTCCCACTTAACCATCCTTTTATCCATTGTAGCAACTTACCCTTAATACCATTCTGCTCCAATCTGTACAGTAGTCTTCCATGCGCAACAGTGTCAAAAGCTTTCCTGAAATCCAAGTATATGATATCAAAATTATTTTTTGCATCCAGTTCCTTTGTGACCACATCATAATAACCAATCAAATTTGTCAGACAAGACTTTCCCTTAACAAACCCATGCTGTGTTTGAGTTATCGCTGCAGTCTTGTCTAGATGATCCTGCAATGCATCTTTAACCAGCGACTCCATTATTTTACCCGGAACAGAAGTTAAACTAACTGGTCTGTAATTACTCGTGTCACCCTTCGATCCACCTTTGTGAATTGGGGACACATTTGCACATCTCCAGTCCGTGGGAACCTCCCCTGAGTCCAAGGATGCTCTCATAATTATGGCTAAGGGTTTGCTCAGTTGCTTTGCCGCCTCCTTTAAAATAACTGGATAGATCCCTTCCACCCCAGGTGCCTTTCTTATGTTTAACTTCAACAATTTCTCCTCCACTTTGCTCTCAGTTATTACAAAATCATTAAGCACACTGCTACAATTTGATAACCTTCTTCCATTTTCAAATTGTAATAATTCCTCACGTGTGAATGTAGATGCAAAATACTCATTCAGTTTGTTTGCTATCTGAGCAGGATCATCAACAGTCGAACCAGCGATGTCAAGTGGTCCAATCATATTCATCCCCTTCCTTTTAGAGTTTATATAAGTAAAGAAATCCTTGCTGTTTTTCTTAGCATCTTTTGCCAAAGATTTCTCGTAATCCGCCTTCGCCTGCCGAACCTCCTTTGTGACCTGATTACAGACTAGCTTATATCTGCCACAGGCTTCTGCGTCACCTGATAATTTATATGCATCCCATGCATTTTTCTTCTCTGTCACGAGTCTCATTAGTTCATTTGATAACCATTTAGGCCTAAACCTTGAACGATATTTCTTAATCGGTATATAAAGTCTAGTAGCTTCCACGATTAATTCTTTGAATGCTTCCCACTTAGAATTTACTGTTTGTAACATCGTCAGTTGATCCCACTGTACAGAATTTAAAAACTGTCTGAGACCACTGTACTCCCCTTTACGGAAGCAAAAACCCTTTCCTTTACCCCTGACGGTAGTTACCTCTTTGAGTAAATCCCACTTCAGCACACTGTGATCACTGCCACCTAGTGGTTAATTTAACTGCAAATTCTTAATACACGAATGATCACTGCTGATAACCAGATCAAGAGTGTTACTTTCTCTGGTTGCCTCTCGAACATGCTGCTGCAGAAAACAATCATCCAATAACTCCACAAAAGTCTGACTAGTGTGTGAGTGACCAACCCACAAGTTCCAGTCAATATCTGGGAAGTTAAAATCCCCCATTATAAGACATTCTGATTTACTGGCCCACTCTATTTCTCTGTACAATTGTTCATTGTACTCCTTCAAGTCATTAGGCCTATAACACACTCCTACTCTTATTTTTCCTTTCGCAGTGCTTATCTCACACCAAACTGACTCAAGAGAGCACTGTTCATCTATATTACTGGGTGCACTTCCTTTGATTTTATGTTTTTCTTAATTAACAGCATAACACCCCCTCCCTTTCTGTCCTGTCTATCCTTTCTGTACACATTGTACTCCCCAAATTCCAGTTCTGCATTCCTTATATCTTTGTGACACCACGTCTCTGCTATCCCAACAATATCCGCCTTTGATGTCTTGACCAACACTTCAAATTCATCAAATTTATTTACTATACTTCTAGCATTGGTATACATGCAAGCATACATGCTCCTATGCCTATTCCCTGTTACCCTAACACATCCCATATACCCAACTATTCCATGATGACTGCCATCCGTCCCTGAAACCCCCAACACCCCTCGCTCCAGGTCGCTTCTTATTCTAATAGAAGTTGTGCAAGAATCACCTTCACCTCTGCCTGCGGTTACTGTTAAACTATTAGTCTTTGTATCCCCCCAAACTAGCAGTTTTCCGACCCACCTAACACTGCCTCGATAGCATCAGCAAATATTCTTGCACCCTTTCTATTTAAGTGTATCCCATCCCTGTAGAAGCAATCTCTCCTGTTAACAAGTACAGTCCAGGCTGAAAAAAATTCTACCCCTTGAGCCTTGCACAATCTTTCCAGGGCCGAATTGATCGACAAGGCTCTCATCATGTACTCCCTCCTATCGTGTCTGGGCAGAATTGCAGACACTTTCAAATTCAACCCTATTTCACGGCTTTTTTTCAACGGTGACCTGTACTTGTTGAGTAATTCCGCCGGTCTCCTACTCTTAATATCATTAGTACCAACGTGTACAACTATATCACCTTTTGTGCCCTTGAAAGATGATATCCGCTCTACAACGTCATCAACCTTTGCCCCTGGCAGACATACCCTGGTCCTGTTCCACCTATCCTTTTTACAAAATATATTCCCCGTCTCCCTGACAATAGAGTCACCAACAATAACTAGTTCCTTTGGGACCAGCGCATTCTGCTTTGGAGATTGCCGCCGTGTTGCCCGATGCCCAGGAGTGAGCTCTGGCGTTGAGGTGGGCAGCTGAGAGCCTGATGGGCCCCTCAATTTAGATCTTTCAAGGGCATCCACCCTGTCCTTCAAACTCTCATATAGGCCCATAACAACGCTGAGTTGTCGCCTGATTTCCTTACACTCCTTACATCGCGCACACACAAAGACATCCCCCATGGCAATATCATGTTCCGTTCCAGAGAGTTCGGCAAACATTTCACAAGTTGCACATTTTTTTAGGCTGTGATGCGTTGGAGAATTGCCTCCCTCAGTTCTCCCCCGATTCACAGCACTCCTGCCACTTTGTGCCCGTTGCTTTGCTGCTCTAGTCTGGGGCATGGTAGTTTAAATTAATAAAATCAATAAATTAAATATCAATAGTATTTGAATAGAAACTATTAAGTAGAAACAGTGAAGCGTATTACTATATAATTATGTGTTAGAGCTACCTAGCTACCTCAATTAAAAAATTTGAATTCCCTACCACTTGTAACGCCGCCTTTTCTCTCCGTTATAGCGCGGGCATGCTGTGTAACTTTCACCAATATCCATACAACCTTCAAGCATGCTCAACACTAAAATGAATGTCCAGAGAGTCGGGTTTTAATGTGCTCGTCTACCAATTTGTATTAGGACATAAACCTCACGTGTTCTTCAATCTTATTCGTGGAATAAAATTGGCAACATCGGAGGGCGCTGTGTTCTCCACCCTGACTCTCTATTGAATTAACAGAGCCTCTAGAGTGGCCGCAAATAAAGGTTCTTTCTTAATTCGGATTCCGTGGTCCGTGTGTAACCAGAGAATGTCATGAGGCAAAGTTAGCAAACAAACATGGTTTATTAAACAGCAACATTACATAACAACATTACATATAAACGTACAATAAACTCAATATAACCGTATCTAGTATCCAGATAATTGTTAAGTTAGTTTAAGGGATATTTGGTTGGTACATTAAATCTGTGTATCTTCATGTAGTTAGGCAAACAACGATTCCTTTCCTTTAGATGATGACATAGATATTCTCCTATCTTAGTGTTAAATGAGTAGCAAAGGTAATTGCTGGGTAAATAATAGAACACAATATGGTATCATTGGATAATATTACTTTACTGTTGCAATCACATCAAACACATCTTGAAGCTTACTTCAATGAGAAGAAAGGTGGGTATAATACGACATACTATCCCATACAATTCTATTGATTAAAATGGGGTGAACTTACCGCAAAGTTCCGAGCCACGTCGGAGCGAGGACTTCACTACCTCTGGCATCATCTTATCTCGCTTCTACTCGGGAAGAACACTTCTAATACCGCTCTCTGCCTCTTTCTCCTTGCTGCTCTCGAATCAACTCGACTGCGACCACTCGACCACGGCAACTCGACAACTTTCTGATCAACGAACTGGACCACTCCCTCGACGACGACCTCTCTCCTTTGTTCTCAATCTCTATATATAAGTTTGTCCCCTTTCTGCCTTTCCCTCTGAGATGCAGGTGTTCATTTTGGACGGTCAGGCAAAAAGGGTTTTTGCTTGACACTTTTAGGACCTGACTCACCCAGGGACGATATTTATTAAGGGGCTTGCATATTCGTGCAGGGCTGCTTTGGAGAAGTTTATGTGACATTCACCTCTCCCCTTTTTAGTCTCCCCACTACCAAACATTCTGCTGATACGTGATTCAGTCGGCATCAGTAGTATGACTCTCACAGGGGCGACTTTTCTCAGAGTGTCACATCTCACATTCTCTCTTTTGAAAACATGCGTCAGCCCACTGCCTGGGGGAAAGATGACCACTCTCCACTAGCTGGCGGCACATGACGGGGGCGATACTGTTTCACTCGCACGGCGTCATCTGCACACCACAGGGGGCAGCGACGCAGCCTTCTCCGTTGGGGAGGGAGGAAGCTTTACTTATACAGGCCGTGGCAAAGAATTAGCGTTACAAAGCTTACTTATTAAGATAAGTCCAAGAGGTAATATAAAGCTATTTTACACACTATATCCAAAAACAATGGCTACAAAATGGAACGAAATAACGGTTTTACCTATCGTAAGTAAAATCCACAAAAACTCTTTATCTAAATTAAAAATAAAAAATAACCAGCGTAACTATAACTATATGACTACGTATTAAGTACAATATAAAATAACAATCATGTAAATAAAAGGCAAACACTTATCGTTTTTGCGGAGCCTGTAACTGTCAGTAAAATAACCACTTCCTCTTCACCCCTCTGTTCGTTCGAAATACCTGTCCAGCTGAGCCTTAAACTTATTTAGGCTATCAACTTCCACGACAAGGGATGGAAGTCTGTTCCACCTACCATCCACCCGCTGGCTAAAGGCAAATTTCCGCACGTCTATCCTACATCTGTCTTTCCTCAATTTGAATTTATGCCCTCTCAGGTGATTATTCTGAGCTAGAGGAAGAATCCCATCAGCATTGAGCATGCTTAACCCATTCAAGGCTTTATACACCTCTATCAGATCACCTCGCTGGTGCCTAGTCTCCAGACACTGTAATTTGCAAAACTTAAGCCTTTCTTCGTAAGAGCACCCCTTTGTTCCATTCACTAATCTTGTTGCCCTTCTCTGTACTCGTTCCAGCAGCTCTACATCCTTCTTGAAATGAGGCCTCCAGACCTGTATACAGTACTCTAGGTGTGGCCTGACCATTGCCTTATACAATGGAATAATCACCTCCTTATCCCTGCTGGAAAAATTCCTGTATATCATTGACAATACTCCATGAGCTACCCTTGCAGCCCGTCTGCACTGCTCAGAGAACTTCATATCTGCCTGCACAATCACCCCCAAGTCCCTTTCATTCTCTACCACTGTCAGTGTAGTACCACAGAGTTGATACGTTGCTCTGGGGTTGCTGTTTCCCATGTGTAGTACTTTACATTTGTCAATGTTAAACTTCATTTGCCACCTCGAAGCCCATCTGCTCAACCTTTCCAGATCCTGTTGCAGCAGCATAGTGTCAGTAGTGTCCTTGACAACCCTGCCAACCTTTGTATCATCTGCAAACTTGGACATTAAGCTTGATATACCATCATCAATATCATTTATAAATACAGAAAACAACAATGAACCCAACACTGAGCCCTGAGGGACCCCACTAATAACATTAGTCCACGATGAGCAGAGTCCATTGATTACCACTCTCTGTCTTCTCCCCCTCAACCACCCCTTTATTCATAGCAGCAATTTGCCTCCAATGTCACACTGCTCCAATTTGTGTAGCAGTCTTCCATGTGCAACAGTATCAAAAGCCTTTCTAAGATCCAAGTATATAATATCAAAGTTATTCCCTGCATCCAGTTCTTTTGTGACTGCATCATAGTATCCAATCAAGTTGGTGAGGCAAGACTTCCCCTTAACAAAACCATTCTGTGTCTGAGCTATAACTGAAGTCTTGTCTAAATGATCCTGCAGTGCTTCTTTAACCAGTGCCTCCATTAATTTTCCTGGAACAGAAGTTAAGCTCACAGGTCTATAATTACTTGTGTCAGCCTTTGATCCTCCTTTTTGAATTGGGGTCACATTTGCAGATTTCCTGTCTATGGGTACCTTCCCTGAGTCCAAGGAAGCTCTCATAATTATGGCTAAGGGTTTGCTTACTTCCTTTGCTGCCTCCTTTAATATAACAGGATAGATCCCATCCACCCCGGGTGCCTTTCTTGTGTTTATCTTCAACAGTTTCTCCTCCACTTTACTCCCAGTTATTTCAAGATTCTCTAGCTTACTGCTAGAGTTGAATCCACCTCTGGCATTCCCTTTGCTGAATAACTCCTCATGTGTGAATGTCGATGCAAAATATTCATTTAGTTTGTTAGCTACCTGAGCAGGATCATCAACAGTTGACCCATCAATATCAAGTGGACCAATCTGATTCATCCCCTTCCTTCTAGAGTTTACATAAGTAAAGAACTCTTTGCTGTTTTTCTTTGCATCCCTTGCCAAGGATTTCTCGTAATCTGCCTTTGCCTGCCTAACCTCCTTTGTAACTTGGTTGCATATCAACTTGTATCTATCATAGGCGTCTTTGTCATGTGTTAATTTGTAAGTATCCCATGCATTTTTCTTCTCTGCCATATGCCTCATTAGTTCATCTGACATCCATTTTGGCCTAAACCTTGAACAATATTTCTTAGTTGGTATGTAAAGCCTAGTAGCTTCCAAGATACGTTCTTTGAATGCTTCCCATTTTGAATTTGCTGTTGGTAACATCATCAGTTGGTCCCACTGTATAGAATTTAAATACTGTCTCAGTCCATCGTAGTCGCCTTTACGGAAGCAATAACCCTTCCCTTTACCCCTAATGGTAGTTACCTCTTTGAGTAAATCCCACTTCAGCACACTGTGATCACTGCCACCTAGTGGTTCATTTATCTGCAGATTCTTAATGCATGAATATATGAATTTGAATTTGAATTTATGCCCCCTTAGGTTCGTAATCTGAACAAGTGGAAGGATCCCTTCAGAATTCAGCGTGCTCAACCCATTCAAGGCCTCATATACCTCAATCAGATCACCGCGCAGGTGCCTAGTCTCCAGCCACTGCAATTTGCACAACTTAAGCCTCTCTTGGTAAGAGGATCCCTTCATTCCCCTCACCAATCTTGTTGCCCTTCTCTGTACACGCTCAAGTAAATCTGCATCCTTCCTAAAATGAGGCCTCCAGACCTGCACGCAGTACTCAAGGCGTGGCCTGACCATTGCCTTATACAGAGGGATAATCACCTCCTTTTCCCTGCTAGCAAAATTCCTATATATCATTGACAAATCCCCATGACCTGCCCTGGCAGCTTCTCTGCATTCCTCAGAGAACTTCATATCTGACTGCACAATTACTCCCAGCTCTTTTTCATTTTCTACCACCTTAAGGATAGTACCACACAGTTGGTACGTTTCTCTGGGGTTACCTCTACCCATATGGAGTATTTGCATTTGTCAATGTTAAACTTCAGTTGCCACTTCTCAGCCCATCGTCCCAAATAAATTTTCTATATCCTGTTGCAGTAGCACACTGCCATTACTGTCATTAACAACCCTGCCAACCTTTGTATCATCTGCAAACTTCGACATTAAGCCTGATATACCTTCATCAATATCATTGATAAATATACAAAACAACAGTGGGCCTAACACCGAACCCTGTGGGACTCCACTAATAACATTATTCCAAGAAGAGCAGCACCCATTGATTCTGTCTTCTCCCACTTAACCATCATTTTATCCATTGTAGCAGCTTACCCTTAATACCATTCTGCTCCAATTTGTACAATAGTCTTCCATGCGCAACAGTGTCAAAAGCTTTCCTGAAATCCAAATATATGATATCAAAATTATTTTTTGCATCCAGTTCCTTTGTAACCACATCATAATATCCTATCAAATTTGTCAGACAAGACTTTCCCTTAACAAACCCATGCTGTGTCTGAATTATTGCTGCAGTCTTGTCTAGATGATCCTGCAATGCATCTTTAACCAGTGACTCCATTATTTTACCCGGAACAGAAGTTAAACTAACTGGTCTGTAATTACTCGTGTCACCCTTCAATCCCCCTTTGTGAATTGGGGATACATTTGCACATCTCCAGTCCGTGGGAACCTCCCCTGAGTCCAAGGATGCTCTCATAATTATGGCTAAGGGTTTGCTTAGTTGCTTTTCCGCCTCCTTTAATATAACTGGATAGATCCCATCCACCCCAGGTCCTTTTGTTACCTTTAACTTCAACAATTTCTCTTCCACTTTGCTCTCAGTTATTACAAGATCATTAAGCATCCTGCTACAATTTGATAACCTTCATAGTCGTTTATGTCTGCAGTCGGAAATTCTAGAAGTAACGGGCTCCAAATGTATTTTTCAGAGTTTAATAAAAAAGATTTTATTAAACTCTGAAAAATAAAAGAGATTTTATTAATCTTTGCATTTTTTTTTTTCGTTCTCTATGTTTTTGAATTCGTTTTTTTTTTTTTTTTTGTCAACATGGGAAGCTTCTTCGGTGGCTTTAATGCTTTTATTCTTGCATACTCCTCGTGATTTCGCTCAGCTGGAGTTTTCGCCATCTTCGAAATACTATTATAGGTTGAAATTAGGTTTGGTATTTTCATAATTCAATAGTTAGCGAAATCCATTTGTAGACTAGTATGACGTCATAACCAAAAACTATTGCATGAGGTGGCTAACATGTGAATATTAGCTTGGCACATCCAGGGTCCTGAGCTGGACATCATCATTCTTCCCTTTCTTGGTGATTCCCTTCTCTCTCTCTCTCTCTCTCTCTCTCTTTATATAGCATCACCAAAAAAAAAAAAAAAAACCCTAATTTCATCAATCCACTCACTCCAAATGTTGTCAAGTTCTTCCATGAATCGATTTAAGCAATCAACTTCTACAATGACAGAAGGACGTTTGTTACAGCAACCAAAAACCCCCTGACTAAAGGCAAACTTCCGCCCATATATCCTGCAACTGTCTTTCCTCAATTTAAATTTTTGCCCTCTCAGGCGATTATTCTGAGCAAGAGGGAGAATCTCATCAGCATTGCGCGTACTCAAACCATTCAACACTTTATACACCTGAATCAGATCACCTCGCAGGTGCCTAGTCTTATGCAATTTGCAAAAGCATTTCTGAATAAGAGCAACCCTTTGTTTCATTCACTAATCTTGTTGCCCTTCTCTGTACTCGTTCAAACAGCTCTACATCCTTATAAATATAAGGCCTCCAGACCTGGGTACACAACTCAAAATGTGGCCTTATAAAAGGGGACAATCATATCCCTGCTAGGAAAAATTCCTGTATATCATTCACAAGGCATAATGAGCTGCTCTTGCAGACCATGTGCACTGCTTAGAAAACCATATCTGCCTGGACAATTGCCCCAGGTCCTTTTCATTCTCTACCTCTGCAAGTATAGTACCAAATAGTTGATACGTTTCACTCGGGTTGCTATTTCCAATATGTAGCACTCTACATTTATCAATGTTAAACATCATTTGCCACATCTCAGACCATCTGCTCAAATTTTCTAGATCCTGTTGCAGCAGTGTACTGTCATTGGTGTCATTAACAATCCTGACGACCTTCGTATCGTTTGCAAACTAGGACATGTGTAATTCTTTGCCCCACATAATTAACCTGTGATCTCAGAACAGGTCATGGAAACTTTAGTAAGGGGGAGGCAGGGATATATGTATATGAAAAGGGGATAGAAAACGAGACCTTCTTCGGCTAGATTTTGGGAGTGTTGATTGGGTGAAGAGTGTTGGAAGTCGCTGATTAGATTCAAGAGTTTTACGGAGTTTGTAGAGATTTTCTAGAGCCAAGTGTAGAGGAGAGCCGTGAAGAGCTCCAGATAAAGAAAACCGAGGAAGATCGCGGATCTTGTCAATTGAGCAGATATCCCCAAAACCATACTTATGGAGCAAAGAGTCGAAGCCAGAAGTGTCGAAGAAGAGTGATGGTTTTTTGTTAAGTTGATTAGTCTTTTTTAGAACAAACCAAACCCGACCACTCAAAGTTAATCCTACCCCCTCCCAGCCTGTAATTAATCTGTACCCACTGATCTCTCTTCTCATAGATAAATTCTGACAATTGTTTATCTACTTTTAGTAATTAGAATTTAACAGATAATGAGACTTAATGACCTTGTTGTCAAAAATACTAATTGTAATTGTTTAATTGACATACTTCCCTATTCTAGCAGTAGAATAGTTGTACACCAGCCATTGTGAGTACTCGTGAGGGTAATGGTGGAGGTGCCAACACGAAGAACACTGTAAAATTGTAATACTAGTAGCAGCAAGATTATACCTGGTATTCAGTTAGTTTCCAAAAAATCAATTGCCAACTATACTAGAACTTTGACCAGTTGTTCTTTTGTAACTATTTGTATGACTTATATGTGTAATAAACCTTGTTTTGTTGATCATTTTGCCTAGTGACATTAATCTGCTACACATAGCTCACTGAACAAAGTGATGAAGAAGAACCATAATTAATGCGGTGCTTTGGAGCCCCATCACATAGAAAGGAGCCCAAAGTATAGACAAAACGTAATCCTCGATGCTGGGAGCTTGCTGTCAGTGTCAATCTGAGTGAGTTTGAGGGCGCAAGATTTTGTCCTAATCCAAATTACTGGACTATCATATGAAACTCAGGTTTTCTGGATACACATATCAGTGTGCGTTCTTACTGGCAGTTGTATAATTCACAGAGAGCTTCGATTGACGGCAAGATTGAAACAACAGCACATGGGTAAGCTCACTTGCTATAACATAAAAAGCCTGCGGAACATTACTCTCAATTATTACAGAATTATCCAGCTTACTGCCAGATTTTAATGTACCTCTGGTATTCCCCTCCCTGAATAACTTCTCATGTGTGAATGTAGATTCAAAATATTCATTTAGTTTGTTAGCTACCTGTGCATGATCGTTAACGGTTGAAACATCGATATCAAATGGACCAATCTGATTCATCCCCTTCCTCCTAGAGTTTACATAAGTAAAGAACTCTTTGCTGTTTTTCTTTGCATCCTTTGCCAAAGAATTCTCGTCATCTGCCTTCGCCTGCCTAACCTGCTTTGTGCTTTGGTTACAGACCAGCTTATGTCTATAACAGGCTCCTTTGTCACCAGTTATTTTATGTGTGCCATGCATTTTTCTTCTCTATGACACGTGTAATTAGTGCATCTGACATCCATTTTGGCCTAAACCCTGAACAATATTTCTTAGTTGGTATGAAAAACCTCGTAGTTTCCAAGATGATCGCTTTGAATGCTTCTCATTTTGAATTTGCTGTTGGGAACATCATCAGTTCTTCCCATCGTATAGAATTTAAATACTGTCCCAGACCACCGAAGTCGACTTTACAAAAGCAAAAACTCTTCCATTCATCCTTTATGGTAATTACCTCTTTGAGTAAATCCCACTTTGGCACACTGTGATCACTGCCACCCAGTGGTTCCTTTATGTGCGGATTCTTAGTGCATGAAGAATCACTAGTGATAATCAGTTCAAGTGTATTACTCCCTCTAGTTGCCTCCCGAACATTCTGCTGTAGAAAACAATCATCCAATAAATCCACAAACGCTTTGGTAGTGCGTGAGTGACCACCCACAAATTACAGTGAATATCTGGGAAATTAAAATCCCCAAATATAAGACTCTCTGATTTACTGGACCACTCTATTTCCCTGTTCAGTTTCTTATCATACTCATCAGAGTCATTAGGCCTATAACACACTGCTACTCTCAATTTTGATTTCCCAATGCTGATATCACACCAAACAGACTCAACATTGCATTGTCCACCAACATCAATTGGGTGGCCTTCATTAGATTTTATGTGTTTCTTAACTACCAGCATAACCCCGCCTCCCTTCTTATCCTGTCTATACTTCTTGTACATATTGTACTCCCCAAATTACAATTCTGTACTGCTTATGTCTGTGTGACACCACATCTCTGATGTCGCAACAATATCTGCCTTTGATGTCTTGACTAGCATTTCAAGCTCATCGAATTTATTAACTATACTCCTAGCATTGGTGTACATGCAAGTATACATGCACCTGTTTCTACTCTTAGTTACCGTAACCCAGCGAATGTATTTACTTGTTCCACTATGACTCCCAGCAGCCTTGGAAATCATCATTTCCTTGCTTTCCACGCTGTTGCTCAATTGCATACCAATAGATGCAGTGCAAGAATCACTTTCACCTCTGCCAGCGGCTATTGTTAATCTATTATTCCGTGTATCCCCCCAAGCTAGCAGTTTTCCGATGCACCTTACTCTGCCTTGATAGCATCAGCAAATATTCTTGCACCCTCCCTATGTAATTGTAACCCAGGCCTCTAGAAGCAGTTTCTCCTGTTAACAAGCACAGACCAGGCTGAAAAAACTCCTACCCCTTGAGCCTTGTACAATATCTCCAGGGTATACAATATCTCTCAAACAATATCTCTCTCGTACAATATCTCTCAAAATTTTCTCAATGCATTCAAATCTTTAAACACCTCATTCGGATCACTTCGCATGTGTCTCGTCTCCAGATGCCGGATGTTGCAGAACTAAAGGCTCTAGTGGTAAGAGCGCCCCTATCTTGCCCTTAGCAATCTAGTTTCCCTTTTTTGTACCGTTTACCCATTAAGGCAATGAGGCATGTGCCTAGGGGCCCCAGACTTTGGGGGGCCCCAAACCAAGACATTTTCCTATAGTGTTTTAAAATAGATTAATGTTTTCAGTAAACATCATAAAAATCTTGATTAATTTAAGCGAACATTTAAGCAAAAAATTCAAAAGTACAAAATTTCATTTATTTGCCACCTAACTTTTATTTATTTTCTATTCTTTTTTTGTTTATTATTTTTTGTGCGGCCCCCAAATATAATTTGCCTAGGGGGCCCCAACTATCCTTAATGCGCCACTGCCTGTATGGAGCAGCAGATCTAATTTCCCTTTTTTGTACCCTTTACGCAACACTACATCCTTCCTAAAATGAAGCCTCCACACCTGCATGCAGCACTCAAAGTGTGACCTGATCATTGTTGTATCCAATGTGTTAGTCAAATCCTTATCGCTGTTATTATTATTATTGTTATTATATTCGCGTTATTAGCATTAGCATTAGTAGAGGCATATGATGCAAGAAAGCAAGCTTATGCAGCATCAGCCAAAAAAAAAAAAAAAAAAAACCCACTCCCAAATTCACCCCTCCGTTCGTTCGAAATACCTGTCCAGCTCAGCCTTAAATTTATTTAGGTTATCAACTTCCACAACATGGGATGGAAATCTGTTCCACCAATCAACTACCTGCTGGTTAAAGGCAAATTATCTATCCTACATCTGTCTTTCCTCAATTTGAATTTATGCCCTCTCCGGTGATTATTCTGAACAAGAGAAAGAATCCCATCGGCATTGAGCATGCTCAAACCATTCAAGGCGTTATACACCTCTATCAGATCACCTCGAATCAGGTCACTTTTATACACCTCTATCGATCACCTTGTTCATTATACTGATCAGATTCATTAGCTATATAACACACACCTACTCTCATTTTTCCTTTCCCTGTGCTTATGTCACACCAAACAGGCTCAACATTGCATTGTCCACCAATTTCAATTGGATTTGTATGGAATCTCTCGAAATTGCATGGATTCTCTGGTACATTTGCTTGCCGCTCTGAACGAAAAGACTTGTTTTTTTTTGGGGGTGGGGAATCTTGTTATATAAACCTGCGATCGATTAGCTCAGCCACGGAGTGCAAAAAAGTTCATAAAAGTTCCTCGTGTCATCGATGGTATTCGAACTCATCTCTGTTCCACTCGGTGTGGGAGGACTTTGTAGTACCACTCTGCTATTCGCGCAGACTTCTTGTCCCTGTCGTCCAAATTCCTCTCCAGTATATCCTTGACAAATGTCCTTGTGCTGTCCTGGAAGCCTGTCTGCACTGCTATGAGAACTTCATATCTGACCCTAAAATTACTCGCGGGTGTTTTCCAATTTTTTTTTTCTTTTTTAATTTTAATAATAATAATTTCTCGGAGGATTCTCTACCGCCAGGGATGTTAAGACCCACAATTGTCGTTGTTTGTGGCATTTGGTAAACGTTTTATTTTGCTATTTTTTGCATATATAAGAAATAATTACAATTAAAAAGTAAACTTGTCAGTTGTGATCGTATTAATTTTCTAGAAAAAAGTGAATGAAATATTAACATTAAGTGTGTACGAAATGTATCGTATACATCATTGATGGAGAGAAATCGTTTCATGCAAGAAAGCTTTAATTAATAACACAGCTTGGAATGTGTTATGGATCAGTTTTCCATCGACGTTTTTGTTTTCTTCGCGTGAACAGGTATGTGTGCGATGTTCTTCATAATGGATAAGAGCGTAATCACAGAACTAATGGGTGGGAGTCCTAACATAACCTAACCTATTAATGGGAGATTAATCCGTGAAGTGTCGGATTGAGACTTCGCTCAAGCCGTAAGCTATGAAAGAAATCAAACTCGTATAAAAAATATAGATATATTGTGGAAAGAACAGTTTTATGGCATAGAATGTTTTTAACTTACATTCAACTTTTGATTAAATATAGATATTTTCCCATTGTGTCTTTTCCATTAGATACTGTGCCCGGACCTCCTAAAAAAACAGAATTTAATGATTAAATTTCAACAATAAAATCTTACAAACTAATTTTTAAACACAGATTTCTAAGATAAAAATTCTTTCTTCAGCTTTTTCTGTTAGCAGAATCATTAGCAACGTTATCAAAGTTCGTATTACGAATAAATACGTGTGGAAATAATTTAAAAACCAAATTTATAGAATCGCTTTCGAATTTCTTAAAAAAAAAAAAAAATAGATTTAAGGTTATATTACAATTATGAGTTCACCTCCTGAGGGAGTGACTTCCTTTGCATGAATCCATCCCGAATTACTGGCATAAACTAACATAACCTTTTTTCACCAGCCAAGAATGAAACTCATTGAAAAACCCATGTTTCTTTTGCTTGAATCTGGCCCGAACTTGCCCATGCCCGCAATGCAGTCACAAGGTGTACCCATAATCTGGAGTCAGCCAGATTTAATATAAAGGCATTTTAATATGTTTAACATAATGTAGTGAGACATTGGAATGAAGAATGCCCAGGGTCTACGAACACAAAAGAACACACTTTGATAAAATAAGGTATTTGGTGGTCCCTTAAATTGTGAGATCCCAGCTGTAGCTTGTAGGTAAATCTGTTACTGGCACTGTCCATATAAGTTTGGCAGTTGAAAAATTATAAATGCTGTTAACACAGTTTGACCAGAGCAGCTGATAAAATCTCCAGCAAACAGTAAATGGCATATCGGTTTGAAAGTTCCTTCAGCTTATAAATGATGAGCACAGTTATGTTATCAAAGTTATCAAAGTTCGTATTACGAATAAATACGTGTGGAAACAATTTAATTTAAGTCAGTAGTTTTTCCCTTGTCTCTTTTCTCCACATCACACTGTTCCTTAGGTCAGTGTTTCTCAATCTTTTTACTCTCGTGGCACATTTTCCAAAGAAGAAAAATTTCGCGGCACACCTACGTAGTCATAGAAGAAGAAATTTCTAAATTTTGCGGCACACTTGGAAAATTTTGTGGCACACTAATGTGACGCGGCACACCCTTTGAGAAACACTGCCTTAGGTTATGCATGTTTGTGAATATACCAGACTACACACAAAGTTTTGTAAGTTATGAACATGGCAGTTGCAGACACATATAGAAGTTTGGATTTTCAGACAGGTTTTTTCTTTTGTGGGGGTAGCAATATATGCTGCGAATTTAAGTAAAACGTCAAGTTTCGGTTGGTAATTATAACTCCTGGAAATGAATTAGAATGATGATTATTTGAAAAGTTGGTGTCCTACCATATATTTCTTTTTTAAAATGAAATGAATAAAAAAACATTGTGTTCAAATGAAATTTTAGAGTAATACGTTAAATTTTTTTTTAAATTAAAAAATAACAATAACACCAAAATCACAAATTTCACAAAAGAAGAGAGCTGTGTAATAAATAATGAAATGACTCTGATGAGTATAATAAGAAACTGTACAGGGAAATAAAGTAGGCCAGTAAATCAGAGTCTTATAATGGGGGATTTTAATTTCCCAGATATTGACTGGAATTTGTGGATTGGTCACTCGCACACTAGCAAGGCTTTTGTGAATTTATTGGATGATTGTTTTCTACCTCAGCATGTTCGGGAGGCATCTAGAGGGAGTAATACTCTTGATCTGATTATCGGTAGTGATTCTTCGTGCATTAAGAATCTGCAGATAAAGGAACCACTAGGTGGCAGTGATCACAGTGTGCTGAAGTGGGATTTACTCAAACTGTTAACTAGCATCAGGGGTAAAGAGAAGGATTTTTGCTTTCGTAAAGGCGACAACGGTGGTCTGAGACAGTTTTTAAATTCTGTACAGTGGGATGAACCGACGATGTTACCAACAGTAAATCCTAAGTGGGAAGTATTCAAGGAATTAATCGTGGAAACTACTAAACGTCTCATACCTATTAAGAAATATTGTTCAAGGTTTAGGCCTAAATGGTAATCAAATTAACTAATGAGACTCGTGACAGTAAATCAGAGTCTTATAATGGGGGATTTTAATTTCCCAGATATTGACTGGAATTTGTGGATTGGTCACTCGCACACTAGCAAGGCTTTTGTGAATTTATTGGATGATTGTTTTCTACCTCAGCATGTTCGGGAGGCATCTAGAGGGAGTAATACTCTTGATCTGATTATCGGTAGTGATTCTTCGTGCATTAAGAATCTGCAGATAAAGGAACCACTAGGTGGCAGTGATCACAGTGTGCTGAAGTGGGATTTACTCAAACTGTTAACTAGCATCAGGGGTAAAGAGAAGGATTTTTGCTTTCGTAAAGGCGACAACGGTGGTCTGAGACAGTTTTTAAATTCTGTACAGTGGGATGAACCGACGATGTTACCAACAGTAAATCCTAAGTGGGAAGTATTCAAGGAATTAATCGTGGAAACTACTAAACGTCTCATACCTATTAAGAAATATTGTTCAAGGTTTAGGCCTAAATGGTAATCAAATTAACTAATGAGACTCGTGACAGAGAAGAAAAATGCATGAGATGGATATAAATTGTCAAGCGGCTCAGAAGCCTATGGCAGATATAAGCTAGTCTGTAATCAGGTCACAAAAGAGGTTAGGGAGGCGAAGGCAGATTATGAGAAATCTTTGGCAAAGGATGCAAAGAAAAACAGCAAAGAGTTCTTTACCTATGTAAACTCCAGAAGGAAAGGGATGAATCAGATTGATCCACTATATATTGATGGTTCAACTGTTGATGATCCTGCTTTGGTGGCTAACAAACTAAATGAGTATTTTGCATCTACATTCACACATGAGGAGTTATTCAGGGAGGGGAATGCTAGAGGTGAATTAAACTCTGGCAGTGAGCTAGATGATTTTGTAATAACTGAGAGGAAAGTGGAGGAGAATTGAAACAAAGGCAAACCATCCCCTACAGATTCTTCTGAAATGGACTGAAAAGCACAATCTCGGGATCTCCAAAGAAAAAGCTAATTCTATCCTCCTAAGGAGCTCCCTTGATCCGAGGAGATCCCCTCAGATCAAGAGAAGATAAACATAAAAAAGGCACCACCCAGGGTGGATGGCATCTATCCAGTTATATTAAAGGAGGCAGCAAAGGAAGTAAGCAAACCCTTAGCCATAATTATGAGAGCTTCCTTTGACTGAGAGGAGGTGCCCATGGACTGGAGATGTGCAAATGTGACCCCGATTCACAAAGGAGGATCAAGGGGCCACAAGTAATTAAAGACCTGTTCGTTTAACTACTGTTCCAGGAAAATTAATTGAGGCACTGGTTAAAGAAGAACTGCAGGATCATCTAGTCAAGACTTCGGTTAGCTCAGACACAGCGTGGTTTTGTTAAGGGGAAGTCTTGTCTGACCAATTTGATTGGATACTATAATGTGGTCACAAAGAAACTGGATGCAGGGTATAACTTTGATATCATATATTTGCATCTTAGAAAGGCTTTTGATACTGTTGCACATGGAAGACTGCTGCACAAATTGGAGCAGTGTGGCATTAGAGGCAAATTGCTGCTATGGACGAAGGGATGGTTGAGCGGTAGAAGACAGAGTGGTAATCAAGACACTGCTCATCATGGACTAATGTTATTAGTGGAGTCCCTCAGGGTTCAGTGTTGGGTCCATTGTTGTTTTCTGTAGTTATAAATGATATTGATGATGGTATATTAGGCTTAATGTCCAAGTTTGCAGGCGATACAAAGGTCGTCAGGGTTGTTAATGACACCAATGACAGTGTGCTGCTCCAACAGGATCTAGAAAAGTTAAGCAGATGGGCTGAGAGGTGGCAAATGAAGTTTAACATTGACAAATGTAAAGTACTACATATGGGAAGCAATAACCCCAGAGTAACGTATCAAGTCTGTGGTACTACACTGACAGTTGTAGAGAATGAAAAGGACCTGGGGGTAATTGTGCAGGCAGATATGAAGTTTTTTGAGCAGTGCACATGGTTTGAAAGAGTAACTCATGGTGTCTTGTGAATGATATACAGGAATTTTTCTAGCAGGGATAAGGAGGTGATTATCCCCTTGTATAAGGCAATGGTCAGGCCACACCCTGAGTACTGTATACAGGTCTGGAGGCCTCATTTTAAGAAGGATGTAGGGCCTCTCTATACTGTTGGAACGAGTATAGAGAAGGACAACAAGATTAGTGAATGGAATGAAGGGTTGCTCTTACGAAGAAAGGCTTAAGTTTTGTAGATTACAGTGTCTGGAGACTAGACCCTCCGAGGTGATCTGATTGAAGTGTACAAAGTCTTGAATGGTTTGAGCATGCTCAATACTGATGGGATTCTTCTCCTTGCTCAGAATAATCACCTGAGAGGGCATAAATTCAAATTGAGGAAACACACTTGTAGTGGGTGGAATCTTGCCTTTAGCCAGCGGGTAGTTTGTTGGTGAACAGACTTGCATCTTTTGTTGTGGAAGTTGATAGACTAAATAACGCTGAGTTGGACAGGTATTTGGAATGAACGGAGGGGTGAAATGGGAGCAGTTTTTTTTTTTTTTTGGCTCATGCTGCATAAGCTTGTGTTATTGCATCATATGCCCCTGCTAATGCTAAGTACTCCTTTATAGAAAGGGCTTTCTGAGTGTCACATCTCATGAAGGATATGGGACATAACATGGATTGTCCACCGTACAGTAGCATCAAGAACTAGTTTCTGAATTCAAAAAGGGATCATAAAGCCATCAAAGTTGAAGCCAAATCTGGATGACCAGTGACTTTTTCAACCACAAAATACATTGATGTTGTCCATGGCTTAATTTTGAAAGATCACTGAATTGAGTCCCAATAAAAATCCCAAAAAATTCACTAAACATCTGCAAAGAATTGAAAAAAAAATTTAAGTGAAATAATTACCAAAAGATTCACAAGAAGCACTGTGAATTTTGAAAATTTCCCAAGATTTAAACATGTTATTCATTTTGTGATCAATTTGTGACACAACAGCCACAGCAGTTTTCAGATGAGCCCAATTTCAGCATCCTATCTCTTCGTAATCCAAAGTTACACTGCCCAAATGCCTCGCGGCGTCGCCATTTTCAGTGTTCATGCGCAAGCGCTACCCCTCACTGCTCCACACCCCCACTACCCACCATTTTAGATACAGACATAAACCTTCTATCTAACAAAATTTAAATATTAGATTATCATTTATAGTTTACGAGATATAAGCACGACAAATCTTACCATTTTTTGGTCGCTAGACTTTTCGTAGAGACCCCCCCCTATACTGGACCAAATTTAAAGACGTATTCACGTCAAAAAAAACCTTACATTTTCACCCATCCATTCGCTACAAATGTTTATCTAGTTCTACCTTGAATTTATTTAAACTCTCAACTCCTACGGCGATAGATGGAAGTTTGTTCCAGCAATCACCCACCCACAAGCTAAATTCAAATTTCCACAGTTCTGTTCTACAACTGTCTTTCCTCAATTTGAATTTATGCCCTATCAGGCAATTAATTTGGGCAAGAGGAAGAATCGCATCAGCTCAAACCATTCCAAGGCCTTATACACCTCAATCAAATCATGTCACATTACAGGTGCCTAATCTCCGGACACCGTAATTTGCAAAACTAAGGCCTTTCTTCATAAGAGCAACCCTTTGTTCCATTCACTAATCTTGTTGCCCTTCTCTATACTTATTCCAGGAACTCTGCCATTCTTCCTAAAATGTGGCCTCCAGACCTGTATATGGTGCTCACGGTGTGGACTGCCCATTGCCTTGTACAAGGGTATGATCACCTCCTTATTCCTGCTACAAAAATTCCTGTATATCATTGACAAGACTCCATGAGCTATTCTTGCAGACCATCTGCATTGCTCAGAAAACTTTATATCTGACTTCACTATTTCCCCCAGGTTCTTTTCATTCTCTACTACCCTGAGTGTAGTACCACACAATTGATACATTACTCTGGGGTTACTACTACCCATATGCAGTACTTTACATTTGTCAATGTTAAACTTCAGTTGCCACCTATCAGCCTTTAGAGAAGGACAACAAGATTAGTGAATGGAATGAAGGGTTGCTCTTACGAAGAAAGGCTTAAGTTTTGTAGATTACAGTGTCTGGAGACTAGACCCTCCGAGGTCTAGACCCTCCAGCCATCAGTAAAACTTTATGGAAACAATGATCGAGGGTGGAATTCAGGATTATTTATATAGAAATCGAATTCTGAAGGATACTCAGCATGGTTTTGTAAAGGGAAAGTCGTTTAACTAATCTGGTTAGCTATTTTGACAGGGTTACTCAAGAGCTGGACTTTGGCAATAATTTTAACATAGTTTATTTGGATTTCAGCAAATAATTTCACTTAGTCCCACACGAGCAGTTACTTTATAAGCTGGAAAAGGTTGGACTCATACAGAAAATTCTTAGATGAATGGCTTCAGGGTAGGAGGCAGAGGGTTGTGATAAATGGTTATTCCTCAGATTGGGGATAATCTGAGGAAAAACCATTGAGGCTAATTATGCTTCTTACATCAATGATTCTTAATGTAAGAATTGGGGTTCCCCAAGGATCAGTATTAGGACCACTGTTGTTTTTGATTTTCGTAAATGACATCGATGAAGGGATAGAGGATGTAATGTCTAAATTTGCAGATGTAAAGATTGGTAGAGTAGTTAATGATCACGGTCAAGCAGAGCTTCTTCAGAGTGACCTAGACAGACTTCAGGGATGGTCAGAAAAATGGCTGCTATGCTTTAATCCAGCAAAGTGTAAGGTATTCCACCTGTGGAATAGTGACCCCAAAATAACTTATACACTTGGTGGAGTTAAGGGACTTGGGTGTTACGATACAGTCAGACATGAAGTTCTGAAGTTCACTGTTGCAAGGATAATCTCATTGTATAGGGCTATTGTTGGACCACACTTGGTCCAACAATGCAGGTGTGGAGACTGCACCTAAAGAAGGACATTGTGCTTCGTGAAAGGGTCCAAAGACAGGTAACTCGCCTGACGAGATCGGCGAAAGGATGTCCATATGAGGTAAGATTTCGAATAAGTGGGTTGCACAGCTTGGAAACTTGGCGCCTTAGAGGAGACTTGATTGAAGTGTTTAAGCCTCTGAGAGGCATAGTAAAATGAATGAGGACAAAATTTTCACGTTTATAAATGATTCTAGAACTAGGGACCATAATTTCAAGCTACAGGAGAGATGTTTAGACTGGACTGCAGGAAGTTTTATTTTACCCAGCAAGTTATAAATTGCTGGAATAAGTTACCTACATGGGTGGTAGAGGCTGACAGTTTGGGGAAATTCAAAGGTTAGCTGGATATACCTACAGTAGCAGGAAAACGCATTGGTTGTCTATTTCCTTTTATTTTTTAAAAAATTTTCTTCTTATTATTTATTTTATTAATTAATTAATTAATTTATTTTTATTATTGTTTTATTATAATTTTTTTTTTTTTTTTGGCTCATGCAGCATAAGCCGTAGGCTTCTTTGCACCATGTGCCCATTGCTAATACCTTTCATATTTATCACTGGCAGAACCACATGAGCTGACCTAGTAACCTGTCTGCATTCCTCAGAGAACTTAATGGGGCTTCAGTATGGATGTTGAACTATTGGCTGTATTATTTTATGGAAAAATTGTTATTGGTCAATGGAAAAATTGATGAAGAATCATGGCCTGGTCAGTCATATCTGGCTTTCGTTAGGATAGCATGAAAATTTAAATTATTTGGAGAGCATTTCATAATTAGTTTCTTATTCAACTTTGATATAGTAAACTTTATCCTTTTTTAATTGATTGTGAAAAATAAATATTCAATGGTTGTTGATTTGTAGAAATGTGTATTTATGAAACCTTATGTTACAGAACTTTATTCACGTGTGCAATGTTAGGAAGTTGTATTTTTTAACTTGAGGAGTTAATGATAGTAAGTTGTTTGTAACTTGAGTTAAAATATCATTTATAAAACCTTTTAATTTTCAGACTTTAATTATCAATACCTTATGCAGCATCATAGTGTGAGGTAGTGGTATTCTCATCTGATCACATGATTAGAGTTTACTGCACTATTCTAGATGGCTTTTTTTTATTTGCTCGCGCCCCCAGTTGGCGACTAAATTTTGGCAGTGAAACCTGTAACTTTATGAAATTTGTGAAGTTCTAGACATAATACAAACAACAAAAGCCCACAGAAACTGGTATATATCATACGAACTAGTATGTTATGACCAAAATATTTAATGTGCAAAAACTTCCAAGAAAACAAAAACAAGCAAAAAAAAAATAAAAAATTTTATTGTTTTAATTTTCTTTTGTAAACAATTAAAGTAAAAACGTGTAATTTTCTTGGAAACATTTTAAAAATCATATATTCTTCATATGAAATATGAAAAATACGTGATCACTTCAACTTATAGAATAGGGCAGTCTCCTTACTGTATATACAGTTGTATCGTATATAAAGAATTGATATTTATTATTATTACTCTGCTTGACAAAATGAACAGAACATGAAGAAAACGTGATATAACTTGTGCAGCTTGCGATGAAGCGGGACAAAATTTGTGATGATGATGTACCATGGAATAATGATGAGACAGTGAGAAACTTCAGACAGGTATAAGCAGCATTTATAGGGATTGTATAAGAATTATCAAAAAAGTCAGATTATAGAAGTCGGTACAAGGCATTCGAAAATATGGTCACATGACATCAGTACACCATATGATCCCCTCCAATTTACCTTGCTTGATGAGGTGTCTATAAGATTCTATGGCAACAAATACCACTCTTCTGCCAGTGCAGACCAGGCAATAGCTCACCAAGTGACTGAGGAATTGGCTGTAGGCAAGCAATGCAACGTGCAACATATGTTCAATCGGATTTAAGTCTGGTGATCATGCTGGCCATGGCAGCTGTTGGATATCTTCAGTTTCAAGATACTGTATAGGCAACTCTCGGTTTACGAACGTTCGATTTACAAACATTCGCTATAACGAACGTCACAATTCATTCAAAATTCCTTAAAGTTGCCAATAGTTAGAGTTCCTTATAAAACGAAATGCCAAACTTATAGTGAACATAACTGTAAGATTTAAATAAATAAACTTTTAAAATATGTATTTATTACAATAATTATCAGAAAATTATTATATGTTTATTATACTGTACTGTTCTTGGTTATTAAAACTAAGCCATACAACATTTATAATGCATTGCCAAACATTGCTGGTTGCTGGGGAGATGTGAAGGAAACAAATTTAAGTGTTGTGTAGAAAAACTTGTGTCTACAGTTTGTGAATAATTTAAGTGATTTTGAGGAGCCAGTAGAACCTGTGACTGAAGAAATTGTTCAACTGGACAATAAAATGGATCTTGACCTTGATGTGACTGATGTGAGAGAGTTTTTGGACTCACATTTTGAGGAATTAGCAACTGATGAAATAATTGAAATAGCGACACGTCTAAATTCCGACGTAACAGAAGTACCTGATATTCCACAGCCTCCCAGAACGTTACAAGGCAGAAAATGGCTACAGCTTTTAAATCAGTTTCTCAGGGGTTGGCAATCTTTAAAGAAGAAGACACAAATATGGAAAGAATTGCAAAAGTGGAAAGAGGCATTTATGACTACTTAGCATGCTACTATGAGATTTTTGAAGAAAAAAATAAACTAACCGTGCAATCTTCTATAAAAACATATTTTAAAAAAGTGGAAAACCCATTTGTTTCTTCATTATTAGATTCCCTTCCATCTACCTCATCTGCACCTAGTGTCAGGTGGAAAATATTGAACTCTGATGAAGATATTGATGAGTAAAAGTAAAAGTTGAATACATATGTATGTACAGTACATACATTATGTTAGTACTAATTTTCTTTATTTCTATTTTGTAACTCTTTATGTTTTTAATTAAAATTAAGTACACTATTTTGTTTTTTTATTCTTTTCTTATTTTATTTTAACTTACGTATCTTGTACATAACTTAAAATAACGCATACATACATTATAATAAAACTTATTGTATAGACCATTCGATGTTTAGTACATGGTTTTAAATGCTTTAAAATGGCTGCTAACGTACATATTACGTATCATAAAAGCCAAGGAATGCAAGATTACACATAACTAACAAAACATATAATGAACAACATCTTGGAACGGAACTTGTTTGTAAACCAACTGTGCTCTTCAAAAAGTCGCACATAGAGTTTGAGGATCTGTTCGTGGTACCACTGTGCAGTTACAGTACCCCTGTCTGAAACATGAAGAGGGATGCAGCTGTTGATCGTTATTCTGTCCCACATGAGAACACTGCCTCCATTGTAATTGCCCCTATCTCTGATGTTGGAGGGATGATACTGCATTCCTTGTTGTCTCCAGATCAAATAATGTCTAGAATATGTTTGTAGGCTAATATGGGGCTCATAGAACAGAACTGTACCCCATTTGTTAGGGTACCAAGTCGTGTTCATGGCACCAGTTTTGATGAGCTTTGCGGCGGTTTGGAGTTAATGGGATATAAACCACTGGCTTCCTTTTTTTTTTTTTTTTTTTTTTTTTTTAATGAAAACCCCAAACACGAAAGGTATCAAAACCTATAGTACTTAGTACCATGCATGGGTTGAAGGAGAAGTATGGGGGAGGGGGGGGGGTGCTGGAAACTTTGCTCTAGAGATTAAACATGGGTTTCACCACTTCAAGCTTCCAATAAGCAAAGTGGTGGTATTTCACCAGTTGATGAAAGTCATCTACCACATCCACTTGAATTGAGTCTTCTTAACACAGTACACTTGGAAATTCTTCAAACAGGCCTCTGAGGTTGGGTATATTCATACTGTAGTTTTTAGTGTTTTGCACCAACCTTGCGTAGAAATAAAAATAAAAATAAAAACACCAAGGAAACAGAACTTTTGATAACTGTGTTTATAATAAATTACAATAACCTGTATTTACAATAAATTTAACTTTACAATAAACTATACATATGAATTATTAAAATCTGCTACATTACAATCAATAAAATGCATTAAAATATACTAGATTAAAAGCGATAAAAACCGTAGCTTTCAAAGGCTCCAGCCTTCTTCTTCAGCGGTGTTTTCTTGTTCTGCAGTACATCTTTAAATATCAGCAGGTTAATGGTACTCCTCACGTGTTTTCATTCACACGTGTTCCGTTCTCTTGCGTTGTGGAACCGGAAGTGGCTCGAGCGGAAGTCATACGGAACCGTTCATCCCTTCTGAGGATAGTGGTCTCAAAGATGGGATGAATCCGCGTACCTCTATCTCTATTAATGTTAATTGACGATGCTATCATCACCGATCGGGCGCATAAGTTCTGGGACCGTGAGTGGCTCGAGAGTTTGCGGATTTGTTCTACAATTAACATTAATAGAGATAGAGGTACGCGGATTCATCCCATCTTTGAGACCACTATCCTCAGAAGGGATGAACGGTTCCGTATGACTTCCGCTCGAGCCACTTCCGGTTCCACAATGCAAGAGAACGGAACACGTGTGAATGAAAACACGTGAGGAGTACCATTAACCTGCTGATATTTAAAGATGTACTGCAGAACAAGAAAACACCGCTGAAGAAGAAGGCTGGAGCCTTTGAAAGCTACGGTTTTTATCGCTTTTAATCTAGTATATTTTAATGCATTTTATTGATTGTAATGTAGCAGATTTTAATAATTCATATGTATAGTTTATTGTAAAGTTAAATTTATTGTAAATACAGGTTATTGTAATTTATTATAAACACAGTTATCAAAAGTTCTGTTTCCTTGGTGTTTTTATTTTTATTTTTATTTCTACGCAAGGTTGGTGCAAAACACTAAAAACTACAGTACACTTGGAAATGTTTTCACCTGTGGCCGCAGTAACCTCAGGAGACAGTCGATGACATGAAACCGTAGTGTTCTGTATTGCTGTTAGAGCCAGATGTTCTGGTTGATGTAGCCCTTGGACGACCTTGCCCAGCTCTTGTAATGGTTCCTGTCTTCTGAAACTGCTTCCATAGTGCTGAGATGACACTGCGTGATGCATTAAGTCATCATGCCATCTCTGCCTGAGAATGCCTCGCTTCAAGTTGTCCAATGGTCTGCCATCTCAAAGAATCATCTAAACAACGATGACTCGTCATCCTGAGTACTGGAGATGTGGCTATCCCACTGAGCAAGCCAAAAAAAAAACAAAATGGGAATGAAGTGATGTGGTCACAATCCATGTTTTTATAGGCATGAATAATTTGCATAATGTGTAGCTCTTTAAGGTGGTAGATCAATTTCTATTGGATGCTCAGAATTTGCATGCCAGGATGCCTATTATATCAAATATTCACCTTTGGTGACACTGTTCACAATAAAATAATCATTAAAAATATTTTGTTCTGTTAATTTTGTTGAGCAGTGTATTATCTAGATTTATAGAAATAAATGGTTTTCCTATTGAATAACATACATCCAATTTAAACCATTAATTTTGTACTAATTTTAATTCAGGCTGAAGATCGACTCAATGCCAAAGTATGTGGAAGAAACTTATTTTGATATTTAATGAGTTTTAGGGAATTCATAAAAGAAATGGATGAAATAGAGAAATTAGAATACCTTTCACTTGTTTCCAAAATTTGCACAGAATTAGAAAATCATCTTGGTATTAGTGATAAAGATCTAGGTAAGTTATTTTGGTATTTATATCACTCTTACCTGGTAGAGTAATTATTTCAGTATTAGAATAGCCAAATGATGCAGGTAAGTAGATTTCATGTGCATCAGCAAAAAAAAAAAAACCTTTCCTAAACATTTATTTTTATTATTACCAAAAAGTATAGACATAGATTGTGAGACCGTATTTGGAATGTCATATTCAGGTCTGGAGGCTATACCTAAAAGGTGACCAGATTAATGAGGAGCACTAGTCAATGTTCACACGAAGAATGGCTTAGATGGTACAGCTAAAAAAACTTGGCAACTAGACATCTTGAGGGGGTGCTAATTGAAGTGTATAAGGCCCTGAAGGGGATCAGTGAAATGAATACAGGTATATTCTCACTTGTAGATCAGACACGAAAAGACTGGGAGACACAAATATAAAACATTAGGAAGCAACAGAAGGTTTCTCATGAAGTTTTTATCTTTTGGCAGTGTATTGTTGTAGCATTGGAATTAATTTCCTACCGAGGTGAAGAGTGGTAAAGTTTAGAGTTAAGTCAGATGACTGCTTTCTGGCAGTAGAAATACAAGAGATGGTGGTTTTTTTTTTTTTTTTTTGGTAGACAGAGAAAGTCCACTATCTTGCATTTAGCCACTCTCATACTGACTGGCCATCCAGTTCCAGTGGTGTCCAGCATTCTGCCTGAAGGTAAACTGGACAAGATCCAGTCTGTTACCACCTAAGATTTTTCATTGTGACTATACCTCTTTCGTTCAGTTTGCTCATTCCCTTTAAAGCCTTATAAACTTCAGTCATGGAATTTTGAAACTTTGTAAATAAATGCTTTTAAATAACAATAAGAATCTATAGTAAAATCTTAAAGTACTGTTCGTTAATTGCTCAAATCAATCTAGTAAAAGCTTATATATTTCCGGTACTTACCTCATTTATCCGTGTTAATTACATTAAAGTTTTGCAAGGTGGAGACATTAAAAAGTACAAATTAATTAAAAGTAGAAATATTAAGATACATTAGTAATTTAATTAAGATTAAGCCTGGAGGAAAAAGACATTGACACATACAAAATAGATAACACATATACAATTTCATGGTTAAAGAACCAACTTGATACCACCCTGAGGAGACTCAGAGTGAGTAAAGAGATAAACCTGCACACCCTACAAAATATCAGCATTCGAAATAACATTCTACCGCACGTTCGGCATTGTAAAATTGCATAAAACTGGATATCCATTATGACCTATTGTTTCTTTTAACAAATCAGCCTTCTCAAATTTATCATCATTCTTGGTAAAGATAATATCACCACTAATGAAATTTTCTGAATGTAGGGTACACAATACAAACTAAGTATTTGAACGAATAAAGACTGTCATAATGTCAGATAATGACATACTTGCGTCTTTTGATGTTTCTCTCTACACCAACATAGATTACACATTACAAAAATTGTGAGAACTATTAACAGTAGACAATACACTTTCAAGTTGCATTACCCTTAACATTAATAGTATCTTGGAAATAGTCTCCATGTTAATCAAAGTTCAGATTGCAAAATGAAATGAAAGAATGAATGTATGACTGAAAGTGCCCCTTTCTAAAATTTACTTAGCTGCAGTAGAACACCGAATACTTCAGTTATCCCCCCCCCCCCCGAGTTAAATTGTTTTTATGGTATACAGACGATGTATTACTAATTGGCAATAGAACTATCATTGAAAACCTTTTAATAAAATTCAACTCAGCACATAATAGATTAAAATACACTCTTGAATTGGAGGAAGACAATAGTATTAATTTTCTAAATTTAACAATATACAAAAAAGACAATAGATTCAGAACTAACATATTTAGGAAGAAAACACATACAGCGAAATATTTACATTTTCATTCTCATCATTCATATAACACCAAAAAGTCTGTACTATTCAACCAAATATACAACACCGTCAAATACAGTCATTCACAAGAGGATTTAACCATTGAATTGCAATATTTAACCAAAATGTTCACAACCAGAAAATATACCGTACAGTTAATTCGCAACATAATATCACATATACAAAACAACATCAATAATCTTTGTAATAATAACATTTGTAGGAATACACACAGGGCACCAAAGTTATACTTCCTTATCATAATCAATTTGCCAGACAACTTTGTAAAGTATTTAAAGGCACAGATATCAAACTAATATTCTCTTCCTGTAATAAATCGGGAGCTTCTTTCAATAAATATAAAGATACACACATATATCAAACACATCAACAACATAGTATATCTTATCAAATGTCTATCAGGTTGTGAGGCTTGTTAGGTTCGACAAAATCTGTGAATACATGAGCGTATTACCACTTCAATAGTTTTAGGCCAAATCAGTCAAGTACTGAGCTTACGTAGCATACAAGCTCATAACCATAATATTTTCGTTGATTCCGCTATCACCCTAAAAAAATTAAAGTCCAGTTAAAAATTATTGCTATATGAAACATTAGCAGTAGAATAATTCCGCCATAATGCTTTGCTTGAAATATTTTATGCAAAATCGCCGGCTAGTCTTTCTCCAGTATGGAGTCTCACACACCTCAAATTTCCATGTGTTTGAGCATGGCATCATGTGAATTCTTGAACTCCTTTTAAACTCAGTTCTACTCTGACAATGAATGTTTTCGAAAGTCTAATTAATTTGTGCTTTTTCATGTCTCCACCTTTCAAAACTTCAATGTAATTAACACTTTTGTACTAATAAAAAAATGAATAATTTTTTTAATTATAAAAAACTAATAGTTACTTTTTTATGTAGTAATATCCTCTCCATCTCTGTTTCATTTGATTCAATTTCACCTACTTCTGGATCCAAATTTCAAAAATTTGGCTTTTATAAGCCTAAAATTGATAACAGTGAGTAAGAGGTGTAACTCCTACTCCTACTTTGACTTTTCAAATCTGTTTTAATGGCCATATATTTAAATTGTGCTGCATTTACTTGGAAACACAGATAAAAGAGGGCAGAAATTTCTAGATTTCAAGAGAGTTGTATGTAAATCAACGGTTCAACTGTTGATGATCTTGCCCAGGTGGCTAACAAACTAAATGAGTATTTTGCATCTAAATTCACATATGAGGAGTTATTCAGGGAGGTGAATGCCAGAGGTGAACTAAACTCTGGCAGTGAGCTAGATGATTTTGTAATAACAGAGGAAAGTGGAGGAGAAATTGTTGAAGATAACATAAGAAAGGCACCTGGGGTGGATGGGATCTATCCAGTTATATTAAAGGAGACTGCAAAGGAAGTAACCAAACCCTTAGCCATAATTATGAGAGCTTCCTTGGACTCGGGGGAGGTACCCGTGGACTGGAGATGTGCAGATGTGACCCCAGTTCACAAAGGAGGATCAAAGGGTGACATAAGTAATTATAGACCTGTTAGTTTAAATTCTGTTCCAGGGAAATTAATGGAGGCACTGGTTAAAGAAGCACTACAGGATCATCTAGACAAGACTTCAGTTATAGCTCGGACACAGCATGGGTTTGTTAAGGGGAAGTCTTGTCTGACCAATTTGATTGGATGCTATGATGTGGTAACAAAGCAACTGGATGCAGGGAATAACTTTGATATCATATATTTTGATCTTAGAAAGGCCTTTGATACTGTTGCACATGGAAGACTGCTGCACAAATTGGAGCAGTGCAACATTGGAGGCAAATTGCTGCTATGGATAAAGGGATGGTTGAGTGGGAGAAGACAGAGTGGTAATCAGTGGACACTGCTCGTGGACTAATGTTATTAGTGGAGTCCCTCAGGGTTCAGTGTTGGGTCCATTGTTTTCTGTATTTATAAATGATATTGATGATGGTATATCAGGCTTAATGTCCAAGTTTGCAGACGATATGAAGGTTGGTAGAGTTGTTAATGACACTAATGACAGTATGCTGCTGCAACAGGATCTAGATGGGCTGAGAGGTGGCAAATGAAATTTAACATTGACAAATATAAAGTACTACATATGGGAAACAGTAATCCCAGAGTAACGTATCAACCCTGTGGTACTACACTGACAGTGGTAGAGAATGAAAAGGACCTGCGGGTAATTGTGCAGGCAGATATGAAGTTTTCTGAGCAGTGCAGACGGTCTGCAAGAGTAGCTCATGGTGTCTTGTCAATGATATACAGGAATTTCTCTAGCAGGGATAAGGAGGTGATTATCCCCTCATATAAGGCAATGGTCAGGCCACACCTTGAGTACTGTATACAGAGCTGGAGGCCTCATTTTAAGAAGGATGTAGAGCTGTTGGAACAAGTACAGAGAAGGGCAACAAGATTAGTGAATGGAACAAAGGGTTGCTCTTACGAAGAAAGGCCTAAGTTTTGCAGATTACAGTGTTTGGAGACTAGGCATCTGTGAGGTGATCTGATTGAGATGTATAAAAGCCTTGAATGGTTTGAGCATGCTCAATGCTGATGGGATTCTTCCTCTTGCTCAGAATAATCATCTGAGAGGGCTTAAATTCAAATAGATGTGCGGAAATTTGCCTTTAGCCAGCGGGTAGTTGATTGGTGGAACAGACTTTCACCTTTTGTTGTGGAAGTTGATAGCCTAAATAAATTTAAGGCTGAGCTGGACAGGTATTTGGAACGAATGGAGGAGTGAAATCAGAGCTTTTTTTTTTTTTTTTTTCTGCTGATGCTGCATAACCTTGCTTTCTTGTATCGTGTGCCTATGCTAATGTATATATTATAACATCCTTTTGTAAAACAATCTTAGAAATTTAAATATACATATATATGTGTACCTTATACAATCCATGTGTCCGAAGAATATATGTACAGTACATATTTCCCAAGGGGTAAAGTAACTGATATCATAGGGTGCAAAAAATGTTTAAATCTGAAATACTTAAATGTTTATATGTTAAAAGTTGATTGAATTCACAAAACTTTTTTCAGTATGCCTAATGAATAACTTTGATTCATTTAAGAAATGTGTTCATATAAAAGTGCAAATATTGCTTTCTTTAGAATTTGGACTCTTTACTCATATCACCTAAATTCTTTCGTACTGCTGGAACGAACTCATGAGTGAACCAATCTTGAAAAATTTCCTAATCCATTCAAACATTTTTTGGGCCTTATAAGTCACCAGCAAATGCATAATTCCCTTCAATGTTTGTGGATGATGGTATTTACCAATTACTAAAGGCTTAATTCTGTGTTGACCCAATGCATTTGCACACATAAGAACTGTCACTCTTTCTTTATTTTGCTTAAAACCATTTGCACTTTTTTCTTTGCAACCTGCCAATGTTTTTTGTGGCAAACATTTCCAATAGAGACCAGTTTCGTCAGCATTGTGTATTTGGTTAGCTGTAAGATTATTGTTATTAACAAGCTTCTCAAATGTCACACTGTATTTAACCATTTCTGTGTCAGTAGACTGTTTTTCTCCCACAGTGACTAATTTTCTTATTCTGTCTTATCTTAAATTTAATTTACCATCCATCAGTAAAAGCAGTTATTGTATCAATGTCCATTTTTTCTCTAAAATCTTTTGCTTTGGCAATAATCATTGACCCTGATATAGCCATACCTTCTGATCATTTTAATAAAAACCACTCATGCAGTACTTTATCTAAGTTTTCTAATTTTGGCTTGTGTAAACTTTTTCTATCAGCTATCTTATTGTTAGGTTCTGAACATGCAGTAAATTCTAAAAGTTTTTTCTTTGAATGTTTTATATCATACAATGTTGACGATCCAATGTTATATTCTGCCATTAATAAACTCCTACTTATACCCCATTCTATTTTCTTTATTATATCAAGTTTATCACTAAGTTTTAATGTTTTTCTTCTCTGTATGAGGTTTATTAATTTTAGGAGGGGATTTTAATTTAAAATAAATGTAAAACAGCAGTATAATCCATGATATCAGTACAGAATTCACACCACTGGTGGTTAACGTGATAATCGGGATGATTGTTACTTTTTGCATATGCCATGTTTCTTTGATCTCCTGTCTTAGGTTTGTTTATTTCCTAATCTTTTCCTCATGGGTTTTCTGGAAGTTGTCAGTGTTGGGCACTGCTATGTCAATCATATAGGTAGCCTTTTCCTTTTTGTTGACAAGGGTGATGTCCGGTCTGTTGTGCGGGATTGTCTTGTCTGTTGTTATTATTATTGTTATTATTATTATTATTATTAAATATAGTAGAATGTCGGTTATCCAGAATAATTTGGAAGGCTGATTTTTCTTCTTTTTTTATTTTTATTATTTTTTATTAAAACGGTAGTACAGTAAGCGCCGGTTATAGTGATCAGGTTTGCAAATTGAATTTTGATTTTAATAAGCGAAAGATCGAGTTTGCTACCCATTTATAACAGATTATACAAACAAAAAGCCCAATAAACTGAAAACATCAAATTGTTTTATTGTATTATGGTTGTGACCTCTAGAATTCTATGTGACATTCAGAAATGTGCTTTAGAAAAATATCACAAAGACTACTGGGTTTTCTCGGAAACCACGAGTGAATTTCAGATTAGTTTAGCTCCAGATTCGGTAAGAATAATATCGGCCCGAAACTGTGCAATTTATTATTTTTCTCAATTTTTTTATGGTAAAATGTGAACAAAAAGAAAATGTAGTTTTAACATTGCAACAAAAAGCAGAAATTATTAATAAAATTAGAAAATGAAAATTTAGGAAATCTCTCCAAAGAGTTGAATATGGGACTTCAACAATTTACGACATCAATAAAAATTCCAATACTATAGCAGAATTGGTGTTGATTATGGGTAGTGAAGGAGGATCTAGTAGGGAAAAAGATGATGTCGAAACCTGCACTTTATTTGTTGTTTCTTCAGAAGCAAAGTTTAGGTGAACCAGTCTGGCCCAATGTTGTGTGAAAAAGCATTGGATTTTAATCTTAAATTAAAAGGTAATGAAGATTTTAAGGCACGCACAGGTTGGCTGAAAAACTTTTAAACTGAGACATGGTATACATGAACTAGATATTCAAGGTGAGAAGCTTTCTGCAGACGAATCAGCAGTGGTGTCCTTTGAAAAGTAAGTTTGCTTCAGTTATAGCAAATTAAGAGAAAGAAAATGTTTATAATGTTGATGAGACGGGCTTATTATGGAAAGCATTACCAAGAAAAACCCTAGTCACTAAAAGAGAAATGCCTGCACCGGGTTTTAAGATGAGAAAAAGCGAGTTACAGTGTGTAAATGCTACTGGGATGCACAGATTGTCCATGTTCATTATCAATAAGTCAAAAAAACTGAGAGCATTTAAAAATATTTCTAATTTTCCTGTTTTGTATAAAAATCATAAAAATACCCGGATGGATGTTTCTGTTTACAGAGATTGGTTTATATTTTTTTTATTTAATTTAATCGTAAGGTAAGGTAAGATTAAAAAATTTAATCTTACCTTACATTCGATTATCCGGAAAATTTGGCTATCCGGAAGAGGCCTGATATGAATTATTCCAGATGACTGACACTCTACTGTACCATCATTCTTTTATGTAAATTATTATTATTAATTTATAGTATTGTTATGCATGTAAAGTATTTTTTTTTCTTTTAATTATAGCTGAATTTATTATCCACTTGGCATCCAAAAATGAAACCTTTGAGAAATTTGATGCTGCTTTAAAAGAAAATGCCGCAGAATTTTCAGTAAGAATTTTTTTATTTAAATATAAGTAAACGTCCAGTTCTTGTGTCACTCTTTAAAGAACACATGCATCATTGGTATAAGAAATATGTGGTAAAAAAGTAATGTTATCCTGTTCTCTTCTGAATGCTGAAGGGGATTCTTTTTTTTTTTTTTTATCTTAGAATATGAGTGATAGTAATAGTTTTATTTTTGAATTAACACAGAAGATTCATCATTCATGTTTTGGTAGGTTACTGCATGTATTTTTTTATATAATGAGAATGAAATAAATGAGTGAAGCAATTCAAATTATGTTGTATGTTTTGGGGAGTGAGAAATTCTGTTCAGTCTTTTCATTGCCTTATTAATAGAGCTATGGTTTATTAAGATGATGTCTTAATAGCCCAGGAATATAAAGCAACATAAGAAGTTACTAACATAAGTCAGCAACTTCTTATGGTAGATATATTGATATTCTGGAGGACTGACACAGTTTAGTACATTTTCTAGTCAAGTGTGTTCTGAATGCAACTAATTTTCTTCCCCATCCTCTGGTACTGAGTCCTGTAGGTTTTGTTACCTTTTTGTTTGGTATTTTCATTTAAAAAAAAAAAGATCCAGGTCAGATTGATGCACAGCGAATAAAAAATTAAGGAAATACTAGAAATGCATCCTCAATCTAATCTTAAGCAGTTTTTTGGATATGGTAAATTTTTATCACTGATTCATACCTGATTGCTTAGGATTAATTGATGCCTTTTAGAAAACCTTTGTCTTATGTGACAGTATAATAATTTTACCATGTCATTTGGAGGTCTTGGTTGGAATCCTGTTGGTGACTGGAGGAATTCTTAGTAAAATTAGCTGATCTCAGGTAGAGGGAATAGGGTTTTCCACAGGAGTTTTTCTTAGTTTTTTGTTCTGAATGACCTGTTTGGCTGGATGAAATTGTTAATTGAGGCCACCCACCATCTGATGAGAGGCCAGTAAATCTTGAAGCATGCTGTCGTAGCAGTGTCTCTGAGGTTTTGATTGAATACCAGATTCATCTCTTTTTTGTATTGTTATTAAAATTTCTGATATTTATTACAAACCCTGCTCCTTTACTAATTTACTTAAATTAAAACAAATTGCAGTTCTTGATATATTTGCTAGGAAATAAAATGCAAAACGATTTTAATGCATGAAGAAATACTAATTTTCTTAAATTTAGGACTGCAAACTGTAGTTTCTTTTAAATTTGAGTTGTAAATACAGTGTACACCACTTATTGTGATCATGGATAATATTATCATTCATGTAATGTTATCACTTTTATGAAGTCCTGATCAGACATACTAATACATTGAAAAAATGACATTTATTGTAATCAGCTTCAGTTTTGTTTTCATTTTTTTGCCTTATCACTGTTTTCGCATGTGCAGTGGAAGTGCTTATGTAACATTCTGATTTGTTTTGAACTATGACACGTTGTGTGTCTAGTTACCGCTTCACACAGTTTTTATGGTTGTCAGTGTTGTTATTTCATGAAAGAAACTACTGTATCAGTATTCTTGCCAATCTGGCTATTTTACAGTAGATCATAACTTTTTATAATTCCTGATTTTAATATTTTTTAATTTGTTTTTGATGTTTGTGCAGATTTCCAGAGACACTGACAATTTCATTTTTATTGATGCCTGGTTAAAGAAATAGTGGACAATCAGATTTTTTATATTGCTTGATTTTGATTGTTTTCTTTCTGTTCACTTCCACCATTTTAAGTACACATTTCCATTGTGCATCAAAAATAGCTTCATTCTTGTTTCGTCAGTTATTGTTATCAGTTAAGCTGTGTCCCAAAATAATCACAATAAGCAGCATCTACTGTATTTGTTTTTTGAACATTTTATATATATATATATATATATATAAGATAAAATAAAAATATATAAAAATAAAATAAAAAAATAAATAAAAAAATAAAAATAAAAAAATAAAAAATAAAAAATAAAAATTTAAAAAAAAATTTTTTTTATATCTCCAGAAACATGAGTGAGGTTTTATAAATTTTTTTATATCTCCAGAAACATGAGTGATTAGGGGCTACCTCACTCATGTTTCTGGAGATATAAAAAATTTTTTTTAAAAAAATTTTATTTTTTATTTTTTATTTATTTTTTTTTTTTTTATTTATTTTATTTTTTATTTTTTATTTTTTTTTCCTTTTCCTTTACATTTCTTCAGCTTCTCCATCAGCATGAGTTTGCATAGAAACACAGTGTTTGGTACATGATCAGGTGTAGCCCCCTGATGAAATACCTGATCTATGTACCAATTTTTAATTTTTATTTTATAATTTTAATTTTTATTTTATAATTTTTATCTCTATCACCCTCCCCTCTTTTTCTTTCAGCTTTTGTACATATAATTGGCCTGTTAATTCGGCATTAATTCGGATTTAATTCTACTTAATAATTATTATTATTATTATTATTTTTATTTTTTTTTTTTTATTTATTTATTTATTTTTTTTAATAGGATCTTAACATTCTTTTCCTTTTTTTTTTTTTTTTCTTCAACTAGGCTCGGCATTTTGTGTTTAATAACTTCTCCATCTATATTTTTATTTTTTTATTTATTTTATTTATTTTTTTTATTTTATTTTTATATATTTTTATTTTATCTTATTTATATACATGTATCCTGTTTTGCTGCTTTGCGCATTCAGGTACACGTACTGTTTTTCCTTATTTTTCCTGTTTTTCCACATCTTTGTTTTCATATTTCATGTATGTATGTATATATATATATATATATATATATATATATATATATATATATATATATATATTTGTAGTCTCAGTTTTTTGATTAGCAATTCTAAGTTTTTGTGCCTTGAATATTATATAACACCACTATAGGTTAGGCACATATATTTAATAACACCATGATGTTGTTAAACAGGCTGCTTTCATAGCATCAACTCATCTTTTAAATAAATGGTAAGGTTTAACCTTTTGGCAATGCCATTTTTTGATAGAGGTGCAGTAACAAGGCTTAAGACCAAGTTTGTTCTGCTGTGAGCATTAAGACCATTGTATGAGAGGAAGTCCTAATTTTCATCAATATTTGTTATAGCAATAACATTATTAATATTCTGTATTTTAAATTGCTGCTCTAATTTGTCACTATATTTAAACCAAATTTGATGCCCAGCCACCTTTAATGCTCGTATCATTTGTTGGATTTCGATAATTTTCGCTTAATCAAGGCATTAAAGGTTGTGTTTTTCATAATCACTTTTTCCACTGTAGTGAATATTTCTAAAATTGCTAATCTATTCTTTATGATTTACACCATATTTAGCTATCACAAATATACTAAATATAAACACTGTGGCAAATGCATAATAGTGTTTGGCACACTAACCATCTTGTATCACTAATATTGATATTAATATGAAAAATGTAATCATGCTGTGTAAGGTTTCAATATAAGTGGTAATATGAAAGTGTTTCTTCACACAATATTTCTACTAAGCAGGAATATTGTTCTCTAATCACTTTTAAGGTTATGTAATGCTTTACACTTCTCCTCTGTTGAATAAGAGTTCTTTCCCTCTTTTTTTTCAATTCCTTCTTGATCTTGTTGCATTCTCTTCTTTGTAGATAACATCATAGTTAATGGCCAATTTCATAAGAGACTGTCATTCTAAAATTCAATTCTAGAAAATGTCAGCTGCCCAGTTCCCTTGTAGGAAATATTATATCATGATATCACATAATAGTCAAAACTACTTAATTCTGAATTACCATACAGAATATCCCATTATTTTGGGAAATACTCTCCAGTCTTCTTTGTAGAACAATAACAGCAGTTTGCAAAGACAAAAATTATAAAACACATCAGTTTAAAGCCCTATAACTGATATGTTCTAAAAAATTCTTGGTGTAACTTAGCAAATTGTGTTTTTATGCATTATCTTATCAGATTGCAGAAATAGCACCCATGCAGTGCTACTTGCACCAGAGTATTTTCTGAAAATCCTAAATTGAACCTTATTGCAATTATAGAAAGATTGCATATAATTTTGTGCAGTATTACTGATAATCTGTTTACTTCAGATTATCAGTATTTACAAGATTTACACTTCTCCTCTGTTGAATAAGGTTAAAATGACCAATTTTAGGGTCATTTTAAGCCTATTTGATGGAAATTTCTTATTTTTAATAAACCATGGGGAAAAAATTACCTTGGAATGTAAATATGGGGCCATTTTGATCTCCTATGTGACTAACAATAGATTAAATATGACATGATCAAGTTTTAAAGTTTTAGTTGGCTCATTAAGATTTCTCATCACTCTTTTTAATGTTTAGATAATTGTCATTTTTAGGTATTATTCATCTATCCATTTGTTTCTCATTAGTTTTTCAAGAGTACAACTTGATTTATAATGTTTAGAATTTGTTTGAGTTAATTTTAATTAAAGTTCATTTTCCAGTAATGCATCTTTGATTTTAAGCTAAGTGTCACTGCATTTATTATACCTCATTTGTAATTTAGGTATTGTCACAATGTATATTATTCAATTATAATACAGTTTAGATGAGATATTCATTTAAATACACCAATATGTTTAAAACACTTGTAACATATTGATGGATTGGATGTTTGAATATATAGCATAAGCTGAAAGTTGTATAGCCTGTTATATTTAAGACTTTATGGTCTGATTTTGAACATACCCATAATATTTAACTTTATGATTTGATTTAGGAATTTTTTACTGCTAATTTGCTGCGGATTATTCAGCATATGCAGCCTAAAAAAAAAGTACCACCAGAAGAGGAAGTAAAGGAAAATGTGAAAAAGACTGAATTGGAAATCAGGAAAGAGAAATATCCAGGTCTTTGTTTAAAAGATGATCCCAAAGTTCGGGTAAGTTCTTAATTGCTAATTAAATAATAATTTTTTATGTAGCATTTATTTAGTAACTTTTTATTGTCTGTTTAGAAATCTGCAAAATAGATGCACATTGGAGGCAGTAATGAGGTCTAGTTGGTGAAATGATCACTGCATATGCAGTGTTTATACTTACTCCTGGGTGTAATTCTTCATCTATTTGGAGATATTGATAACCACTCCAGCTGTTTGTTCACTTTTGTTTCATTTTCATTAACTGTTCTGATAGTTAATGATGTCTTTCTTCACCATGTTGAAAAGACCTTTGATTTGAATCCTGTCTCTGGTGGGAACTTTTATAGGTGTCTTTCACATTGTGACTGAATATTGGATGGGGATTGCAATGTTTTTGTTCCAGAAATCCAGTTTTTCATCTTGTCAAACAGAAAAACTGATCATTGCATATATAATAATGTTTCCTGTGTTCTCAGTTACTGTAGTTTTTGTAGAGAATTTAAAGTTGTTTTATAGGAATTTATCAAGAAGTTGTTAGATGTGCCATTGGAAATGTGTGTGTGTTTAGAGTTTATAGCATCCAGAATAATTATTCTGAGGATTCAGAATCTGTGACAGTTCCTTTTGTAAGCTAGAGATGACTATGACAATAAATAAATTTATTTATACAGTAAACCCCCGCTATTCGCGGTATCTGTATTCGCGGTCGCTGATTTAATATAAAATGAAACCTAAAAAAATGTGAATTTTAAAGCGCCATGAACATTTTCCGCCATAAAAAAACATGGGCGTGGCTAAAATTATCTTTCTCGGTCAAAACAGCACTCAGTGGGTGGGGGAAGAGGGGTAACAAAATCGCGAGCGTGGATGTTTCTCGCTAATCCTTGTTCAGTATGTGTTATGCGCTTGTCATGGAAGATTTCATCGTTTGCTTTTAATTTATATGCTTATGAATTGAATAAATTTATCAATTTATAAATTGATATGCTTACAAAAGTGATAAATCTACCATTTTGCAGTGTAAAACAGACTTTTTTGAGTGTGTTAACAGAAGAAAGTGACTATTGCGGACAAGTTCTTTCTAACCTGTACAAAAATATGGCTACGAATAACAAGGGAAATGTGAAAAGATCAAAGGTGATGACATTAGCGAATAAAATTGAGTTATTAGACAAAATTTCTAATGGTGAAAGTGTCTCCTCAGTGGCAAAACATTATAAAATCAATAAGTCAACGATACGATCAATCAAAAAATCGGAAGAAAAAAATCCGCCGTAGTGTCCATGAAAACGTGCTAATTGCTTCAAAAATTTGCTCTGTAATTCATGATGTTAAATTAGAAAAAATGGAAAAAGCTTTAAATCTGTGGATAGAAGACCGAACTCAAAATGAAATTCCGTTAAGTTCACTCATCATTCGTGAAAAGGCAAAACATCTTTATCAACACTTTACCGAAACTGGTGATAGCACTGGCGGGATAAGTTTTTTAGCTAGCAAAGATGCTGGTTTGAAAGATTTGTTTGAAATTTCTAATAAATATTACATTTAATATTAAATTGTTTCTTATTTTCATTTCGATGCCATATGCTTGCATTTCACTATGTACTGTCTACGTGCATAGTCATATTATGAAGGTACATATAATACATACATAGACAAAATTTTAGACTAGTTTTTCTTATATATTTCATACTTTGGAACGGAACCCCTTTATTACTATGGGAGCCATAACTCAGTATTCAAGTTTACGCTATTTGCGGCATTTCTCAGGAACGTAACCTCCGCAAATAGCAGAGGTGGTAGTAGTAGTAGTAGTAGTGGCACATGATGCAAGAAAGCAAGTGTAGGAGCTTATGCAGCATCAGCCAAAAAAAAAAAAAAAAAAAAATCATCACACCATTCCCTCCAAATGCCTGTCCAGTTCCTCCTTAAATTTATTTAACCTATCAACTTCCACAACGACAGATGGAAGTTTGTTCCAGCAATTAACCACCCGCTGGCTAAAGGCAAATTTCCGCACATCTATTCTACATCTGTCCTTTCTTAATTTGAACTTATGTCCCCGTAAGGGCGTCTCCGTAGCCAGGTGGGAAGGAGCAGCAGTGTGCAGCACACGCTTCTTGATTAGACCGGGGTTCGAGCCCGTCACCACCAAATACGAAGGATGCGGAAAGGTCAGGGACTGACCACCGCATATCCCGGAGCAATATGGCCTTAGTTGCTAATGCTCCTAAAAATCAAACAACAACAACAACATTATGTCCCCGTAGGTTCGTAATCTGAACAAGTGGAAGGATCCCATCAGCATTCAGCGTGCTCAACCCATTCAAGGCCTTATAGACCTCAATCAGATCACCGCGCAGGTGCCTAGTCTCCAGCCACTGCAATTTGCAGAACTTAAGCCTCTCTTGGTAAGAGAATCCCTTCATTCCCCTCACCAATCGTGTTGCTCTTCTCTGTACACGCTCAAGCAAATCTACATCCTTCCTAAAATGAGGCCTCCAGACCTGTACGCAGTACTCAAGGCGTGGCCTGACCATTGCCTTATACAGAGGGACAATCACCTCCTTTTCCCTGCTAGCAAAATTCCTATATATCATTGACAAAACCCCATGACCTGCCCTAGCAGCCTGTCTGCATTGCTCAGAAAACTTCATATCTGACTGCACAATTACTCCCAGGTCTTTTTCATTTTCTACCACCTTAAGTGTAGTACCACACAGTTGGTACGTTTCTCTGGGGTTACTTCTACCCATATGCAGTACTTTGCATTTGTCAAGGTTGAACTTCAGTTGCCACTTCTTAGCCCATCTGCCCAAATTATCTAGATCCTGTTGCAGTAGCACACTGCCATTACTGTCATTAACAACCCTGCCAACCTTTGTGTCATCTGCAAACTTCGACATTAAGCCTGATATACCTTCATCAATATCATTGATAAATACACAAAACAACAGTGGACCCAACACCGAACCCTGTGGGACTCCACTAATAACATTAGTCCATGAAGAGCAGCACCCATTGATTACCACCCTCTGTCTTCTCCCACTTAACCATCCTTTTATCCATTGTAGCAACTTACCCTTAATACCATTCTGCTCCAATTTGTACAGTAGTCTTCCATGCGCAACAGTGTCAAAAGCTTTCCTGAAATCCAAGTATATGATATCAAAATTATTTTTCGCATCCAGTTCCTTTGTGACCACATCATAATAACCAATCAAATTTGTCAGACAAGACTTTCCCTTAACAAACCCATGCTGTGTTTGAATTATTGCTGCAGTCTTGTCTAGATGATCCTGCAATGCATCTTTAACCAGTGACTCCATTATTTTACCCGGAACAGAAGTTAAACTAACTGGTCTGTAATTACTCGTGTCACCCTTCGATCCACCTTTGTGAATTGGGGACACATTTGCACATCTCCAGTCCGTGGGAACCTCCCCTGAGTCCAAGGATGCTCTCATAATTATGGCTAAGGGTTTGCTTAGTTGCTTTGCCGCCTCCTTTAAAATAACTGGATAGATCCCATCCACCCCAGGTGCCTTTCTTATGTTTAACTTCAACAATTTCTCCTCCACTTTGCTCTCAGTTATTACAAAATCATTAAGCACACTGCTACAATTTGATAACCTTCTTCCATTTTCAAACTGTAATAATTCCTCATGTGTGAATGTAGATGCAAAATACTCATTCAGTTTGTTTGCTATCTGAGCAGGATCATCAACAGTCGAACCATCGATGTCAAGTGGACCAATCATATTCATCCCCTTCCTTTTAGAGTTTATATAAGTAAAGAAATCCTTGCTGTTTTTCTTAGCATCCTTTGCCAAAGATTTCTCGTAATCCGCCTTCGCCTGCCGAACCTCCTTTGTGACCTGATTACAGACTAGCTTATATCTGCCACAGGCTTCTGCGTCACCTGATAATTTATATGCATCCCATGCATTTTTCTTCTCTGTCACGAGTCTCATTAGTTCATTTGATAACCATTTAGGCCTAAACCTTGAACGATATTTCTTAATCGGTATATAAAGTCTAGTAGCTTCCACGATTAATTCCTTGAATGCTTCCCACTTAGAATTTACTGTTGGTAACATCGTCAGTTGATCCCACTGTACAGAATTTAAAAACTGTCTGAGACCACTGTACTCCCCTTTACGGAAGCAAAAACCCTTTCCTTTACCCCTGACGGTAGTTACCTCTTTGAGTAAATCCCACTTCAGCACACTGTGATCACTGCCACCTAGTGGTTCCTTTATCTGCAAATTCTTAATACACGAATGATCACTGCTGATAACCAGATCAAGAGTATTACTTTCTCTGGTTGCCTCTCGAACATGCTGCTGCAGAAAACAATCATCCAATAAATCCACAAAAGTCTGACTGGTGTGTGAGTGACCAACCCACAAGTTCCAGTCAATATCTGGGAAGTTAAAATCCCCCATTATAAGACATTCAGATTTACTGGCCCACTCTATTTCTCTGTACAATTGTTCATTGTACTCATTCAAGTCATTAGGCCTATAACACACTCCTACCCTTATTTTTCCTTTCGCAGTGCTTATCTCGCACCAAATTGACTCAACAGAGCACTGTTCATCTATATTAACTGGGTGCACTTCCTTTGATTTTATGTTTTTCTTAATTAACAGCATAACACCCCCTCCCTTTCTGTCCTGTCTATCCTTTCTGTACACATTGTACTCCCCACTTACCGTACTCTATACTTCTAGGGCTAAGAGAGTATACAGCTTCACCGCAATAACTAAAATACAGAAGCCAATATATCAGAACAACAGTTAACAGTGGGCTGTAAATTTTTGATGTGAAACATCCTTTGGGACACCTACAACCGAGTAAATTTGATCGGTCACGAAAATGCATCATGGAAGTGATGTCATCCATGGCTTCCAGAGGCACAAGATCCAAGCTAATAGCCTAATTACTCATTTGATTGTAGCCATTTGTTGAACAGTATGACGTCACAATCATACTTCCTGCAATTACTACTGCAAGAAATATGATTGTAACTATACAAATATTTGTCAACATTTCTTTTTTTTGTCTCGCATTTTTGTTACATTCCATTGTTATTTCATAATCAATATATACAAATCAAAATACCTAAAAGAAACGCGAAGGATATTTCACATAAAACCATCCACCATGTGTGCTCAGCACACACACACGCCATTTTTTTTGTTGCAGCATACTGCGTAATCTCACAATGTACATATTTACACAAAAAGTTTTGACTTTTACAGCCAGGTTCAATGATGCATACAAAGAAATGGCAGAAACACACAGAATTTGTTTACTCTTTGTGTTATGATGTCTTAAAGGTGCTATCAGTTGAATGATAGATATAATTATGTAACATGAAACAGTAAGATTTTTATTAAATTAGCATTTTTTTAAAAAAACTGACTACATGTTCAACTGATTTCATACGTTGACGTGTTGGAATGTTTTTTTTTTTTTTTTTTTGAGTTTGTCTTTCAACTCAAAAAAAAATGTTAATGCATATGCTCTGCTGTAGTTTTCTGTTCTAACTCAATAGTATTTAGTTTCATGATGGTTGGTCAATGTAATACTGCAGACAGGAAGTTTCATCATTATTCTGCTTTTTATAAAAGCATTAGTAGTGGTGAAATGATGCAAGGAAGCAAGTTTATACTGCATTAACCAGAAATGAAAAACTACCTATTTGCCCTTTCCTTATTTGGCTAGCTTTTCTTTATATTTATTTAAGCAACTCATTTCAGCAACAGGTGTAAATCTATTTCAATACTCAATTACTCTCTAGCTGATAGCTAATTTCTGCACATCTTGCAACCATCCTTTTGCAATTTAGATTTGTTCCCCTGTGTGTTGTACAAGAAAGAGTAAGATGCCATCAGCATTTTAGGTTACCAACCACCCATTTAAAGCTTTAAACACATGTCAGTCAGGTCTCATTATAGATGCCTAGTTTCTAGACACTGCAATTTATAGAACTCATCTTTTTTCATACGAGTACTCTTTTTGCCCGTGATTAATCTTGTTCTTCTCTGTACTCATTCCAGCAGATTTACATCCTTTCTAGTGTTGCCTTATGCAGTGGGATAATCACTTCTTTGTCTCTCTTGGTAAAATTCCTGTATATCATTGACAGGACCCATGAGCTGTCTAGGCTGTACTACTCGTAGATCTTCTTCATTCTCTACTAACATGAGTTGGGTACCACCCAAATGGTGTTATTCTGGGATTATTCTGTATTCAAATATACAATAAATACCCTACATTTATTAATGTAAAACCTCAGTTTCAGTTTTAATTTTTCAGTCCATCTACATAATTTAACCAGGTTTTGTTGGAGAGCATATCCTGTTTGCCATCAGTAACCACTCTGTCCTCTTTTAAACCATCAGAAAACCTAGAAGTTTTATGTGCCTACATCTGTATCATTAATAAATATTAAAAAAGTAAGGAACCCAAAGGCCTTTTTTTTTAATTTTTGGAAAACCGAATGACTGATTTTGAGATTGTGTTATGGTGTATATTTGAATTCATTTTTTTTTGTTGAAAGACAAAATGTTAGTGCATTTGCTATACTATAGTTTTCTGTGCTAATGTAGTAGAGGTACTTAATTTCACAATTGTTGACACCATGCTGCAAATATAGGAAATTTTATCAGTATTTTACTTTCTAACAAGAGCATGTATTAGACATTGGAACTCTATCTCCAGGTGTTTCATGTAGTACTAGTACCTTTACTGAGAGTTTTAAGACCATCTGCGAAAAGATCTAAACCTCCCAAGCACTTCCCAATTCATTTCACAAATATACCTGGTCTCAATTCTAATCTCAACGATGTCCATTTCCACTTGCAGTCTGCCAAACCCCATGTACTTTTTCTGACAGAATCTCAGTTATCGGTTGATTCAACTACTGCTCATCTCAGATGCCCAAATTATTCGCTGTATGTTTCCTTTTGCCTCAAAAGTGGTACTTGTGCACATGTCCATTCTGATATTCCCTGTCAGAGACTTGGCAATTTGGAATCTCCTCTCTTTGATCTTCTCTGGCTTAAAATCTCTCTACCTCATTGTGTTAAATTCATCTGTTGTCTCTACGGTTCTCCCAACTCCACAAATCACTTGGAACTCTTTGACTTCCTCTCTTTGTAACTTGACTTTCTCCAGTCCAACTTTCCTAACAATGAGTTAATTTTCCTTTGGTGATTTTAATGTTCACAACTCCAGCTGGCTTCCGTTTTCTAGTCACACTGACCCAGCTAGTCGAGATGCTGAGGCTTTTGCAATTACTAATGACCTTGCACAGATTGTTCATTTACCTACAAGAATACCGGACAATCCTAATCATACAGCCAACACGCTTGATCTTTTTCTTACAAACAACCCTTCTAAGTACATGGTCGAAGTGAGAGGTCCTTTAGGGACTTCAGATCACAACTTGGTGATTGTCTCTTTTCCAATGGAGCCTTTATCTCATGGCTATTCCCAACCTCGTATTGTTTGGCATTACAAGAATGCAAAATGGGATGACCTGCTAGATATATTTTCTTTTCTTTGGTCAGATTACTGTTTCAAAACTTCTGATGTCAACGTTTGCTCAGATCGTGTCAGTGAAATTATTCTCTGGCAGGAATGGAATCCTTTATCCCACACTCCACTTTAAAATCTCATCCTTTATCTAAACCTTGGTTTTCCAATAAATGTGCTAAGGCCATTCAAGAGAAGAATATTGCATATTGTAATTGGCTTGTTTCTAATTCTTCAGTTTCATTTTCTGCCTACCAAAGCTCACAACAATTGTAAAGCAGTTATTAATCAGTCCAAACTAGAGTTTAAACAGGTTAAGAGTAGAAAGCTTGCTTTTTGCCCTAATGGTAGACGAGCATTCTGGTCTCTTGCCAAAGCTATTGACTGCAACTTTTGCCCATCTCTGCTCCCACCTCTGTCCAAACAAAATGGTTCTGTTGTCACTTCAGTCAAGGATAAAGCTGACCTGCTAGAATCCCATTTTTCTTCCAACTCATGTATTAATGATCTTGGTAAAACACCTCCCACCATTCCTAACACGTTCCATTCAGTGCCTCCTGTGGTCTTCTGTTTAAAGGATGTCAGAAGGATTTTGACGAAACTTGATGCTAAGGAAGCTCCAGGTTGCGAAGGTATTTCTCCACTTGTTCTCAAAACCTGTGCTCCTGAACTTACTCCTATTCTTTGCTGCCTTTTTTCACTTTCTTATTCCAAAGGTGTTTTTCCTTCTATTTGGAAATTTGCTCATATCCAGCCAGTTCCTAAAAAGGGTGACAGATCCCTCTCATCCAATTATCGTCCCATCGCAATTACTTCTACTCTTTCTAAAGTAATGGAGAAATCAATTAACTGCCAACTCTTAAACTACCTTGCGTCTGATCAACGATCATCAGTATGGATTCTGTCAGTGTCGATCCACTTTTGATATTCTGGCTTATGTTACCCATTTATGGACTAATTTAATGGAAAGATTCAGTGAAACACAAGTAGTTGCTCTTGACATCTCAAAGGCTTTCGATCTTGTTTGGCATAAATGTCTTCTAAACAAGCTTCCATCTTATGTTATTGTTTGCCAACTGTTTTAATAATTGGTTATCCAGTTTTTTCTCTGATTGCTCACTGAGGTTGATCGTAGATGGCTCTCTGTCTTCTAACTTCTCCACTAATGGCAGTGTCCCCCAAGGTTCAGTTCTTTCCCCCACCTTTTCCTCTTGTATATTAATGACCTTTTTCCATTGACTGGAAATTCTATCCATAGTTTTGCCGATGATAGCACATTGCATTCCACTTTCCATTTTGAGAAACCTTATCCTGCTCAATCAGCTTCAACTTCTCAAATCTGCTACCAATTCCTTAAATGCCGATCTTCAGGTAATTCTCCAGTGAGGCAAGGACAACTTGGTTGATTTCAACCCTTCTAAAACTCAGTCTTGTCTTATATCTCGCAAAAAGGAGCCGACCGGGTTAGCCGAGTGGGTAAAGTACCTGCCCGGCAACCCAAAAGGTCGCGGGTTCGATTCCCGCCTCGGGCTTGGATCAAAGTACTGCAAAAACCTTGGGAGGTGCAATATGGCCACAGAAGCCGATGCGCCAACAACTACCAAATCAAAAAAAAAAAAAAAAAAAAAAAAAATCGCAAAAAGGATTCTCCTGCTGCTATGCTTATCTTTAGTGATACTCCGATTTCTAGGCAAAATGATATATCTCTTTTGGGGATTACGCTGTCTTCTAATCTCTCTTGGCACAAGCACATTACAAATATTGCTTCCTCTGCATCTAAAAAACTTGGTTTTCTCTTTCGCTCTTGGCGTTACTTTTCTTCCAAACAGCTGCTCACTCTGTATAAATCACAAATCCGCCCTGCCATGGAATATTGTTCCCACATCTGGGGTGGTGCCCCCAAAACCTCTCTCAGGCTTCTTGATTCCATTCAGAAGAGGGCAGTTAGGTTAATTAATGATTCATCTCTAACAAAGTCTCTCCACTCGCTGTCTCATAGATGTACTGTTTCTGCTGCATGCCCCTTCTACAGATACTTCCATGGGCACTGTTCTTCTGAATTGGCTTCTATAATTCCTGCTTTCTCTTTCAAAACAGTCCGAACACGTGCCGCCACCAGCCAACATCCATTTACTGTCCAACTTTAAACTCACAGAACCAACTTTTCATCTTCCTCGTTTATTCATTCAACTGCCGTTTTCTGGAACAACCTTCCTTCATACCTATTTCCTGAAAATTACGGCGCCTCCGTAGCCAGGTGGGAAGGAGGAGCAGCAGTGCGTAGCACATGCTTCCTGATTAGACCGGGGTTCGAGCCCGTCACCACCGAATACGGAGGATGCAGAAAGGTCAGGGAATGACCACCGCATATCCCAGAGCAATATGGCCTTAGTTGCTAATGCTCCTAAAAACCAAACAACCTGAAAATTACAGTCTACAGAAGTTCAAGTCTAATGTCAACAAATATCTTCTTTCGTCTTCTCAACCTGCACCCCAAGCACACAGTACTTAGAACCTATAGTACTAAGTACTGTGGGTTCTAATACCTCTCGTGTGTGGAGTTTACATATAAAAAAAAAATTAACTGTGTGTGTGTGTTTGTGTGTGTGCATTGAAAGGATTAATGAAGTGTTGTTGACCAGCAGTCGAATACACCACAAAGAATAAGTTTTCTCCTCTAGTTTTGTTCTGCTACAAAACTTTTTCTGCACATCACTTCAGGATTGATTTGTATTTCAAGAGAACTCAACTCTGTACTGGCATAAGTTACTTCATTCCTTTGGAGTAACTGATACCAGGGCATTATTTGTTATTATGTGTGGTGTACCTCCTTCCATACAGATTGGTAGGAGAATGGACCTGTGGCACCTGGTTTCCATAGTTTAAATGAAGGAAAATAATACAGCAGGGCCAGTGGAGGCAGTAACTAAGAAAAATTTAATAAGTTAAAATTTATAAAAGAAGCTTTCGGGGTGACGAACCCCTTCCTCAGCAAGTAAAAGTACATACATACAGAAATGCAAACATAATATAAGCATTATGAATAGAATAAATACTAAATAGGCTGTGCGTGCTCAGATGACTTGGAGAGTGCGCACATGAACTTGAGATTATACACATTTATTCACTAGATCGGGCCCTCATCATTGGTCGTTGGTGCACGAGGTGCATATGGGATTGCTGCCAGTGTTTGTCATGCTTCAAAACTATTGACTCTAAAATAGGGTGTAGTCTTGTACCTCTGCAGCAATTTAAGACTTTTGAACAGCTGGATATATTTTTTATGTATGTATATATATATATATATATATATTTTTTTTTTTTCAACAAAATATATCCAACTGTCCAAAAGTCTTAAATCACTGCAGAGGTACAAGGCTACACCCTATTTTAGAGTCAATAGTTCTGAAGCACGACAAACGCTGGCAGCAATCTCATATATGCCCTATGCACCAACAATGAGCGCCTGATCTAGTGAATGAATGTCTGTACAATCTCTTGTTCACGTGCATGCTCTCCAAGTCATCTGATCACCCACAGCCTATTTAGTATTTATTATTCTATTCCTAACGTTTATATTATGTTTGCATTTCTGTATTCATGTACTTTTACTTTTAATTGCTGGGGAAGGGGTTCGTCACCCTGAAAGCTTCTTGTATTAATCTTAACTTATTAAATTTTATCTTAGTTACTACCTTCACTGGCTCTGCTGTATTATTTTTTTTTACTTATACAGATTGGTATGTTCTGTACTGATATTACAGGTGACTGGCTGTACATTGCTATAGCTACTTATTTGTAAAAATGGAAACTTTTACAAAGGAGTCGCAAATTGTCAGTTATGCTGTATATCAGAGGTGGCCAACAAGTCGATCATGACGAATTTTAAATATATATAAAAAATAGTTTGTAAGTCTAAATATTATTATTATTATGCGCTCCACTGCATATGCTTCAAATCCGTTGAGCTACTCTTGTCGCCGCGCAGCCACTAGGCTTGTCTAGTGAAAATTCACGCATTTACGTTGTGAGGAGCATAGTGTATGTGTTGAATTCTTATTTAGCTTACCTAATATTAATAACTGGACAGTACAGATATGTTACTTTAATACCCTTTGATTTAAAATGAATACTAAGAAAAAGAGTAAAACGTATCATTTTCATCAAGAGTAGGAACTAGAATACTTTTTTTGTAATGATAAAAGAAAAATGTTGTTATTTGATTTGCAATGCTTCCTTGTTTATACCCAAAAAAGGAAATTTAGAAAGGCACTTCAACGCACTGATTAGTAATATTTCTGCATATAAATATCAATTTTTGGCAATGGCTAAGAAATCAAAGGAAAAAAAAAATTCCAATCATTTTGCAAATATGCAAGATCATTTGCAAAAATACCTGTTTTTGAATTTAATAGTGAGAAATATGTTTCTGAAATTGAAAAAGTTGTGGATGGTTTTTAAACCAGATTCAGTGATTTTAAAACAATTGAAGAGATTGTTCAATATATTTCTTATCCATTTAATGTCGACTTAGATACGAAACAAATTGCAGAAAAAATCGCTGAGATTTTTCACATGGAGAAAATATTACTTGAAAATGAAATTATTACGTTGCAAAACTATATCTTCCTAAAAGCCAGATCATCAGAAGAAGATTTTTGGAATTATGTTTGCCAAGAAAAGTACCCAAATGTAAAAAAATGCAGTGAACTTTTAAATTCCTGTTTTGGTTTCACATATCTGTGTGAATCAGCCTTTTCGTATTTGAAACAAACAAAGACAAAGAATCGCTCTACTCTTACGGACTTGCATACAGAAGGTTCATTACGGTTGGCCTTATCACTGTATATCCCCGATTTTGAAAGCTTGGCAAATGATATGAAGACACAAACTTCACGTAAATTAAATTTTTGAATACATATGAATTTAAAATAAGAATTGTGAATTGTATTTAATTTTAAAATTTATAAACAAGGAGATTAATGATACTGTATATATCCAGTAATAAATTTAATGACAAATGACAGGGTAAAATATTGTATAAAATCAGTATATTGCTGATAAAGTACCCCTTTATCAGCAATATACAGATTCTAACGGAATAATGACGTTAGAGTTGTTATTGTTATTTTATTTTATTTTATTTTTTTTTAGGAGCATTAGCAACTAAGGCGATATTGCTCCTAATGTGGGATATGCGGTGGTCATTCCCTGACCTTTCCGCATCCTCCGTATTTGGTGGTCACAGACTCGAACCCTGGTCTAATCAAGAAGCGTGTGCTGCGCACTGCCGCTCCTGCCCACCTGGCTACGGAGGCGTCCATGACGTTAGAGACAAAATTTAACAGATAGAGTTGTGCACGCTGTGATCCATGCATGGCTGCGAGATTGAACATTCAATTACTAGATTAACTACTAGATAAACAACATTTTTCAGTATGTGTTGATTAACTTTTTTTACCATGTCCAATGAAATTCTTGAGATGGTAGATCACGGCACATTTCAAAGGAAAAAAGTAGATCGCATCACAAATTAAGTTGGTGACCCCTGCTGTATATCATTTTTGTTTCATTGTAGATTCGTTTCAACAATGTATATATCAGCCTATTTGGGCCTTGTACAGCTTATGCAGCATTTTTATGGAAGGATAAAATGCATATATCTAACTCTTGCTTGAATTCACAACTCATGTTTCTGTGCTGTGTGAATGCAGTGTTTCAGCATGTGCCCTTGATCTTTATTACCCTGAGAGACTCTTCAGTGAGAAAAGAATTTCATTACATTTATTGTTGGTGGTCACTTTCCTGTCATCAGATTTATATTTCCTGTATAGCATTTCACATGTTCATGAATATTTAGCATTCTTGAATAGGGGACTGACACATCAGTGTATCCTTTGCCAGTTTTCTTACCAAGGAATGTCTCTCAGAAGTTTTACCATCATGCATTACATTACTTGCAAAAACTTAATGTAGCAGAAGAAAATCTAATTATAGTATATAACTTCTTAAAAATAATTTTCCTTTTACCCTGTATTCATGTAGACCCAAATTCCTGGCCTGATGATAGAATTCACCTAGAGGATTTAGAAGCATTAACATTTTAATTTAGATGTTAGATTTACTAAGCCCAAAAATTTGTAAAATTTTATCCTGATTTACTAATAAAGCTTATTGCTTGGAAAAGGGCCTCAAAAATCCCTCCTCCCATACACATTACGCAGGCTCTCTCGGGTCACTATCTGGCAGAGTAAAGGCAACAAGATTATATACTAGCTCTAGGATGCCTCCTAGAGAGTTACCAATAGGTTCAGTCAAGTGGACTGTCTACCGGCCTAGCTGCAAATATTGTCTCTTTGAAATGTAAGAAAGATTGGATCTCACCATGATGCCCATTACAACATCAAAAGACCTCAATCATACTGCATGAAGGAAGAGATAGGGTATTTCATATTGCTTGATTTTAATGTTTTCTTTCTGCCCACTTCCACCATTTTATGTAGGTACTTTTTGTCTGCATCAGTAAATAGTGCTGTACAGCTGTATCCTTGTTTCTTTGGTTACTTTTATCAATTTAGCCGTGTCCCAAGGTGGTCACAATACGTGGACATCACTTATTGTGGTCACAATAAGTGATGTCCACTGTACTGTATTCATAACAGCATTAATTATTTTGAAAAATAAATTTTCATACCATCAGATTTCATCTTTAGAAACTTATTATGAAGAGAAAATATGTATTCCTCTTGGGAATACAGGTTAGGATAGGTTTTATTTTTCCCTTAATATATATGAATTTCTTGTAAAATATATTAGCATTAGCAGGCATTAGTAGAGGCATATGATAGTCAAGGAAGCAAGCTTAATGCAGCATCAGCCAAAAAAAAATAAATGCTCCCATTTCACCCCTCCATTCGTTCCAAATACCTGTCCAGCTCAGCCTTAAATTTATTTAGGCTATCAACTTTCACAACAAAGGATGCAAGTCTGTTCCACCAACCAACTACCCGCTGGCTAAAGGCAAACTTCCACACATCTATCCTACATCTGTCTCTCCTCAATTTGACTTTATGCTCGCTCAGGTGATTATTCTGAGCAAGAGGAAGAATCCCATCAGCATTGAGCATGCTCAAACCATTCAAGGCTTTAAACACCTCAATCAGTGAAATAAGTCAGTTTATAATAGTGGGCCTCAAAAATCTTTGATTCCAGCTAGTGCATTTACATGTTGTTTCATTGTTTTTCACGAATAATAAGTCTTAAATGTTGTGGTGCCTTGGTCTGCAGGTTGTAAAAGTGCCATTGTATTAGGAGGCAAAATATTATATGTATGGATGCAATAAATTCAGATTTTTTCCGTACAGGAGCATTGTGCAAAATGAGTTGTTGTACAGATTTTTGTTGTACAAAGTTGTTGTACAGACTTTGTTGTACAGATTTTTTCATTTGTTGTAGTTTTCCACAAATGGCACAAAGTAGTTATTAAGCCATTCTCTAAAGGTATCCCTCTTCATCCATGTGTTTTTATTATTTTCCCAAACTGCAGGTAAATGATTCTTTGCAACATTTTTAACATTTGTAAAAAATGAATGTTACAAAAATTCAAATAATGGTTTTAATTTCACATCATCGTTGGCATTACAGCCAAGCAGTAAAATCAAATAATCCTTTATGAGGTTAAAAACCGGAAGCCTTTTTTCCTTCTCTTGTGATATATGTCCATGATTGCATTTTCTCCTAAAACAGTTCAGTTTCATCACCGTTGCAGACTTGCTTTGGAGAGTAGCCATAATGTTTTAAAATTCCACCAAAAGTCATCACTGCCTCCTTATTTGCACTAGCAGCTTCTCCATGAAAATGTGTAATTCTTAGGTTAAATCTTTTCTTGAACCCTTAACCATCCATGACTAGCATTGAAGTTTATGACCGTACTTGAACGTTGTTTTAAATTTTAATCCTTCATATATTGACTGTTTTAATTTGAATTAAAACAATGCTAAACTACACGCTTCTGCCTTTGATCAGATATCTGTGTTTACAAAAGGTTCTTCATATTATGCATTAATGAATCACATTGGCTTGTAATTTTTGTAGCTGTAGTAAAACAAATTGATTTTGCAGTCTTTAATTATTTTATTTTTTTTTCATGCAGATTTTTGTGCAACCTGCATCACTTTTAGTCCTTGTTCAAACTTTCTCTCTCTCTCTCTTTTAAAACTTCCATTTTTATTTTAAGATTCAATGGTTTCCATTATTTTGAAACTATCATTTTTTTTCACTCACGCTTTAAAGTGACATTAGCAAGAATATAAGGTGTGGCTATTAAATAACGAGGCCAAATGCCACCTGTGAAATAATATCTTTAATTTGATAATAAGATATTTTTGAAAATATTTCAGTGTCTTTTGGTACATGTTAAGAGTTAATATTATAATTATAAACTTAATATTCTTTTAATAAAATATGTATTCAGTAATTTTGCTCTTGCCAGTGGTATAATTGCGTTATTAACTTAGCTATTATTGAAGTTAATTTATTAGCTTAACTTATTAGTATGTGGGCATGAAGAAAGCATGTGAACACAAACATTATCCGTTGCCTTACAAGGAGCCTCTCATGAAGATTAAAAGATTACTTGAATAAGTAATTACCAAATTATTTGAAAGTAATTTTTAATGTATTTATTGTTTTTTTTATGGAGTTGTAATGCAAAAAAAAAGGGGCATTTTCTGTTGCTGCTATTTCAGTTGTTGGTGAATCATCAGTTTGTATTTCTGACTTACTATTATTATAGCTTATAGCAGAAGTTTGAAAGTCCATATTTAAAATTGTTACTCAACTTAGCATTTCTGAATGTATTTTGCACTCTAATGCTATATTGCTTGTACATTTTTGCTCGACATCTAGTAATCCTCACAGCTTACAGTCCTTAAATATGCATTTGTGTTTTTTATATAATTGTATATGTTTGGATATACATATACAGGGTTATTCAAAATGATTCATCCGATTTCAAATGACTATATTTTTGAAGTTTACAAATACAGAGTGATTAGTGATACATCAACCAAAAGAAAAGCTGTCCTAGTTTCGTCTCTCACCGTATAAGTGCTCTATGTGACTTCCCATAGTTACACGAGCAATGTTGAGACGATATTCGAATTCTCCCATACTTGCTCCAGCATGTCCTTTGTCACTGACTCCACAGCAGTAACAGTGCGATTTTTGAGCTCGTCAGGGTTGTGGGCAAAGCTGGCATGCACACAGCATCCTTAATGTACTCCCAAAAGAAGAAGTCTCACGGCGTAAGATCTAGTGATCAGCTGTAGAGCACCAAGTCATGGGGTCCACTGCGACCAATCCAACGAGGCGAGGGAGCACTTCGTTGAGGAAACGGCGAACATCCAAATGCCAATGAGGCGGCACCCCATCTTGCTGGAAAATGTAGTCGCCAGAATCTTCATCCAGTTGGGGAGATAGCCAATTTGGCAGTATATTCAGATAGGAGTGACCATTCACTGTGTTCTTCACAAAAAAGAAAGGGCCATAAACTTTCCTGGGAAATGGCACAGAAGACGTTAAGTTTAGGTGAGTTGCACTTGTGCTTGTTTGTTGCATGTGGGTTTCCATGCCTCATATGCGAAGGTTGTGTTCACCTTGCCTCTTAAATGAAAAGTTGCTTTGTCACTGAACACCAAGTGGGGAGTAAAATCGTCATCCTCCATAGCCTTGTGCATGAGATGGCAGAAGTTCAGTCAATTTAACTTGTCCTCTGGCCTTAGAGCCTGCAACAGATGCAACCTGTATGGCTTCATAATCAAGCGCTGTCTCAAAACACGCCAAACAGTCAATTGAGGAATTCCCAGTTCTCGACTGGTATAGTTTGTTGACTTCCTTGGGCTACGTACGAAACTCTCTCTGATTCTTTCCCTATCCTCAGACACGTGCAGTCGTCCTGTGCTCTTGCCTTTACACAAACATCCTGTTTCTTCGAACTGCCGATACCACCGACAGATGCTCTGAGCACCCTCTGGATCAGTTCCGTAATGTCGACAAAACTCACGCTGCACTGTGACTACGATTCACACCTCGAAAACTGTAGCACACAAAAAGCCTTCTGCTGTGCGGTCGCCATTTTCTCACAGACTGTCTGTCACGGAGTCACAGTGTCTGTGGAGCTGACTCATGGTGACCCTCTAAAACTCATAGATTTCCATTTTCATTTGGTATATGCTAAGTTAATACACGGTTGATAGGTACGGAATTATGTTCATTTGAAATCGGATGAATCATTTTGAATAACCCTGTACAATGATATGTATATGTTTAGATCAAGGTTCTCATAGGTTCTAATATTGAATAAATAATCTAGTGAAGCAGTAAAAACAATGCATTGCCATTGTTGGGATCTTGGATTACTTGTATATTGTATTATCTGAACTGATTAATTCCTTTATCTCTCTGTATTGTTCTTTCTAGGTTGGGTTGAGGAGATTAAATTAGAAAGTGGTTAACTTATTCATTTTTCTAAACATCTATTAAGCATACTTTTTTGCTCTTTTTTTTTTTTATATATTAAAAGTTATTTTTTTGATTAAATAAGCTTTAATTTATGCAAGGTAAGAGAATTAATATCATAGAATGTTCAATCAGTAGTATAGCAATTGCTTAATTATCGGTACTCACCTCACTTATCCATTTTTACATTGGAATTATAGAAGTAGAAAAAGTGAAGGCATTAAAAATATAATTAATAAAATTAGAAGTTTAAACTACATTAATGATTTAAGACTGTGCTCAGAGGGAGAAGAGGTGCACTGCCCATTCTCCCGGTTATCATCTATAAAAATCACTATGTAAATGAACTTGAATTGTTAAAAGTTGTAACGTAAAAAGAAAATTTATCTTATAATGTGAATAGAATTTGAAATAACTGTGAATCAAAAATACTGATGATAAGTTTTAAATTTCAGACAATGTTGGAAGATGAAGAGTTTGATCAGAAAGTAGCAGCAGATGCATTAGCAGAATTAGAAGCATTAGCCCCGCATGCAAGGTAAGAGAATTAATATCATAGAACGTTCAATCAGTAGTATAGCAGTTGCTTAATTATCGGTACTCACCTCACTTATCCATTTTTACATTGGAATTATAGAAGTAGAAAAAGTTAAGGCATTAAAAATATAATTAATAAAATTAGAAGATTAAACTATATTAATGATTTAAGACTGTGCTCAGAGGGAGAAGAGGTGCACCGCCCATTCTCCCGGTTATCATCTATAAAAATCACTATGTAAATGAACTTGAATTGTTAAAAGTTGTAACATAAAAACATAAAAAGCCGAGTCTAAATGGCAGACTTCTGTAGTGTGCATTGTCAGTTGGCTGAAGTATTAGCAGAGACTGAGCTTAAAAAATCTTTTTAATTTTAAGAATTTTTGATATTTAAAGAATTTTAATCTTAAAATATCAATTTCATGTTTAATGAAATTGATATTTTAAAATTATTTATTAGAACTTTCAAACCTAAAGTTGAGTAAGGTAGGTGGCACCTGGAGTTGATGGCATATATCCAGTAATTTTGAGGATGGTAGCAAAAGAGTACATCAAATGATTGCTAATTGTGAAGATGTTACTGGACTCAGGAGAAATTCCCAAGAATCACACAAAAGTGGTTCTAAGATGAAGTGTTGTAACTACCGACTGCTCAGTCTGACTTCAGTCAGATAGTTGCTGTGGAAAGTCATGGAAGCAAAGATCAAGAGTGCAATACAGGATCATTTAATAGACATGGAATTTTGGACAAAATATAGCATAGTTTTGTAAATGGAAAATCATGTTTAACCAACTTGCCTAGCTATTTTGATAGTCGCTCATGGGCTGAATGTAAGAAATAATTTTGACATTGTTTACTTGGAAAAGCATTTGGCTCAGTTTCACGTGAAAAGTTACTGCATAAGGTGGAATGTGTTGGATCATAGGAAAAACTCTTAGGTGAATTGCGGGGATGCCACAATATAGGAGGCAGAGAAATATGATTAATGGTTACTCTTTAGATTGGGTAATGTAAGGATTGGTACTAGGAGATCATTGTGATTTTTGATTTTCTTAAATGACATTGAAAAAGGGATCTAGGCCATGATGTCAAAATTGGTTTAGTAGAATAGTTAATGATCAGCACCAAATAGCTCTTCTTCAAGATGACTTAGATGATGCTTCAGGGATGGTCAGAAAAGTGGCAGCTAAGTTTTAATGCAGTAAAATGCAAGGTCTGACACTTGGGAAAACAACCCCAAGATGATTTATCAAACATTTGTTTGTAGAGATAGGGTGGTTATGATCCCACTGTACTGGGAAGTTGTAAGATCACACTTGAAATATTGCATTCAAGTATGATTTTTTGATTTTTGATTTTGATTTGGTAGTTGTTGGCGCATCGGCTTCTGTGGCCATATTGCACCTCCCAAGGTTTTTGCAGTACTTTGATCCAAGCCCGAGGCGGGAATCGAACCCGCGACCTTTGGGTTGCCGGGCATTCAAGTATGGAGATTGCACCAAAAAAAAAGAAAGAAAAAGGGAAGATAAACATCAAACTTCTTGAAAGGGCCCAAAGATGGGAAATGCACTTGGTGAAATTGGAAAAAGGCTGTTCATATGACAAAAGACTTCTAATATGTGGGCTATATAGCTTGGTAACTAGGCACTTTTGAGGAGCCCCAATTGAGGGTCTGAGAGGAGGAAGCAAAATGAATGAGGGTGAAATTTTTACTGTTATAAATGATTCCAAAACCAAGGAGCGATAAATTCAAATTATGGGGAAGAGGTTTAGACCTGGATTTCAGGAAGTTCTTTTAGACAGCAAGTTGTTGATTACTGGAATAGGTTGAGTTGCTTCCATGGGTGGTTCAATCTCGGGGAGATTGAAAGGTCAGCTCGATAGGCTCCGATGTGGAGTGGTAGTCAAATAGGTATTTTATTATTTATTTATTAGTATTTTTATTTTTAATTAATTATTTTTTTGGTTGATGCTGCAAAAGTCTCAGGATTCCTTGTACCATATGTTTAATACTAATACTATAGGCAAATTGACTATGTGATGGCAATTTGCAGATATATTAAAAAAAATTATCATCTTCCAAAGGACCAGAGGTCTAACTTCAACATAAATGCTTTATCACAGCCAATACACTAACACAGTAAGCACAATGAACCATACATTTTTTTTAATGGTGACATATGAGTTCAGTGTTCCAATGTGCATAACATGCTTTTGTATTTTATCCTAGGACCACAGCCTTGATGGCATATTTGTTTTGCCATTTATTCTAAACCAACTAAACACTTACCTAAAACTATACTGTAATTTCTGTAGAATAAAACAAACAGATTCTTATTAAGGGCACTCTAGTCGTGGAAGAGAACAGTCGGTGGATTTTTGGCTGCTGTAAATGGATAAGTATTTTTAATTTTTACCATATTCTTTGTTAATTAGCATACTACATTGTGTTTTACAGAGATATTAAATAGGTTAAGTAGCATTCTTAACTTCTTATTTTGAATTTAACTAGCGATTTTTGGAAGTTACAACTCCCGGTGTTGGTGCCAATATCGTAGTCGATAAGAAATAGCGTAATGTATATATATCTTGAACTGATAGCGTGAGATATAAAGTAAAACTGGATAGTGTAATACAAAGCACTCGATTAGGAATCTGTTAGCTTATTATAGTATTATCACTTAATCAAAAATATTAATCTTATTAAATTTCATTGTTAATTAAATTGTATTTAAATGGAAATCAAGACCTAGACTAGAGCTGTGAAGCAAAGAGCACAGGCTAGCAAGAGTGCTGTGACTCGGGGGAGAAAGGAAGGGGCGATTCTCCAACACATCAGTCTCAAAAAATGTGCGAAACGTGAAATGTTTGCTGAACTTTCTAAAACAGGACATGATCTAGCCAAGGAGGATGTCTTTGTGTGTGCTAGATGCCTAGAGTGTCAAGAAATTAGGTGCCAACTCAGCGTTCTAATGGGCATCTGTGAGAGCTTGAGGTGTAGAGTAAATGCCCTCGAAGAAATTAATATGAGGGGCCCATCAAGCTCTCAGCTGCTCAACGGCAGAGCTCACTCCTGTGCATCAGGAAACAGAGACAATCTCCAAGGCAGAATGCGCTGGTCCCAAAGGAACTAGTTTGTTGGTGACTCTATTGTCAGGGAGATGGGGAATATACTATGCAAGAAGGATAGGTGAAACGGGACCAGGGTATGTCTGCCAGAAGCAAAAGTTGACGACGTTGTAGAGCAGATATATTTTAAGGGTACAAAAGGTGATATCATTATACACGTTGGAACTAATGATATTAAGAATAAGAGATCTACAGGTTTACTCAACAAGTACAGGTCAATGTTGAAAACAGTCGCGAGTTAGGTTTCAATGTGAAAGTGTCTGCAATTCTGCCCAGACATAATAGGAAGGAGTATATCATGAGAGCCTTGTCGATCAATTCGGCCCTGGAGAGATTGTGCAAGGCTCAAGGGGTAGAATTTTGTTCAGCCTAGTCTGTGCTTGTTGACAGGAGACTGCTTCTACAGGGATGGGATACACTTAAATAGAAAGGGTGCAAGAATATTTGCTGATGCTATCGAGGCAGTGTTAGGTGGGTCAGAAAATTGCTAGCTTGGGGGGGATACACAGACTAAAAGGTTAACAGTGGCTGCAGGCATAGGCAGAAGTGATTCTTGCACTGCTTCTATTAGAATGAGCAGCAGCCTGGAAAGCAAGGCAATGGAGATTTCCAGGACTGCTAGGAGTTATAGTGGAACAAATAAATACATGGGCTGTGTTCGGGTAACTAAGAGTAGAAACAGGTGCATGTAGACTTGCATGTACAACAATGCTAGGAGTATAATTAATAAATTTGATGAGCTTGAAGTGATGGTCAAGACATTGTTGAGATATCAGAGATGTAGCAGATAGGAGTGTGTTATAGGCCTAATGACTCTGATGAGTATAATAAACAAGTGTACAGAGAAAGAGTGGGCCATTAAATCAGAGTGTCTTATAATGGGGATTTTAACTTTCCAGATATTGACTGGAACTTGTGGATTGGTCATTTGCACACTAGCAAGATTTTGTGGATTTATTGGATGACTGTTTTCTACAGCAACGTGTTTGAGAGGCAACCAGAGGGAGTAATACTCTTGATTATAGTTAATAAATTTGATGAGCTTGAAGTGATGGTCAAGACATTGTTGAAATATCAGAGATGTAGCAGATAGGAGTGTGTTATAGGCCTAATGACTCTGATGAGTATAATAAACAAGTGTACAGAGAAAGAGTGGGCCATTAAATCAGAGTGTCTTATAATGGGGATTTTAACTTTCCAGATATTGACTGGAACTTGTGGATTGGTCATTTGCACACTAGCAAGATTTTGTGGATTTATTGGATGACTGTTTTCTACAGCAACATGTTTGAGAGGCAACCAGAGGGAGTAATACTCTTGATCTGATTATCAGTAGTGATTCTTCATGCATTAAGAATCTACAGATAATGGAACCACTAGGTGGTAGTGATCACAGTGTGCTGAAGTGGGATTTACTCAAAGAAGTAACTACCATCAAAAACCATTCCCTCTACCAAGGGTAAAGGGAAGGGTTTTTGCTTTCGTAAAGGTGACTAGGTCTGAGACAGTATTTAAATTCTGTATGGTGGGACCAACTGAAGATGTTACCAACAGCAAATTCAAAATGAGAACCATTCAAAGAATTAATCTTGGAAGCTACTAGGCTTTTCATACCAACTAAGAAATATTGTTCAAGATTTAGACCTAAATAGATGTCAGATGAACTAATTAGACATGTGACAGTGAAGAAAAATGCATGAGATATATATAAAATAACAGGTGACACAGAAGCCTATGATAGATATAAGCTGGTCTGTAACCAAGTCACAAAGGAGGTTGGGCAGCCAGTGGATGCAAAGAAAAACAGCAAAGAGTTCTTTACTTATGTAAACTCTAGAAGGAAGGTGATGAATCAGATTGGTCCACTTGATATCGATGGTTCAACAGTTGAGGATCCTGCTCAGGTAGCTAACAAACTAAATGAATATTTTGCATCTACATTCACACATGAGGAGTTATTCAGGGAGGGGAATTCCAGAGGTGTATTAAACTTTGGCAGTAAGCTAGATAATCTTGTAATAACTGAGAGTAAAGTGGAGGAGAAATTGTTGAAGATAAACATAAGAAAGGCACCTAGAGTGGTTGGAATCTATCCAGTTATATTAAAGGAGGTGCCAAAGTAAGTAAGCAAACCCTTAGCCATAATTATGAGAGCTTCCCTAGACTCAGGCGAGGTACCCATGGACTGGAGATGTGCAAATGTGACCCCCAGTCCACAAAGGAGGATCAGATTGAGACGCAGATAACTACAGACCTGTTAGTTTAACTTCTGTTCCAGGGAAATTAATGGAGGCACTGGTTAAAGAAGCATTGCAGGATCATCGAGACAAGACTTCAGTTATAGCTCTGACACAATGTGGGTTTGTTAAGGGGAAGTCTTGTCTGATCAATTTTTTTTTTTTTTTTTTTATGTAAACCCCAAACACGAGAGGTATTAGAACCAATAATACTTAGTACTGTGCTTGGGTTGGGGATTGAGAAGATGTAAGAAGATATTTGTTGACATTGGACTTGAACTTCTATAGACTGTAATTTTAAGGAAATACATATGAAGAAAGGTTGTTCCAGAAAACGACAGTTGAATGAATAAACGAGGAAGATGAAAAGTTGGTTCTGTGAGTTTGAAGTTGGACAGTAAATGGATGTTGGCTGGTGGCGGGACATGTTCGGACTGTTTTGAAAGAGAGAGCGGGAATTATAGAAGCCAATTCAGAAGAACAGTGCCCATGGAAGTATCTGTAGAAGAGGCATGCAGCTGAAACAGTACGTCTATGAGACAGCGAGTGGAGAGACTCTGTTAGAGAAGAATCATTAATTAACCTAACTGCCCTCTTCTGAATATAATCAAGAAGCCTGAGAGAGGTTTTGGGGGCACCACCCCAGATGTGGGAACAATATTCCATGGTAGGATGGATTTGTGATTTATACAGAGTGAGCAGCTGTTTGGAAGAAAAGTAATGCCGAGAGCGAAAGAGAAAACCAAGTTTTTTAGATGCAGAGGAAGCAATATTTGTAATGTGCTTGTGCCAAGAGAGATTAGAAGTCAGGGTAATCCCCAAAAGAGATATATCATTTTGCCTAGAAATCGGAGTGTCACTAAAGATAAGCATAGGAGCAGAAGAATCCTTTTTGTGAGATATAAGAAAAGACTGAGTTTTAGAAGGGTTGAAATCAACCAAGTTGTCCTTGCCCCACTGAAGAATTACCTGAAGATCGGCATTTAAGGAATTGGTAGCAGATTTTCGAGAAGTTGAAGCTGATTGAGCAGGATAAGGTTTCTCAAAATGGAAAGTGGAATGCAATGTGCTATCATCGGCAAAACTATGGATAGGATTTCCAGTCAATGGAAGAAGGTCATTAATATACAAGAGGAAAAGAGTGGGAGAACGAACTGAACCTTGGGTACACAAGTAATACGACCAAGGAAGAGAAGAAAAGAAGTCTCGCAGGTCATCCCATTTTGCATTCTTGTAATGCCAAACAACACGAGGTTCGGAATAGCCATGAGATAAAGGTTCCATTGGAGAAGAGACAATAACCAAGTTGTGATCTGAAGTGTCTAAAGGACCTCTCACTTCAACCGTGCACTTAGAAGTGTTTTTTTTGTGAGAAAAAGATCAAGCGTATTGGCTGTATGATTAGGATTGTCCGGTATTCTTGTAGGTAAATGAACAATCTCTGCAAGGTTATTAGTAATTGCAAAAGCCTCAGCATCTCAACCAGTTGGGTCAGTGTGACTAGAAAATGGAAGCCAGCTGGAGTTGTGAGCATTAAAATCACCAAGGAAAATTACCTCACTGTTAGGAAAGTTGGACTGGAGAAAGTCAAGTTGCAAAGAGAGGAAGTCAAAGAGCTCCAAGTGATTAATGGAGTTCGGAGAACGGTAGAGACAACAGATGAATTTGACACAATGAGGTAGAGAGATTTTAAGCCAGAGAAGATCAAAGAGAGGAGATTCCAAATTGCCAAGTCTCTGACAGGGAATATCAGAACGGACATATGCACAAGTACCACCTTTGAGGCGAAAGGAATCATACAGTGAATAATTTGGGCATCTGAGATGAGCAGTAGTTGAATCAACCGATAACTGAGATTCTGTCAGAAAAAGTACATGGGGTTTGGCAGACTGCAAGTGGAAATGGACATCATTGAGATTAGAATTGAGACCATGTATATTTGTGAAATGAATTAGGAAGTTCTTTAGATAATTTGATTGGATACTGTGATGTAGTCGCAAAGGAACTGGATGCAAAGAATAATTTTAATATCATATATTTGGATCTTAGAAAGGCCTTTCATACTGTTGCACATGGAAGACTGTTGCACAAATTGGAGCAGTGTGGCATTGGAGGTAAATTGCTGCTGTGGATAAAGGAATGGTTGAGTGGGAGAAGACAGAGAGTGGTAATCAATGGACACTGCTCTTCGTGGACTAACGTTATTAGTGGAGTCCCTCAGGGTTCAATTTTGGGTCCATTGCTGTTTTCTGTATTTATAAATGATATTGATGATGGTATATCAGGCTTAATGTCCAAGTTTGCAGATGATATAAAGGTTGGCAGGGTTGTTAATGACATTATGCTGCTGTACAGGATCTAGAAGAGTTGAGCAGATGGGCTGTGAGGTGGCAAATGAAGTTTAACATTGACAAATGTAAAGTACTACATATGGGAAGCAGTAACCCCAGAGTAACGTATCAACTCTGTGGTACTACACTGGCAGTGGTAAAGAATGAAAAGGACCTGGGGGGGGTAATTGTGCAGGCAGATATGAAGTTTTCTGAGCAGTGCAGACGATCTGCAAGAGTAGCTCATGGTGTCTTGTCAATGATATAGAGGGATTTTTCTAACAGGAATAAGGAGGTGATTATCCCCTTGTATAAGGCAATGGGCAGGCCACACCTTGAGTACTGTATACAGGTCTGGAGGCCTCATTTTATGGATGTAGAGCTGTTGGAACGAGTACAGAAAAGGGCAACAAGATTAGTGAATGGAACAAAGGGTTGCTCTTACAAAAAAGGCTTAAGTTTTGCAAATTGCAGTGTCTGGAGACTAGACACCTGTGAGGTGATCTGTTGAGGTGTATAAAGCCTTGAATGGTTTGAGCATGCTCAATGCTAATGGGATTTTTGCTCTTGCTCAGAATAATCACCTGAGAGGGCATAAATGAATATTGAGGAAAGACAGTTGTAGGATAGATGTGCGGAAGTTTGCCTTTAGCCAATAGGTGGGTGAATGAATGCCGGAACAAACTTCCATCTGTAATTGTAGAAGTTGATAGCTTAAATAGATTCAGGGCAGAACTTTACAAACATTTGGAGCGAGTGGATCGGTGAAATAATGTTTTTTTTTTTTTTTTTTTTTTTTGGCTGATGCTATATAAGCTTGGTTTCTTGCATCATGTGCCAATGCTAATTCCAGTTCTGGAATCTGGGGAGTACAATGTCTACAGAAAGGTTAGACAGATAGGAAGGGAGGAGGGGTTATGCTGTTTGTTAAGAAACATATAATATGTAAGGAAATGCATGCAATTGACATATATGGACACTGCAATGTTGAGTCAGTTTGATGTGACATAAGCACTGGGAAAGCAACAATGGGAGTAGGTGTGTGTTATAGGCCTAATGACTCTGAGCACAACAATTTTACAGGGAAATAGTCGGCCAGTAAATCAGGTGGGGGGGATTTTAACAGGAACTTGTGAGTTGGTCACTTGCATAGTAGCAAGCCTTTTGTGAATTTATTGGATGATTGTTTTCTGGAGCAGCATGTTCGAGAGGCAACCAGAGAGAGTAATATTCTTGGTTTGGTTATCAGCAGTTATTATTATTCGTGCATTAAGAATTTGCAGATAAAGGAACCACTTGGTGGTAGTGATCACGATGTGCTGATGTGGGATTTACTTAAAGATATTACTACTACCATTGGGGGTAAAGGGAAGGGTTTTTGCTTCCGTAAAGGTGACTACAGTGGTCTCAGACAGTTTTAAATTCTTTAAAATGGAACCAACTGATCAACAGCAAATTCTAAATGGGAAGCATTCACGGAATTAATCATGGAAGCTACTAGGCTTTTCATACCACTTAAGAAATGCTGTTTAAGGTTTAGGAATGAATGGATGTCAGATGAACTAATGAGACTCATGGCATGGGATGCAAATAAATTATCAGGTGACACAGAAGCCTATGGTAGATATAAGCAAGTCTGTAATCAAGTCACAAAGGTGGTTAGGCAAGTGAAGGCAGATTACGAAAAATCTTTGGCAAAGAAAACTAAGAAAAACTAATATAAAATTTTGAATGAAAGGGATGAATCAGATTGGTCCACTTGACATCGAGCGTTCTATTGTTGATGAACCTGCTGACATAGCTTACAAACTGAATGAGTATTTTGCATCTACATTTACACAGGAGGAGGTCTGTAGGGAAATGGAGACAGGAAGCTTATCAAAATCTGGCAAGGAGCTAAATGATTTTGTAATAACTGAGAGGAAAGTGGAGGAGAAATTGTTGAAATTGAACATAAGAAAGGCACCTTGGGCGGATGGGGTCTATCCAGTTATATTAAAGGAAGCAGCAAAGGAAGTAAGTAAATCTTTAGCCATAATTATGAAAGCTTTTTTGGATGCAGGGGAGGTTTCCATGGACCGGAGATGTGCAAACGTGTCCCTAATTTGCAAAGGGGGATCAAAGTGTGACACGCGTAATTACAGATCTGTTAGTCTTACTTCTATTCCAGCGAAAATAATGGAGTCACTGGTTAAGAAAGCGATGCAGGATCATCTGGACAAGACTGCAGTTATAGTTCAGACACAGCATGAGTTTGTTAAGGGGAAGTGTTGTCTGACAAATTTGATTGGATACTATGATGTGGATACAAAGGAATTGGCTGCAAAAAAATAATTTTACTTGGATTTCAGGAAAACTTTTAATACTGTTGCTCATGGAAGACTACTATACAAATTTGAGCAGTATGATATTAAGGGCAATTTGCTACTGTGGATAAAAGGGTGGTTTAGTGGGAGAAGACAGAGAATGGTAATCAGTGGACACTGCCCTTTGTGGACTAATGTTATTAGTGGAGTTCCCAAGAGTTCGGTATTGGGCCCACTTTTGTTTTGTATATTTGTAAATGATATTGAAGGTATATCAGGCTTAATATCCAAGTTTGCAGATGATACTAAGGTGGGCAGGGGTGTTAGTGACAATAATGGCAATGTTGCTACTGCAATAGGATCTAGAAAAGTTGGGAGATGGGCTGGGAAGTAGCAACTGAAGTTTTAACATTAACAAATGCAAAGTACTGCATATGGGTAGAAGTAACCCCAGAGTAACGTACCAACTATGTTGTACTACACTCAGGGCAGTAGAGAATTAAAAGGACCTTTGGGTAATTGTGCAATTAGATGGCAGAGCAAGTCATGGGGTGTTGTCAATGATATACAGGAATTTTGCTAGTAGGGAAAAGGATGTGATTATCTCTTTATATAAGGCAATGGATCAGGCCACCCCTCGAGTACTGCATACAGGTCTGGAGGCCTCACGTTAGGAAGGATGTAGAGTTGCTTGAGCGAGCACAGAGAAGAGCTACAAGATTGGTGAGGGGGGGGATTAAGGGGTCTTCTTACCAAGAAGACCTTAAGTTCTGCAAATTGCATTGTCTGGCGACTTGGCACCTGCGAGATGATCTGATTGAGGAGTATAAGGCCTTGAATGAGTACGTTCAATTCTGATGGGATTCTTACTCTTGCTCTGATTATAAGTCTGAGGGGGCACAAATTCAAATTGATGAAAGATAGTTGTAGAATAGATGTGCGGAAATTTGCTTTTAGATAGCAGGTAGTTGTTTTTGCTGGAACAAATTTCCATCTGTTGTTGTGGAAGTTGATAGCTTAAATAAATTCAAAGAGGAACTGGACAGACTTTTAGAAGGGAATGGATATGTAAATTTTTTTTTTTTTTTTTTTGGCTGGTACTAATAAGCTTGCTTTCTTGCCTTTTCAATCTTGTTTACAACCCCTCTGAGGCGCCTCCGTAGCCAGGTGGGAAGGAGCAGCAGTGCGTGGCACATGCTTCTTGATTAGACCGGGGTTCGAGCCCGTCACCACCAAATACGGAGGATGCGGAAAGGTCAGGGAATGACCACCGCATATCCCGGAGCAATATGGCCTTAGTTGCTAATGCTCCTAAAAACCAAATAACAACAACCCCTCTGCCTCCGTACCTAAGGATTTTCCTATGATTCCAAGCTGTTACAGCATAAAGTAACTGCTCATGTGGGATTGATTGAATTGCTTTGTTGAATTCTAAATAAACAATGTCAAATTTATTGCCTGAATCGAGCTCGTGAGTGACCCTGTCAAAATATCTAAACAGATTTGTTAAACATGCTTTTCCCTTTATACAACCATGCTGTGTATCCTTCAGAATTCTATTTCTATCGGGATGATCCTGAATTATATCCTTGATCATTGCCTCCATGATTTTCCCTAGTACTGAAGCTAGACTGACTGGTTAGTCTAGCTTCCCACTACACTCTTAGAACCGGCGCCTCCGTAGCCAGGTGGGAAGGAGCAGCAGTGCATAGCACACACACTTCTTGATTAGACCGGGGTTTGAGCCTGTCACCACCAAATTCGGAAAGGTTAGTGAATGACAACCGCATTTCCCGGAGCAATATGGCCTTAGTTGCTAATGCTCCTAAAAACCAAATAACTCTTAGAACCTTTATGTATTGGAGATACATTAGCACTTTTCCAATCCAACAGAATCTCTCCTGAGACTAGTGATGCTGTTTTAATTAGCCTTAATGGTTCAATGCACTCATTTGCCACCTCCCTTAAAATTTTAGGGTATATGCTATCAATCCCAGGGTCTTACTTACCTGTAGGCTCGAAAGTTTTTTTATTAAATAACCATAAAATTTCAATATCATTAATTACATATTTTCATCTTCACTCCCATAATTTGTCATTGACATAAAGGATTTTTCTTCTGTAAATATCGATGCAAATTGACTGTTGAGTTCATCTGCGGTATCAGCTGGTGTATCTAATACTACCCATGTTCATTACATAAGGGTCTGATCTGATTTGTCCTTCTTCTCTTTGCATTTACATGTGTGAAGAATTCCTTATCCCCATTCTATGCTCTCTTTGACAGTGATTTCTCATAATCTGCCTTTGCTAGCCTAACCTTTTGTGTGGCACTATTACAGATCAATTTGTAGCTGTTATAGGTGTCAGTACTTTTTATTGCTCTGTAACTTTTCCATGCTGTCTTTTTTTGCTCAAGTAATCTGGAAACTGCATTATTCATCCAACTTGGAATCCTCATGGAATATTTTTTTATGCATTTAGGATTTCTGTAATTAATGTTTTAAAGGTACCATAATTCAATTGTATTTGCTCTTTGTGAGATATCTAACCTGTTAATAGAAGCCATGTAGCGCCTTAAGCTGATGTAATTTCCTTTTCTGAAATTATGCTATCTCTTTCTCTTTCTCTCTCTCTCTTTCTCTTTATTGTCCACTGCCATCGGGTGACTGTACACCGTTCGTGTACTGTCAGCTCAATTATGTCAGCTGGTTAATGGATGATGATTAGGTCTAGAATATTCTTTTCGATCATACTTTCCTGGACATGTTGACGCAAATAACAACCATCTAGTTGGTTTAAAAATTTTGTCCCCCATGTCCTTGAATGCTTTCCATTTAGAATTTGCTTGAATTCCTTGAACACTTCCCATTTAGAATTTACTGATGGTAAGATCATCAGTTGGTCCCACTGTATAGAATTGGAAAACTGTCTGAGACCACTGTAGTCACGCTATTGAAAACAAAACCCCTCCCTTTACCCTTGATGGTAGTTACATTTTTAAGTAAATCCCACATCAGCACACTGTGATCACTGCCACCTAGTGGTTCCTTTATCTGTAGAATCTTAATGCATGAATAATCACTGCTCATAATCAGATCTGGGGTATTACTCCCTCTGGTTGCCTCTTGAACGTGCTGCTTTAGAAAACAATCATCTGATAAATCCACACAACTCTTGCTAGTGACCAACCCACAAGTTCCATTTAATGTCTGGGAAGTTAAAATCCCCCATTACAAGATGATGTTCTGATTTCCTGGCCCACTATATTTCTCTGTATAGTTCTCTACACTTATCAGAGTCATTAGACCTATAACACACACTCGAGTTGATGAAAGGGAAGGCGGTCTTCCTCACCTTTCGTTTTGTATGGATGAGACTCACCTCTACCAGAAGAAGATGCCAAAGAAAACTTATAAACTAAGTATGAAGCTGCTTTGCCAGGGCATAAACCTGTGAAGGACAGGTTAACCTTGTTGCTTGATTGTAATACTTCTGATGATTTTAAATTGAAGCCCATGATTATGCATCACTCTGAAAATCTTAGGGTATTCAAGGAACTTTTGTTCCTTGAATACCCTAAGCGGGTATAGGCTGTAATAAACGTTTCTGCATATTCCCACTGTATAGAATTCAATAGAGTGGGACCATGCAGAAACACTCGATTTGCTGCCTGAATGCTGCTTTGAAACCTTTGGCTCCCCACCTGGCAAGACTTTGAGGGCATTGAAGATCAGGCTAATATTGATTAAGAAATTTTTCTCTTTTTCAATCTGTGGAACTTGAAGTGGCCAAAGGAGGGGGGGATAGCGGAATGGTGAAGACTTATTTCAGTCTCATGCATGAAAGGGAGCTCACCACCAAAAGACTCACAAGCATTGGTTGAAGATTATGATCAAATATGACAGTGTAAAAGAGGAAAGAGAGCAGAATGATCATATGAAAACTGCATTAGAGGTAAAAATAATTGACGTTGGTTCCATGGTGCCAAACGTGGATACGTGAAATGAAAAATTACAATTTAAGTTTAATAAAATCAGTTTTATTTTATCCGGTATTTTCATTTACAATCGACAATAAAGGTTTAGCATTAGCATTAGCATTAGTAGAGGCATTTGATGCAAGAAAGCAAGCTTATGCAGCATCAGCCAAAAAAAAAAAAAAAAACCCACTTCCACTTCACCCCTCTGTTCGTTCAAAATACCTGTCCAGCTGAGCCTTAAACTTATTTAGGCTATCAACCTCCACCACAAGGGATGGAAGTCTGTTCCACCAACCAACCACCCGCTGGCTAAAGGCAAATTTCCGCACGTCTATCCTACATCTGTCTTTCCTCAATTTGAATTTATGCCCTCTCAGGTGATTTTTCTGAGCTAGAGGAAGAATCCCATCAGCATTGAGCATGCTTAAACCATTCAAGGCTTTATACACCTCTATCAGATCACCTCGCTGGTGCCTAGTCTCCAGACACTGTAATTTGCAAAACTTAAGCCTTTCTTCGTAAGAGCACCCCTTTGTTCCATTCACTAATCTTGTTGCCCTTCTCTGTACTCGTTCCAGCAGCTCTACATCCTTCTTGAAATGAGGCCTCCAGACCTGTATGCAGTACTCTAGGTGTGGCCTGACCATCGCCTTATACAATGGAATAATCACCTCCTTATCCCTGCTGGAAAAATTCCTGTATATCATTGACAATACTCCATGAGCTACTCTTGCAGCCCGTCTGCACTGCTCAGAGAACTTCATATCTGCCTGCACAATCACCCCCAAGTCCCTTTCATTCTCTACCACTGTCAGTGTAGTACCACAGAGTTGATACGTTGCTCTGGGGTTGCTGTTTCCCATGTGTAGTACTTTACATTTGTCAATGTTAAACTTCATTTGCCACCTCTCAGCCCATCTGCTCAACCTTTCCAGATCCTGTTGCAGCAGCATAGTGTCAGTAGTGTCCTTGACAACCCTGCCAACCTTTGTATCGTCTGCAAACTTGGACATTAAGCCCGATATACCATCATCAATATCATTTATAAATACAGAAAACAATAATGGACCCAACACTGAGCCCTGAGGGACTCCACTAATAACATCAGTCCACGATGAGCAGTGTCCATTGATTACCACTCTCTGTCTTCTCTCCCTCAACCACCCCTTTATCCATAGCAGCAATTTGCCTCCAATGTCACACTGCTCCAATTTGTGTAGCAGTCTTCCATGTGCAACAATATCAAAAGCCTTTCTAAGATCCAAGTATATAATATCAAAGTTATTCCCTGCATCCAGTTCTTTTGTGACTGCATCAAAGTATCCAATCAAGTTGGTCAGGCAAGACTTCCCCTTAACAAAACCATGCTGTGTCTGAGCTATAACTGAAGTCTTGTCTAAATGATTCTGCAGTGCTTCTTTAACCAGTGCCTCCATTAATTTTCCTGGAACAGAAGTTAAGCTCACAGGTCTATAATTACTTGTGTCAGCCTTTGATCCTCCTTTGTGAATTGGGGTTACATTTGCACATTTCCAGTCTATGGGTACCTCCCCCGAGTCCAAGGAAGCTCTCATAATTATGGCTAAGGGTTTGCTTACTTCCTTCGCTGCCTCCTTTAATATAACTGGATAGATCCCATCCACCCCGGGTGCCTTTCTTGTGTTTATCTTCAACAGTTTCTCCTCCACTTTACTCCCAGTTATTTCAAGATTCTGTAGCTTACTGCTAGAGTTGAATACACCTCTGGCATTCCCCTCGCTGAATAACTCCTCATGTGTGAATGTCGATGCAAAATATTCATTTAGTTTGTTAGCTACCTGAGCAGGATCATCAACACTTGACCCATCAATATCAAGTGGACCAATCTGATTCATCCCCTTCCTTCTAGAGTTTACATAAGTAAAGAACTCTTTGCTGTTTTTCTTTGCATCCCTTGCCAAGGATTTCTCGTAATCTGCCTTCGCCTGCCTAACCTCCTTTGTAACTTGGTTGCATATCAACTTGTACCTATCATAGGCTTCTGTGTCATGTGTTAATTTGTATGTATCCCATGCATTTTTCTTCTCTGCCATATGCCTCATTAGTTCATCTGACATCCATTTTGGCCTAAACCTTGAACAATATTTCTTAGTTGGTATGTAAAGCCTAGTAGCTTCCAAGATAAGTTCTTTGAATGCTTCCCATTTTGAATTTGCTGTTGGTAACATCATCAGTTGGTCCCACTGTATAGAATTTAAATACTGTCTCAGTCCATCGTAGTCGCCTTTACGGAAGCAATAACCCTTCCCTTTACCCCTAATGGTAGTTACCTCTTTGAGTAAATCCCACTTCAGCACACTGTGATCACTGCCACCTAGTGGTTCATTTATCTGCAGATTCTTAATGCATGAAGAATCACTGCTGATAATCAAATCAAGAGTATTACTCCCTCTAGTTGCCTCCCGAACATGCTGATGTAAAAAACAATCATCCAATAAATCCACAAAAGCCCTGCTAGTGTGTGAGTAACCAGTCCCCAAATTCCAGTCAATATCTGGGAAATTAAAATCTCCCATTATAAGACACTCTGATTTACTGGCCCACTCTATTTCCCTGTACAGTTCCTTATTATACTCATCAGAGTCATTAGGCCTATAGCACACTCCTACTCTCAATTTTGATCTCCCAATGTTTATGTCACACCAAACTGACTCCACACTGCACTGTCCAGCGATGTCGACTGGCTTCACTTCCTTGGTTTTTATGTGTTTCTTAACTAATAGCATAACCCCTCCCCCCTTCCTATCCTGTCTATCCTTTCTGTAGACGTTGTACTCCCCAAATTGCAGTTCTGCATCCCTTATATCTGTGTGACACCACGTCTCTGATATCCCAACAATATCTGCCTTCGATGTTTTGAGCAATACCTCAAATTCATCAAATTTATTTACTAAACTCCTAGCATTGGTGTACACGCAAGTATACCTGCACCTGTTTCTATTCTTAGCTACCCTAACACAACCCATGTGTTTACTTGTACCGCAATGGCTCCCAGCAGTCTCTGAAATACCATGCATCTTGTTTTCCAGGCTTCTGCTCATTCTAATAGAAGCAGTGCAAGAATCTCTTTAACCTCTGCCAGTGGCTACTGTCAATCTATTGGTCTTTGTCTCCCCCCAAGCTAGCAGTTTTCCGACCCACCTAACACTGCCTCGATAGCATCAGCAAATATTCTTGCACCCTTTCTATTTAAGTGTATCCCATCCCTGTAGAAGCAATCTCTCCTGTTAACAAGTACAGTCCAGGCTGAAAAAAATTCTACCCCTTGAGCCTTGCACAATCTTTCCAGGACCGAATTGATCGACAAGGCTCTCATCATATACTCCCTCCTATCGTGTCTGGGCAGAATTGCAGACACTTTCAAATTCAACCCTAATTCTCGGCTTTTGTTCAACAGTGACCTGTACTTGTCAAGTAATTCTGCCGGTCTCCTACTCTTAATATTATTAGTGCCAACGTGTACAATTATCACCTTTTGTGCCCTTAGAAGATGATATTCGCTCTACAACGTCATCAACCTTTGCCCCTGGCAGACATACCCTGGTCCTGTTCCACCTATCTTTTTTACAAAGCATGTTCCCCGTTTCCCTGACAATAGTCACCAACAACTACTAGTTCCTTCGGGACCAGCGCATTCTGCCTTAGGGGTTGTCTCTGTGTCACGCGATGCCCAAGTGCAAGCTCTGGCGTTGATGTGGGCAGCTGAGAGCTTGATGGGCCCCTCAATTTAGTTTCTTCGAGGGCATCCACCCTGTCCTTCAAGCTCTCATATAGGCCCACAAGAACGCCGAGTTGTTGCCTGATATCGATACACTCCTTACATCGCGCACACACAAAGACATCCCCCTTGGCAGTATCATGTCCCGTACCCGATTGCTCTGCAAACATCAAGCGAACAGTGCATTTTATAAGGCTGTGAGTCAGAGGACAACTGCCCCCCTGAGTTCTGCTCTGAGCCACAGCACTTCTATTAGCTTGAGCCTTTTGCTTTGCTGCTCTGGTCTGAGTCATGATTCTATTAATTTATTAATTAATTATGTTATGTTATTAATTATATTACGTTTGTAATCTAAGTCGTTATATGTATTTATTTAAACGTACAATTTAACTGCTAACGAAGTTTGTGGTAACCTTTATTGTTGCATATTTGCACTGTTCTTTTCGATGTTGATGGTTGGACATCTGCCTCTAATTGATGTTGCTTGCGTTTACACTTACAATTCTCTCTCTCTTGTGTTCCGCCGCCAATTTTGGTGCTTGCTTTCAACGTTAGTTTTTTTGTGATTTCGTCAATCTTTGAACACGTTTAGTTGATGTAACTTTCGTCATAATCACAACTTAACTAAATGAAACACAACCACACTGCTCGACAAATGCAAAGTAACTGAATGAAGTAGTTACTTTAACGAGTTGTTCAACTCTCGAAAACTAAAAACCCGATTTGAAATCTAGTTATATATCCTTGTAGGACAATTTTGTTGCTCAGTTGTGCACAACTTGTTGTGTCACTGCACTTGTGTACAATTGAGTTTTCTTGGGCGCATGCATTGTACTTGATGCATCACTGCCTGCAACAAGTACAATGCAAGCCAAAATCTACAGCCCAGCGTTCGAAGTTATATTGTGAAAGAAAGAAAGAAAGGGAAATTGGACAGAAATGTGAATCTAGATGGCTCTCTCTCTCTGTCTTGCATTCTGCCGCTGACTTTGGTACTTGCTTTTCAATGTTAGATTTGTGATTTTGTCGAAATCTTTGAACATGTTTAGTTGATGTAACTTTCGGCATCTTCACAACTTAACTAAATGAAACACAACCGCACTGCTCGACAAATGTGAAGTAACTGAACAAAGTAGTTACTTTGAGTTGTTCAACTCTCGAAAAAATCCAATTTGAAATCTAGCTATATATCCTTGTAGAGCTCTCAAAGGACAACAATTTTGTTGCTTAATGTTTTGGGTCTAACATTTATAGTTTTCAAGATATTGTGAAAACAAACTTGAAAATGCTCGAATTTTTCAGCTCTCTCAACTTTGCATTGCTATTTCTCAGGAACCATAAGGGCTACATCAAAACTATTTATAGATGTAAAAAATATGTTTCCTACTGAACATTTTGTCACTTACTGTTTATATCTATCTATCATAGTTTAGAAGTTATTGAGAGTGAAAGTAACCAAGGCACAATGGAAAATGACCAAAATGTGAACTTTTTAGTTTTTTCGAAAAAAATGATATTAAATGTCAATTTCTAATTTTTTCTTGCATATTTGTCGACAGCATTATATACCCGACAAAATAAGTATAAATTGTTTATACTATTGTCTATTAGTTTCGGAGATATAATAGCAGTTAAACGTTTCACTTTTTGTGACAGCCTGAGTACTGTAAGGTACCCCCAGCACAAATGTTATTCTCATCAAAAGTTCTTTATCATTGAATCCAGATGAAGAGATTTCATGCAAGACATCCCTCCATTGATCAAGCAGAGTTTATGAACTGCCAGTATGAAAAAGTTCAACTTCTGATTTACTGGAATTGATTAAACTTTTAGCATGCATTTCATTCACTTGATTAATGATAATTTTGGTTTGCAGCTGTTTTTATGGAGCCAGTTATAATCATTAATTAAAGGACCATTGTAGTTCCTTACTTATTATCATTGTACAAAATTTTACTTAAAGTTCAAGGGTGGATATGGACATGGTAGTGAAAAGTTTGAGGAATACTAACCAAACAGCTTTTGTAACCTGCAGTTAAAACATTTATTGATTACTCCTGAAATAGAAGCATAATGAACATGGTGGGATTTTCAGTGAATGGAGATCAAGGCTTTGAAAACTCATTGCAAATAATAGAAATTGTGATTAAGAACAAAGCAGCAAAAAAAAAAATATATATATTAAAAATAAAGATTAAGAAGGCCACTGGTAATAGTCCAACAGATAGTTGACTTTGACATAGGAACAAACATGCTAGAACCAAAGGATAGGGATCAAGTTGTATGAACCCTTTATATGAATTAAAAATGGAAAAGTTCTATTTACATGAACAGCAAAACAACTGATTCATTCAATTTTTAAAGATATGATTAGTACATGGTGTACTTCATAAATTTATGAAGTGTGACTGAGTATATTCACACTAAATTTAATTCCTTTTTCTGGGTACCATAATTTTTGGGCATTAGATTTTTAGTTTCTACTTATTGTTAGCAGCCACATTTTTTTTCTATTAAAATTTTTGATTTTATACCATTCTGTGCCATATAAATAAACAATATTGAAAATTAATTCTAATAAGTGATTTAACAACAGCACCCCTTGTAAATTTTAAAGGCAAAAAATGATGAAGTTCATTGAAACAAGCTAGAAAGAAAACTTTACAGAAAACATTCTTCCACACTGCCATTCTTCTTCCAGTAACTCACCCATTTAGAGGCCCTTGTTGATGACATGTCAAAATCCTTGTGGATATCATTTTAAAGGCAAAATAAGGTGATTTATTTAAAATAAATTAATTCTTCTTATTTTAAAATAAGAAGGAAAAATGAGGTGATTGATAAGAACTGTTTATATAATGCTGCACTATTTTTAAAATTAAAGAAGTTGTGTGAATTTATATGGAAAGAGAAGTGAAGATATGCCATCCTGTTTTTAATCAATTAAGCAATAATTATGAAATTGTCATTTCAAGTCTAGAAAAATAAATTGAATGTCTAGAATAAATACAATACAGTTTTATGAATTAAAAAAATTAAATGAATTAGTTACAATAAAGCCATACATTATATATAATGTTTGGTTTTCTTGTAACTATATACATATATATATATATATATATATATATATATATATATATATATATATGAAATATGAAAATGAAGAAGTGGAAAAAAAGGAAAAACAGGAAAAACAGTACGTGTACCTGAATGCGCAAAGCAGCAAAACAGGATACATGTATATAAATAAGTGTCATCGATGAAAGTAAAATAAAATAAAATAAAAATAAAAATAAATATAGATGGAGAAGTTATTAAACACAAAATGCCGAGCCTAGTTAAAGAAAAAAGAACGTTAAGAACCTATATAAAATTAAGTAGAATTAAATCTGAATTAATGCCGAATTAACAGGCCAATCATATGTACAAAAGCTGAAAGAAAAAGAGGGGAGGGTAATAGAGATAAAAATTATAAAATAAAAATTAAAATTATAAAATAAAAATTAAAGAATTAAAAATTGGTACGTAGATCAGGTATTTCATCAGGGGGCTACACCTGATCATGTACCAAACACTGTGTTTCTATGCAAACTCATGCTGATGGAGAAGCTGTAGAAATGAAATGGATATAAAAAAAAAAAAATTAAATGGATATAAAAATAATTTTTTAAATTTTAAAAATTTTTTTAAGACTCCACAAACATGAGTGAGGTAGCCCCAACGCAGTGTATTTAGATTAATAAATTATGTAACATAGTGTATTTAGAAATAAATTGAGTCGATAGTATGTAAGAACGCAAACGCAGTGTGTTTAGTAAATTAAGTGTGTAAGAACGTCAGTTTAAATCAAAAGTATGTAAGTTAAATAATAATGAATAACAAGATAACAAGAAAGCGGTATAGAAAAAGGAAGTAATGCAAGGTAGGGGAGGGAAAAGAAGTTAAAAATATAGAGGCGAAGATGGTGAGAATAAGAAAAGTGAGAATGTCCGAATCACCCTCATCATATTACACTAATAGTTCAACGGACGGAAAAACGAAGATCAGAAAGTAGAAAGATGTAAAGAGAAGGAAAAGAGTTTAAAGGATACTAGGCAAGCTGGGTGTGTAAGTACCCAACCTCATAGAGAGAGGGCCTTGGCTATGAGAGTGTTAGTAGAAGTGGAAATTAATACCGCTAGCTTGTAGTGTATGTTTTGAGTGATAGACATGAAATATAATAAAAAATATGAAGAGGAGAAAAATTAAAAATATGAAGAGGAGAAAAATTAAATACCTATGATATTTGGCAGAAATAAGTTGAGTGAGATATAATCAAGAAATGAAGATACAAATTTGCGATCATGATTAATAAGATACAATTATGCGAATATGATTAATAAGAATGGAATGTATACAGAGGGAAAACTATGACAACGATGGTGGAGTTGCTCAGAAGAGAAGAACTGTGGGAGCCCTCTGTGGTTAAAATAGAGAAAATAAGATTGGACATAAATAAATACTGATATTAAATTACGAAAAATGAAAAGAAAAACTAAGGAAGTGAAAGAACACGAACATCGTTCTAATAGAAGTCATAATGTGTGATCACTTTCCAAGCAGTGGAAATACCACCATTCAAATGTACAACTATACAGGTATCCAATTAACCCTAATCAAGGTGGAGCAAGGTGAAACCGAATTTTTCTTTAATGAAATCAGAGAGATTTTTTATAATAAAATTTAAAAAATTAATGGGAATGTCATTATTGCGAAGTTTGGTATAAAGATCATTTAAAGCACCAGCGAAAAGTGATTGATTGCTACTAATATTAGCCAAACGGATAATTTGTGTGTAGATTATATTTTTATGAACCTTAATGGAAATGTTCGAGTTCCAATTTGTTAAATAGATAATATTAAAATTAAATTCGCTTCTTTTGTCGAATAGTTCCAAATTGTGACGAAGAGGAGGACTATTTAGAGTAATACTTAAATCTAGAAAATTTGCATGTTGGTTGCCAAGGTTTTCTTTATTGAGAGTGAGTTCAGTTGGATATATGGATTTAGCAATATTTTCAAAATGAATGTTGAGAATAAGAATGTCACCAACATAGCGGAATGCATAAAAATTAAGGTTCGGATTGTTATGCATATATAGATGTTCGTAATAATGAAGAAATAGATTAGCTACTATGCTGGAAATTTGTGAACCCATGGGAACTCCTATGGATTGTTTATAAGCATATTTACCATCATAGATAAAATTGTTTAGAATACAGAGGTTGATATAGTTATTCCAAGTAACCTCATCTGTTGGTATAATGTTTTTGTATTTGAGGAACAATTGATGAAGTACATTAACAATCAAGTGATGCGGTAAGGAGGTAAATAAGTTGGTGAAGTCATATGTTTCAATACTAAATATGCTGGAATATGTATTGGAATTGGAATTAAAAATTTTGATGATACTGTGGTTATTGTTAATGATCCAAGTGGAAGGGATATTGATAAGAATGGTAGTTAACAATTTGAAAAATTGTTTACCTGGATGATAACAGCCACTTTTTTGGCACTAGTAATTGTAATAATTTTCTCCCATTTTATAATAATTTCAAGTTCAAGATCCATCACTGCTTCAAATATGAATCTCCTATTGGACTCAAAATTTGTAATTATAAAACTCTAGCTACTAATTTAGGCAACTTACAAGCTTTAGATCTTCCATGTCATTGTGATGATCCCATATATGCTCCTTACGTTGATCAACATCATAAACATATTATTACTGGTAACCTGGACATTATTAACAACATTCCACTAAAGTCCGCTATGGAAAAAGGTTTTAAATTCAGACCAGTCCATAAGGCCAACCTCAATAATATATATAAAGATATTTATCTGAATATCTTGAACTTTTGCAACAAGTTAGCATATAAATATACAATACCCCACGAAGCTTTTTACAATTGGATAAATGTTACATTTCAGGACATTAAAAAAATTATTTCTAAAACTTACTACCTTTACAATAATTCGCATATCAAGTACTTTAACCTGAAAAAAGCCATCTCAGATTTACAACAAAAATTTATTATCACTCCGGTAGATAAGGCTTCTAATAACTTTGCTATTACACCACCCTCAAAAAGGAAGTAGAAAGTAGCTCCACCTTTTTACGCTGTAATCTCGGCATCAATACAATCATCAAAAAAATTATAGCCTTGCATAAAAAATTGCATACCAAAATTCGCAATTCTACTTTGCCTTTCTTGTATATGATAGCCAAATTCCATAAACATCCAGTTGGCTTCAGATTCATCACTAGTGCCAAAAAAAGTGGCTGTTATCATCCAGGTAAACAATTTTTCAAATTGTTAACTACCATTCTTATCAATATCCCTTCCACTTGGATCATTAACAATAACCACAGTATCATCAAAATTTTTAATTCCAATTCCAATACATATTCCAGCATATTTAGTATTGAAACATATGACTTCACCAACTTATTTACCTCCTTACCGCATCACTTGATTGTTAATGTACTTCATCAATTGTTCCTCAAATACAAAAACATTATACCAACAGATGAGGTTACTTGGAATAACTATATCAACCTCTGTATTCTAAACAATTTTATCTATGATGGTAAATATGCTTATAAACAATCCATAGGAGTTCCCATGGGTTCACAAATTTCCAGCATAGTAGCTAATCTATTTCTTCATTATTACGAACATCTATATATGCATAACAATCCGAACCTTAATTTTTATGCATTCCGCTATGTTGGTGACATTCTTATTCTCAACATTCATTTTGAAAATATTGCTAAATCCATATATCCAACTGAACTCACTCTCAATAAAGAAAACCTTGGCAACCAACATGCAAATTTTCTAGATTTAAGTATTACTCTAAATAGTCCTCCTCTTCGTCACAATTTGGAACTATTCGACAAAAGAAGCGAATTTAATTTTAATATTATCTATTTAACAAATTGGAACTCGAACATTTCCATTAAGGTTCATAAAAATATAATCTACACACAAATTATCCGTTTGGCTAATATTAGTAGCAATCAATCACTTTTCGCTGGTGCTTTAAATGATCTTTATACCAAACTTCGCAATAATGGCATTCCCATTAATTTTTTAAATTTTATTATAAAAAATCTCTCTGATTTCATTAAAGAAAAATTCGGTTTCACCTTGCTCCACCTTGATTAGGGTTAATTGGATACCTGTATAGTTGTACATTTGAATGGTGGTATTTCCACTGCTTGGAAAGTGATCACACATTATGACTTCTATTAGAACGATGTTCGTGTTCTTTCACTTCCTAAGTTTTTCTTTTCATTTTTCGTAATTTAATATCAGTATTTATTTATGTCCAATCTTATTTTCTCTATTTTAACCACAGAGGGCTCCCACAGTTCTTCTCTTCTGAGCAACTCCACCATCGTTGTCATAGTTTTCCCTCTGTATACATTCCATTCTTATTAATCATATTCGCATAATTGTATCTTATTAATCATGATCGCAAATTTGTATCTTCATTTCTTGATTATATCTCACTCAACTTATTTCTGCCAAATATCATAGGTATTTAATTTTTCTCCTCTTCATATTTTTAATTTTTCTCCTCTTCATATTTTTTATTATATTTCATGTCTATCACTCAAAACATACACTACAAGCTAGCGGTATTAATTTCCACTTCTACTAACACTCTCATAGCCAAGGCCCTCTCTATGAGGTTGGGTACTTACACACCCAGCTTGCCTAGTATCCTTTAAACTCTTTTCCTTCTCTTTACATCTTTCTACTTTCTGATCTTCGTTTTTCCGTCCGTTGAACTATTAGTGTAATACGAGGGTGATTCGGACATTCTCACTTTTCTTATTCTCACTATCTTCGCCTCTATATTTTTAACTTCTTTTCCCTCCCCTACCTTGCATTACTTCCTTTTTCTATACCGCTTTCTTGTTATCTTGTTATTCATTATTATTTAACTTACATACTTTTGATTTAAACTGACGTTCTTACACACTTAATTTACTAAACACACTGCGTTTGCGTTCTTACATACTATCGACTCAATTTATTTCTAAATACACTGTTACATAATTTATTAATCTAAATACACTGCGTTGGGGCTACCTCACTCATGTTTGTGGAGTCTTAAAAAATTTTAAAAAATTTTAAAAATTATTTTTATATCCATTTAATTTTTTTTTTTTTTTTTTTTTTATATCCATTTCATTTCTACAGCTTCTCCATCAGCATGAGTTTGCATAGAAACACAGTGTTTGGTACATGATCAGGTGTAGCCCCCTGATGAAATACCTGATCTATGTACCAATTTTTAATTTTTAATTCTTTAATTTTTATTTTATAATTTTAATTTTTATTTTATAATTTTTATCTCTATTACCCTCCCCTCTTTTTCTTTTAGCTTTTGTACATATGATTGGCCTGTTAATTCGGCATTAATTCAGATTTAATTCTACTTAATTTTATATAGGTTCTTAACATTCTTTTTTCTTTAACTAGGCTCGGCATTTTGTGTTTAATAACTTCTCCATCTATATTTCTTTTTATTTTATTTTATTTTACTTTCATCGGTGACACTTATATATATATATATATATATATATATATATATATATATATATATATATATATTAGAAACAAATTATGTGGATTAGGTTCCCTAGCTGTTAGGCATAAGAATTTTCAAAAATTGGTTACAATTGTTGATATTTTTTTTCATCAAAAAACATTATTATCTCAGCTACTGCATACAACTAAATTAGATCTCATTTAATAATTCTCTGCTTTTAGTATTTTATGTTTGAAACCTGGTCTCTTATTACTCCTTGTATATTGAACCAATTTTCAACCTCATATATTTCATAATTCTTTTTTATTTCGTACTTCTTAATTTCAATATTTCATAATTCTTTTGTGAAATCTAACCATTTTATAATCTTTTGGTTTGGAATTTATCTTTCACCAGTTCCACAATACCACGTGGATTCTGGTAATGGGCAGTCAAATCAGTAGCTTAGGTAAGATTTTTTCCATAATTTTTCAATAATTATTTTTAATTAAATAAAAGAAACATAACATTAATATATCCAACATTTATATTTGTTCTTACTACTTCTCCATTTATATCTTAATTTTTACAGAAGTTCTAGTTTTCATTTCTCTGACATTTCAGATAAACCATGCAGCATTTCACATAACTAGACCTTCAAATCATGTGAGCAGTTACTAACAGTCATCTCTGTAATTGTGGCAGAATCATTTTATTAATTACTTTAGCATCCATTCTACATAATTTGTTTCTAAATAAATGTGTATCTATATAATGTTTTAATTCATTTTAATTTAATTTCTTTAAATCATAAAATAATATAGCTTTTTTATAACTTGTCCTCATTTGATTTATTTTTTTTAGACTTAATGACAATTTCATAATTATTGCATAATTTATTAAAAATAGTGCAGTATATCTTCATAGCTTTTTTTCTTCATAATTCACAAGATTTCTTTAATTTTATAAATAGTACAGCATTACATAACTATTTCTTACAATCACCTTATTATTCCTTCCTCTAGACTTAACACCATCCAGAAGGATTTTACAATGTCATCAAAATTACCCTCTGAATGGCTGGAATATTAGAATATTTTCTGTAAAGTTTTCTTTTCAGCTTGTTTCAATAAACTTCATAATTTTTATCTTTAAAAAATTTATGTGGAGTGCAGTGTTGTTTAATCTCTTATTAGAATTAATTAATTTCCATGAAATTCCATGTATCTTTCTCACAAGAAATTAAATATCGAAATTAATAAAACATTTAATATATATTTAATAAAGCCTGAGTAATCTTCACTTGAATGAGAGAATAGATAAAAATGTTTCATGAATTTTTTTAGAGATTTTTCTATTTTGTCATTTTTCTTTATAGTGCACCCAAAGGAGAAGGAAGGGCTTCTCAGAAAAAAAAAGAATCTAAAAGACATAGGAGTAGAAGTAGAAGCAAAGAAAAAAAACGGTACTTTTTTCTTTTATTTTCCATTCTTAAATAGTTAGTTGTAAACTCTTGTTTACGTAATATTCAGATAGTAAGAATGCATTACAGAAATTTGAAAAATGCATCAACAAAGAAATGTCAAATTATTTAATATATATATATTTTTTTCCTCTCTCTGAAAGTTCACAGTTTATTAGTCCTTTTATTATGTAGCTACCAGCCCAAGAAATGTATCTCAACTACTGATGGATGCATTTTCAGAGGCCATTTTTTAGAATATTTCTGGTTTCCATTGAAATCACGACAGGATCTTAGAAATCATTGTTTCATCATCAGGAAAATGCTTGTCGTGCAAAAAGGACACCAGAAATGGATAGAGGAAGAAATCTGAAGTTGTGAGTATGAGAATATAGCAGATGTGACAATATTTCAAAACCCAGTTGGTTTGTCATTCATGTAATAACATACAAATTGTGTTCAGAGGATTGTCACGAAGTAGCAGACACCTTGGGTCAGTATTTCTTTACATTTTGCCTTTTACATTAACTGTAACAAAACGTTGGAATAATATGTTGTAGTGATGATGTTATTCTGAAAGTAAGCACAGATAACATTACTCCTGATTCCAGAAAATTAGCCACATATCTTTCAAGCAATATGGCTGCATTCATGCCTTCTTCAGCTTTTGTGACTAAGAATATTGTTCTTCTGTCCACTTCCACAACAACAGATGGGAGTTGGTTCCATTAATCTGCTGGCTGAAGGCAACCATCCTTCCTCAGTTTGATTTGCACTTCTTTGTCTGTGTAATCTCAGCAAGAGGAAGCATGTCATCAACATTGTGCTTATACAATTCATTCAAAGGCTTAAACACCTCAATTTCATCTCCTCATAGGTGCCTAGCTTTCACGCTGCAATTTGTAGAACTAAAACCTTTCTGAGTAAGACCACCCTTTTGTTCCCTTCACAAATCTCATTCAACTGTTCAAGCAGATCAACATCCTTCCTAAACTGAAGCCTCCAGACCTGTATACATTACTCCAGATGCAGCCTAACCATGGCCTTGTACAAAGGGATAATCCCTGCTAGCAAAGTTTCTGTATACCATTGACAAAACCCCATGAGCTATCCTGGGAGCCTGTCTACACTGCTCAGAGAACTTCACATCTAGTGGCACAATTGCCTCCAGGTCTTTTTCATTTTCCACTATGCTGAGTGTAGTACCACAGAGTTGGTATGTTGATCTGGGATTTCTACTACCCATATGCAATACCTTGCATTTGTCAATTTGTTAAATTCAACTGCCACTTCTCAGCCTATTGGCTTAATTTTTCTGTCTTGTTGGAGTAGCTTACCTTGATTACTGTCATTAACCATCCTGCCAACCTTTTACCATCTGCAAACTTAGATATTAAGCCTGATACACCTTCATCAGTAAATATTGAAAACAACAATGTGCCCATTGATAACCACTCTGTCTTCTCCCACTCAACCATCCCTTTATCCATAACAGCAACTTGCTCTTAATGTCATATTGCTCCAATTTGTACAGCAGTCTTTTAAGCCTTCCTGAAATCCAGATACACCGAGTGATCACTGAATTATGACCACCTACCTAATACTTCGTAGGTACTCCTTTTGCCCTCAGTACAGCATCTATTCAACGTGGCATTGATTCTACAAAATGTTGGAAGCGTTTGGAAGGTATGGCCAACCAAGCCAACCAAGGTATCAAAACCTATAGTACTTAGTACCGTGCATGGGTTGAAGGAGAAGTATGGGAGGGAGGGGGGTGCCGGAAACTTTGCTCTAGAGACTAAACACGGGTCTCACCACTTCAAGCCTCCAATAAGCAAAGTGGTGGTATTTCACCAGTTGATGAAGTCATCTACACAACTAGACCGTCAAGTCCCCGAAGTCTGCCCATCTTCAAAAAATTTACGGGGAACCTCGCGGATCACTAGGAATAGTTTAATCAAGACACTTATAAAATTAATCACTAGAATGCCACCTCTCTGTAAGGCAGTGATAAAAGAAATAAAGTATTTTGTATTGTGTGTGTGTTTTTTTTTTTTTTTTTTTTTTTTTTATATTAAACCTTATGTGTCATAAAATTAACGTCATAAAAATTTTCAAAAAAATTAATGAAAACTGTTGTCATATGCTACAATTCCAAACTTTTAGGCTGATACAGTAGCTTATCCTTATAATCTTTGCAGAATGATAGTCATTGGCGTTAAGCCAAAATGTTAACCCATGCTGTTGGATTGGTCCAGTGGGTGATATTCTTGCCTAAGCAATAATGGTTGTGGGTTTTATGTGATTTGATGTATAGAAAGGCGTTTGGAAAGTATTAATGCATAAATCTGGTACCTGTAGTGTGTTTTTGATGTGAAACATCCTTGGGGGACCTACAACCGAGTAAATCTGATTGGTCATGAAAAATGCATCACAGAAGTGACTTCTGCCAGAGGTGCAAGATCCGAGCCAGTAGCCTAATTACCCATTTGATTGTAGCCATTTGTTAAACGGTATGATGTCACAATCATACTTCCGGCAGTAATATGATTAATACATGCTTCATGCAGGAAGTATGATTGGAACAATATAAATACAGTAGACTCTCGATTTTCTGGGATAGATGGTAAAAAACAAATCAAGTAAAAAAAAAAACAAGTAGACTCTCGATTTTCCGGGATAGATGGTAAAAAACAAATCCCGGATAATCGATTTGCCGGTTAATCCAAAAATACAGAAGTCCCCGACCTACGTAAGAGATACGTTCCAGGACTTCTTACTTCGTAGTTTTATGTAACTCGGGAATGACTAGTAACATATTGCTACTATATTATTATTGACAAATCTGAATTCAGCGTAATACTTGTTAATGTTTGACCATTTTCATGCATTCTTATTAGTTTAATTTTCTGATCCAAATCAATCGCTTTCCTTTTCTTGGTAGTTTTCTTCTTCTTCTTGGTCCTTAGCTGGCAGCTGGGGGGAGGCGGTTGGCCACGCAACCAGTATGCTGCTGTAGGTGCCGCAGGGTTTCGGACTTGCTCTGCGATGTTCTTCCATACTTTACGATCCATGGCGTCAGTCCTGGTCTGGTTAAGGTCGAGACGTCGGCTCTTCAAGTCATTTTCCACTTGCTTGGCCCACGTTTTCCTAGGCGCGGTCCGTTGGATGCTCCATTGGGTGGGTCATTGTCTCCAAAGGAGTGTGGATGGTATTCTGTTCTTGCCCATTCTACATATGTGGCCAAACCATCTAAGCCTTCGCTTCTGGATTTGGTCGGCAATGGTTGGTTGCTGTTGGCATCTGGTGCGGATGGTATCATTAGTGATGCGGTCACGAAGTGAGATGCCCAAAATCTGCCGCAGGCATCGCATTTGGAATACCTCAAGTTTGTTTAAATCTAGCTTGAGACAAATCCATGTTTCTGATCCGTAAAGGAGAATGGGCAGGATCAAAGTTCGGAAGAGTCGGATTTTAGTCTTTGAGGAAATGTTGGTCCTCTTCCACAGACACCATTTGAGCGAGGCGAATGCAGTGGCCGCCTGCCCAATTCTGCTGTGGATTTCCATGGTGGATGCAACTTTCTTCTCCTGGACCAGCGACCCAAGGTATTTAAAGTCCTGCACTTGCTTGATCTGGACGCCTTCGAGATAGATGGTGGCTTGCGACCCATTTTTTGTCAGGGCCTTTGTCTTATCAGCATTGATCTTCAAACCGTATGGCCGGGCAATGCGGGCAATGTCGTAGAGGATGTCCGTGGCTTCAGAGTCGTTACCAGCAAAGATAGCACTATCATCGGCAAACACCAGGTCAGTCACATAGTGATCCTTGTCATATTGTATGCCCCGTCTGTTTCTGAATGTTCGCCTCATAATGGCGTCGACCACAATGTTGAAAAGCAACGGGGAGGCTACATCCCCTTGGCGGACTCCAGTTTGGATGGTAAATTCCTCAGATAAATCGTTCTGGATGCGCACCTGGCTGGTTAAACCGTTGTATGCAGTTTGGAGGAGTGTGATGACTTTTCGAGGTACATGTTCGACCTCTAGTAGTTTCCATAAGGCAGGCCGATGGACACAGTCGAAAGCAGACTTAAAGTCAATGAAAACAATGACGGTTCGCTGTCCACACCGGATCCTCTCCTCCATCAGCTGACGGATGGCAAAGATTTGATCACAGCATCCTCGCCCGGGTCTAAATCCTGCCTGTTCTTCTCGACTGGTTTGCTCGTGATGTTTTTGCAGCCTTGACTGGATGATCTTCATAAAGACCTTTCCGATGATGGAAAGGAGGCTGATGCCACGGTAGTTCTTGCAATCCCGGTTATCACCTTTTTTGTGGATCGGTACGATAATGGCTTTCCTCCATGTTAGCAGAATTTGTTGAGTGCACCAGATGGTTTTGAGGAGTGAGTGTAGTCGGCGAAGCAGTACATCTCCCCCGGCTTTGATCGCTTCTGTGGTGACTTGGTCCACTCCTGGTGCCCTGCAATTCTTTAGGGATTGTATGGCTGCTTTCACTTCTTCTACTGTAGGCTCAACATCGACCATGGAGACTTCAGGGGGATCGATCGATAGTGCGGCTTCTGGCAGTCCCTGAGGTGGGTCGTGATTATACAATGCTTTGAAGAATTCACTCCACCGTTGCAGGCGTTCGGACAGTGATCGCACGAAGGTCCCATCAGCATTCTTGATGTTGTCACTAGTCAATTTGGTCTTTCCACTCAGACATCTGAGGGTGCGGTAGAGAGTGCGGTACTCGTTCTTGGATGCCACCACTTCAAGATCGTCTGCCACTTGGTTCCAGTATGCTTCTCTTTCCGCTGTCATCCTCTGTCGGACTTCTCGGTTTAGCTGCCGGTACCGTTCAAAGTCGACCAACTTTTCCTGTTTCCGTTTGTCCACGACGTCGAGGCACTCGTCTGATATCCATGGTTGCATTCGACGTCGGGCAGGTGGACATAGGGGCTTGGCACATTCCAGGATGGCATCAGAGATCTGCTTTTCTTCTTCATTTATATCCTCGAGCACGGCTAGCGTCTCGAAGCGGTTGGGTAGGGCGATCTGATATGCCCCTTTGTTGGCAGCATTCATTAGCTGCCTCCAGTCCAGCTTGGCTGACCGAGATGACCTTTTTTTTTTGCATGCCGTAATTTGAGCTGCACCTTAGCCCGGATGAGGTAGTGATCAGATCCGCAATCAGGTCCCCTCATGGCACGAACGTCCATGAGTGATGAGCGAAATCGGGCGTTGATCAGAATGTAGTCCAGGATTGCTGAGTCCTTACCAGATGGATTTCGCCATGTAAGTTGATGTTTTTGAGGGTGCTGGAAATGGCTGTTTCCGATGATCAGGTTGTTAGATGCGGCAAAGGACAACAAACGTAGTCCGTTGTCATTGATCTTCCCATGGCCAAACTTGCCCATTGTTGTTTCCCAACCAGATCTGTCAACGCCAATGTGGGCATTAAAGTCCTCTGCGAGGATGATCACTTCTGTTTGTGGAATTGAATCCAGCGTGTGCTGGAGCTGGTTGTAGAAGTCATTCTTGGTCGGGTCCAGGCTAGTCTCAGTTGGTACATAGGCGGAGATAATATGGGTCTTGATGGTGCCCTTGACAGTAAGGACTGCCAGGCGGTCCGATATTGGTTGGAAAGCCATCACACTACTGGTGGCCTGAACATCGACCATAAAGCCCACTCCTGCTTCTCGTTTCTCACCACCAGAGTAGAATAGCATATCCGCTTCGTTAGGTGCTAGTGGTTGGATGATCATCGAACAGACCCGGTGAGCCTTAATTCGGTTCTTGGGCAATGATTTCCTTTTGTCCAACGTGGTGCCCCGTTCGAACATTCCATTTGCCAATGTTAATTGCCCTTTTCGGCGTAGTAAGCTTATTGCTATGGCCAGTGGTCCACTTTACACCAGCACCCTGGGTCCCCAGTGCTGGCGCATCGGCTACCCCGGATGCGGTAACATTGTTGTAAGAGCTTGTTCTGTGGCCAGTAGACCACTTCACACCAGCACCCTGGGTCCCCAGTGCTGGCGTATCGGCTACCCCGTATGCGGTAACATTGTTATAAGAGCTTGTTCTGTGGCCAGTGGTCCACTTCACACCAGCACCCTGGGTCCCCAGTGCTGGCGCATTGGCTACCCCGGATGCGGTAACATTGTTGTAAGAGTATTGTTCCGAATTTCATGCGGTTTCTTGCCTAGTTTCCCCCGGTTTCCCGGTTCTGGTCATTTCGGCAGGATGACCACCCTCCTCCTTTCGCAGCTGGGCTTGGGACCGTCCATGGCGGAGTTGGTAGTTTTACTAGTACTGCTGTCACTTATTCTCTTAGTCGGCACCATAACGGTCAAAATTAAATTTTCTAAAAAGAATTTCACAGGGTTAAAGTCAAAACTCACTATTATCACCCTGCAAGAGCTCACATTTTACTAAAGCACATTTCTGGAGGTCAACAAAAAACTATAAAAACAATTTGCACTTTCCGTGCTATTGGGCTTTTCTGTTAGCACAATCTATTATAAACGGGTAGTAAACTCGATCTAATTGCATACCGATAGCTGGAATTCTGTTGGTTTTTATTGTAAGAATCTTCTCTTCAGTCTTATTTTTTTGCTTGTTACTCCGATCTCACTATTGCAATTTGTGCGTGCTGTGGTCGTTGTTATTGATTGCTTATTATTATTATTATTTTTTGTTTTAAATTTTACAATCCAAAAAAAAATAAAATATATAAAAAAAAAATTGAGTGAATCTGTAGTTGCGTAAGTCGAGGACTTACTGTATCGAAAAATGTTCAGCAACCTACATAAAAAATATGGCAATAGATAAAAAAACTTACCACGTACTACTCGTGCGTCCAATCCAATAGCTTCCCTTTATTTTTTACAAGGTTGCGTATGGTGTGGTCATCAGCATTATCATAGTTCATTAGAGGTTTAACGGATGCACCATTTTCAAACTTTTGAATAATTTCAAGTCTTTGTTTAACTGAAAGGGCAACTCTTTTGCGTTTACTCATCATTTTTGCGATTTCTAAACAAAAAAAATATATTTACTATAAAAAAAATTTCAACATCCCTCACTTAAATAACAAAACAAAATTTGTCTTTTTGCGGTGCGACGGAACGCAATAATTGATGCGATGCACTAAAACAAACTAAACATTTGGACTTTTTTTATTTTTGAGCGGTGGGTGTGGAGACAGCAGGGGTTGCAAGATAATAGGCAAATTAATCTCCCAATGACGACTTATAACGCCGCTTCTTGTTGCTTATTTACGACTTGCAAAATATCTGTTTATACCTATTCTAGTTATTACTTGAATTTTATGATTTCTGGTTGATTTTTTTTTTTTTTTTTTTTTTTTTTAAATTTGCAGTCTTGAAGTGTCCGGTTAATCCGATCCCGGTAAATCAAGAGTCTGCTGTATTTATCAACATGTTACGATAACAATGGAATGTAACAAAAATAAATTTCATTTTTCGTTACATTCCATTGTTATTTTGTAATCAATATATACAAATCAAAATACCTAAAAGAAACGCGAGGGATGTTTCATATAAAACCATCTACTGAATGTGCTCGGCACATGCTTTTTTTTTTTTTTTTTTTTTTCAGTCCGACTAGTCTGCCTTGCATGGTTCACTACCCTTGGAAATATGTTCAAAAAGTGCCAGAAATTGAAAATTCCTGATCTTTAGGTTCTTCTGTATTTTTGGCATGCATTGGACCAATCCAGGCTAGAAAAGGTTTGTTATTGATGTTCTAGCTGGCATGAATTTTTTTTCCTGTCATGGTGATAAGATTTCAGCATGTAATTTATCCAGTTTGGTTGGCTGGGTCCCATATTAGTAGCTCATCTTTGTTCAGTAAAAATATCGTTGACTCCTCATTAACAGGTTAATCACAAGTAAGCTGGACTGCAGATATAATCATTGTAATGGCACAATTAAGTAAATACTATTTGTAATATAAAATTAGCTAGTCATACACTTAATTTTCTCTTTTTATTTAATTTATTTTTAAAACAATTGAATTTCATTATTCTTGTACAGTTGTGACTTTCTCCCTAGAGACAAGCAGTTAAGCAATATTTCTCACAAACACAATGGATGATGTTTAATTAATTTGTATTCTGGCATGACAACTAGGTAAAGGGAGTTTACAGTTAATTATTTTGACAGTGAATACAATTTTTAATGATATTTGTTTGAACCTATTTTTACAATAACCTAAATAAAATGTGCTGTTGCTTAAATTTAAAATAATTCTTAGTGATTGCAGAATGAAAGTATGAGGGAGAGGGTTCAAAAATAATTTGTATTCAGCTAGAAGTAGTTGTGATAGAAGGTTCAAACAAACATCATGTATTACACTTTTCCAATGTAGTCACCAGGTAGAAAATGAAAATTTTTGCCACCTCTCGATACACTTCTGCAGGCCAGTTTTATAGAGAAGTTCTCTGACTGTCCTTACACTTCATTCAGTGCTGCAAAGAAAAAAATGAATTGTGAGATCAAAACAACATTTTGTGTGTTTGTTATATAAATTTCAGGTGTCAAAAAAAGAAAAAAAAAAAAAAATTCATCTTTCCATGACAACTGCTCTGGGTAAATGCAAATCTTTTTTTGAATCCCCTTTGTAAAAATTTATTTGTAAATGTTATATGTATTACTATTAATATTAGTAATGACAAATGATGTAAGAGAGCAAGCTTACTCTATTTAGCATCATAAGCCAAAAAAAATTAAAAACCCCTACCCACCTCATCTGTCCACACCCCTAATAATTTGCCTAAACTGTTAAACTATATACTTTTTTAAACTACCCACTTCCACAACACCAGATGGAAATTCGTTCCAGTGCAAGTGATCATTCACTCTTTGGCTAATAAATTTTCACACATCTATTCTGCATCTATCCATTTTCATTTTATATACCCTCATGTGTCCAAGAAAGAGTAAGACATCAGTATTTTGTTTGCTCAATCCATGTAAAACCTTAATTAACTATATTTTGGATTATCACTAAGAAATAGTTAAAATATATCTCAGATATTTTGTAGTGACAGGGATTATTGATAACTGATGCGATGGTGGTTTTTTTTTTTTACTACTATAAATTAGCATAGGGTAAAAAAAAAATTATTCTTGATTTTAAGGATTGCTGCTTTATCTTTTCTGTAAATTTTTATGCCCAGTTATTGCAATATTATTTTTAGGTCATCTAGAGGCCATTCTCGTCATAGATCTCGATCACCCCTGCATGAAAAATATAGTCGTCATTCAGGAGAGCTAAAACAAGAAAGGGCAAAGGAGAAAAGGCAAGACCGTGAAAGACCATTATCGCTTCCTCTTGAACCTTTAGTAGGACAAGTAAGTAATCTAGTTGTAGCAGTAGTAGAGGGAGGCATGTGATGCAAGAGAAGCAAGCTTATGTAGCATCAGCCATAAAAAAAAAAAAAATCATTTCCCACATTCATTTCCTCTAAAAGTTTATCCAGTTCATCCTTGAATTTATTTAGGCTATCAACTTTCACAACCCCAGATGGAAGTTTGTTTCAGCAATCAACTACCCGCTGGCTAAAGGCAAGTTTCCGTGCATCTGTTCTACAATTGTCTTTCCTCAATTTGAATTTATGCCCCCCCCATCAGGTTCAAAATCTGAGCAAGAGGAAGAATCCCATCAGAATTGAACCTGCTAAACTCGTTCAAGGCCTTGTACACACCTCAATCAGATCACCTCGCACTACTGCAATTTGCAGAACTTGAGCCTATCTTGGTAACAGGACCACTTCGTGCCCCTCACCAGTCTTGTAGCCCTTCTCTGTACTTGCTCAAGCAACTTTACATCCTTCCTAAAATGAAGCCTCCAGACCTATATGCAGTACTCAAGGTATGCCTGACCATTGCCTTATACAAAGGGATAATCACTTCCTTTTCTCTGCTAGCAAAATTCCTGTATATCATTGACAACACCCCATGACCTACTCTGGCAGCCTGTCTGCATTACTCAGAAAACTTCATATCTGACTGCATAATTACTCCCAGGTCTCTTTTTCATTTTCTACCACTCTAAGTGTACTCCCACATACTTGGTACATTTCTCTGCAGTTACTTCTACTGATATGCAATACTTTACATTTGTCAGTGTTAAACTTCAGTTGCCACTTCTCAGTAAATTACTCTTCTAGATCCTGGTGCAGTAGCACACACTGCCATTACTGTCATTAACAACTCTGCCAACCTTAGTATCATCTGCAAACTTGGATATTAAGCCTGATATACCTTCATCAGTATCATTGATAAATAAACAAAACAACAGTGGGCTCAACACCGAACCCTGGGGCTACTCCACTAATAACATTAGTCCACAAAGAGCAGCATCCATTGATTACCTCTCTCTCTCTCTGTCTTCTCCCACTCAACCACACTTTTATCCATTGTAGCAACTTGCCCTTAATATATAGTTAGAGGCCTGTGCGCTCTGGATTCATTATGGTGAGTTATTACGTAGCACCGAGCGAAATAGAAGACAGAATAAATAAATGACAAGTTTAATATTAAATTGTAAAACACATATATTAAATACATACAATACAAAAAGCTTTCGGTTATTATGGTAACCTTCATCAGTTAAACTGATAGTTTAGGAATGTAGAACATAACGGAATGTAGTTCCAGTCAAGTATAGCAAACTGCGTGATGTAATAGTTAACTGTATGATGTTGAAGCCTGTAGTTGTGACGTATGCGAACGTTGTCAACGTTTGTCACTTATGAGAATAGTTGCTTCAATAATAGTGTGGACATGATATCCACCGCTTTTGTTGACTTGCTCTGAAGTATTAGAACACGTGATATGCAACGACTCCAACCAGGCACAGCGCTGGTAATGGCGGGACAGTCGACAACCACGACATTGTGGTGCCGCTCAATGTCATGTTGGATTGATCAGAAGTGCTCGGCAATGGCCGAGTGTTCTATGTCTGCTAAGTGATGGCTCTTTCATGTTCTGAAGACATTTGCCGAGCCGTCTCCTAGTTTCCCTGATGTAGCAGCTAGTGCAGTCATGGCAACGAATGTGGTAGATTAGTCCATTTTGTAGTAAGGTAGGAACCAGTCTTATCACTCTAGAGATGAGGGATTTCAGTTTCCTGCCCGGCAGGCTATATGCACTTTATCCCATGTGATTTCAGGACCCTAGAAACTTGTGTGATAGGTTTGGGTAGTATGGGATAAAGGCGCTCACGGTGGAGTCATTACCTTGAATGTTCCTGTTGGTCGCTACGTGGTCATGTGTCTTCAGGTCACACCTGTCAAGGGTGAGAGAGCCACACCTCGCAAGATCTGCCTTGACCCTAGTGTGGATGTGCCTCTCATCCACAGAACTAGAATGGGTCCAGGCATGGGTTAACAAGGTCCATGCAGTGCCAAGAAGATGGCTGTGCATATGCTGACCAATAGTTGGTAAATTGGCCAGCACACATTGGTTTGCGGTAGACAGTTGTCTTCAAGCACATGCGCTCATGTAGGACAAGGGTGTCTAAGTATGGTAGGGTATTGTCCGACTCTAGTTTGATGGTGAATTTTATGAAAGGCAACAGAGTTGAGGCGGTCTAAGAGCCGGTCGCCCGAATCTCTGGGGGTAAATACAAACACATCATCCATGTAGCGACACCAAAAGGCAATGGGATCTGGTACATTTGTAAATACATGACCCTCCAATCCTTCCATTGCGATGTTTGCCGGGACTGAACTAACTGCGGAACCCATGGCTGTGCCATGCACCTGTTGGTAAATGGAGTTGTTAAACATAATTGCATCACCAATTAAGCACAGTCTGGGGCGGTGGAGATATCATCTGGTGTTATTTGGTCCTGCTGCCAAGGGTCTGGTCACTATCCAAGAGTTTCGTGGCACGTGTTGGCAAGTTCGACTGGGATGGAGGTGAAAAGTGAAAATACAACAAATGATGCCATTATTTAATCCGTTCTATAAATTCACCACTGTTGGAAACTGTGTTGGCAGTCTTGCCTACTAGGGAAGAAAGGAGCTCCGAGACAAACTTTGCCAGCTCATTACTCGGTGAGCCACAACAGGAGACAATGAGTCTTAATGGTATACTTTCTTTGTGGACTTTCAGTAGCCCATAGAATTGTGGAATCTGGCAGCCGGAGGCACAGTGGCGACTATGTGTGGATTCTGTTATTTTCTCCTGCTTAAACCAATTGTTGATGAGGATGTTTACTTTTGACTCCCATCGTTCCAAGGGTTTGATGGGAGGAACAGTTAAGGGCTGGTAGACAGAAGTGTCCCGTAGAAGCAACAGGGCTTTCGTCTTGTAATCTGTGCGATTCAATACGACTGTTCGATGCCCTTTGTCTGCTGGAAGGATGAAGATGGATGAATCTTGTTTCAATGCTTTAAGGGCAGAGATTTGTTTGCTGTTGAGATTGGAAGAAGCAGGGCGAGCATGATGTAAAATTGCTGCGATTTTCAGGCGAATTGTGTTTGCCACTTCTTCACGAAACGTGTTAAAGACGCTTCTACACCTAAAGCAATATCAGTGATTGGTGGGCTTTGTGGAAGAACAACAAATTTCATACCCAGAGTCAACAGATCTACCTGTTCTGTAGATAATTGCTTGTCACTCAAGTTCAATACAAATTGTGTGCAATTTGCAGTAGCGGTACTATGTTGATGATGAGAGTCAAGGAACTCGTGGATTAAAATTGTGAACTTAAGTTTTTGGCATGCACAATAGCGTTCAGATTCTCTGACAGCTTGTGAGCACAAGTTATGGATTATATTTGAGTAAATAAAGTCAGGAACCAAACTTCTAAGTTCAAGCATCAGGGCTGCTTTACTGGTTGAAGCAATTCATAAATCTTGATGAAGGCAGCCGATCCAAATATTGAGGGTCTTGTAGCTGGAGTTCTGACAGGCACGTCATATAGGTTTGTAAAGAAAACCTTTCGGAATGACGTTGTTTGACTTACATCTTTAGGCAAATCTGAGATGTTGACTTCCACAGGCTATAAAAACGAAGTTCTTTTGCAGTTTCATGACTATGTCATATGTTTGATGGCCAAGAATAGTTCGAATATAGTTAAAGAGGCCTGTGCACTCTGGATTCATTATGGTGAGTTATTTGCCCTTAGTATTTTACTGCTCCAATTTGTACAGGAGTCTTCCATGCATGCAACAGTATCAAAAGCTTTCCCGAAATCCAAATATATAATAAAATTATTTTTTGCATCCAGTTCCTTTGTAACCACATCATAGTATCCAATCAAATTTGTCAGACAAGACTTTCCCTTAACAAACCCATGCTGTTTCTGAATTATTACTGCAGTCTTGTCTGGATGATCCGGTAATGCTTCTTTAACCAGTGACTTCATTATTTTCCCTGAACAGAAGTTAAACAACAGGTCTGTAATTGTGTGACTCTTTGATCCCCCTTTGTGAATTGGGGATACATTTATTCACTACATATATTCTACATCTCTGAATCCATTGATTCATTGATTCATGCTACTTTCACCATAATCCCATCTGCCATTAGCACAGAACACCTGAAACCAGGGTTCATCAGAGTAGGTGACCTTTTTCCACTTCTCAGACCCCCACTGTCAGTGTTCCTGTACTCTCTGGACCTATAGTTGCTTGTTTTTAGTCAACAAGCGTGGAACCCACTGAAGTCATTTACTGTTATACTCCATCATTTACAGGGCCTGACCTTGGGTTTCCTTTGCACACTATTGTTGTACTGCATTATTATTTGACCACTGTTGGTCCATCTGTTAGACTGCATGATTCTTTTTTTATCCTCTGTTGGCCTCTCACATCAACAAGCTATCTCAGGCTACAGGATTGCTGATGGCCAGATGTTTTCTATTTCTTGGACCATTTTTAGTACATTACACATAAACACCCCAGCAGGATTGAGTCAATGCATTATGGCTTTTAGTTTCCCCATGCACTGTAAATCTTGTGAAAACAACAGGATGGATTGTCTGTGATACTTGCACTTAAACTTGTGGTGCTGACTATCATAATTTACTCAAAGTTACTTAGACTGCACTGTTGGCTCACTCTTGTTGAATTACAAATCATCTTATATAGTTATACAACATTGACTAAAAGAAAAAAAAAATGACTTCATTTTTCTACAATTCCTACTAATAATTTGTTCAAATCTTTAAATTTATTCAAACTACCCACATACACAATGCTGGGTGGAAGTTTATTATAGCAAACAATTACCCCCTGTTTGAATGCAAATTTCACGACAATATCAATAACAATCCCAACATAATAATAACAGTAACAATATTAATAACAATCCTTTTTCAGCATTTATAGATCAAGAGTGTCCTTGGAGCATAAAGCAAAATCTAATCCATATTTCCAATAGATGCATAATAGTGAAGTACAGCTTTGGCATTTGGTCTGCTATTGCAAAATCCAGTCATTCTCTTCTTCAGTCTGCAGAATTCCACATTATAAAATGGACAAATGTTAAAGCCAGTAACGTATTTACTTGATCCAGATCGAAGTGTGTAACTTTCTGTACTCCTATTTCTAAATTAATTTTTCCTATTCTCTAAAAGGTATATTTCAATTCTTGTGCTTCCATCTATCTGGGTTAAAATTGTTATTGAAATTTCATAGAAAAATACTGGATCCAGATGTTCTCCGAATCTATTAAAAAAAAACAGAACCAAAACATTGGATAGAACATTAGCCATTGCTATGTGTTTGCTACTGATAAAGTCCATTATTATGGTATTGTTTGTCAACATTCTTCATCAGTATTGTGTACAAGGCAGGCTGTAAATACTCCTCTTTTTCTTTTGCTGTCTACTTTGTATGGTATTTAAATCGATATTTATCTATTAATATACTGTATTAATGTGTATAAGTAATCTTCAAATTGCAGATTTGTTATGCATATAAGTCTGAATTGTAATTCATTGTTCTTTATGTTTATTATACTGTATTAATTTCAGTGTAAGCCCCTCTGGCAATGTGCTGTCCAGTTCAGATTACCTTTCGTTGTCAGTGTAGTTTCTTTGAAGAGTGACTAATAAACTGATATTTATTTTTCAATTAGACACTACACAGATGCATAGTCTTACTAAATTATTTAGTTTTATTTAGTGCACTTAATCTCTTAAAGCTTATACATTTCAATTAGGCTCTGGGTGGATGCCTAGTTTTCAGAGGCTGCAATTTACAGAACTCCAATCTTTCTTGGTAACAATATCCTTTTGTGCTCTCAACTAATCTTGTTATTGTTCTCTGTAGCTTTCCAAAAGATTTGTGTCCTTCCTAAAATTAGGTTTCCAAACCTGTATGCAGTATCACAGATGTGGCAAAACATTGTTTTATACAATGGGATTATCACTTTTTTTTTTTTGTCTCTGCTGCTAAAATTCCTGTATATCATTGACAGAACCCCATTGAGCTGTTCTACCAGCATGTATACACTAGTCAGAGAACTTCATGTTGGACTTTAAAATTATCTGTAGGTCTTTTTCTTTATCAACTACCTTGTGTAGTTGTACAGTTCAACGTAATGCTTAAATGTAGTACCTTGCATTTATCATATTAAATATACTGTTTGATTTTTGTAGCTATTTCAAAATTCCTGTTTCTTCCATTAGCTCTCAGCATAGAAAGTGTTAAATAATAATAAGAATGTTAGGAAATATTAATATTTGAATACAAGTTAAGGTAGAGAAGTGGCTCTCTTTACTCCTTTGGAACTGATTTTGAGTGTTTTTGTTAATAAAATAATATTAATTGCATGTTAAAAAAATTTATGCACAATCCTTTTGAACCCATAATTTATACCAATTATCCTCTTCATGACATGTATATTTTACTTTAGCATTCAGTGAAAATAATTGTGCTATAATGTGTTTTTGTTTCAGATTTATAATGGAAAGGTCACCAATATTATGCAGTTTGGTTGTTTTGTCCAGCTTGAAGGGTTGCGAAAACGATGGGAAGGTCTGGTTCACATATCACAGGTAATATAAATTACAGATCAGTGGAAGTTATAAATACAAATTTTACGTTTTAATGAAAACTTTTTATGTAAACATAAATCAACGTTTTGTTTATTTATGATTATTTTATTAAGTAATAAAGACTTATTAAAAAAATAATATGAAGAAGTCAAACTTTAGCATTGTAGTAATAGGCCATATAGTAATAATAAACAAATGTACAGGGTATTTGAAAATTACACAAGCAGATGTAAGAATATATTCTGTAATTAAAAATAGGAAAAAGTCCTGTAAACATGTCTCAAAAGGCTTTAAATTACAAAACCATGTGAAAGCAAAACATTTTTATTTTCAAATTTATGTCATAAAAATATGACTAAAACTGGCTTTAAACAGTATAAAACATACATGTCAGTGCTGACAAGAATAGCATTGTTTTTATAGGTGTAGTTTTGGTATTTGTTGTATTTGTATCTCACAGAGCTTACCCATTCTCCTAAGTTATTCTTAATACAGGTAATTATTATTATTAACAGCCATAGGGTGCAAGGAAGCCTGAGGCTTATGCTGCACCAGGAACAAAAAAAGTTCCTGAGTTACCCTGAGAGAGAGTGAGAGTGAGTGAGTGAGTGAGTGTGTGTCAAAAGTAGAAGGGAATCACCATGAAAGAGAAGAATGATGATATCCAGCTCAGGACCCTGGGTGTGCCAAGCCCATACTCACCAGATATGAGACCCCGGGGTTATAAAATTAGTTATATATTTTTTTATATATTAGTTATAAATATAGAAAAATAGTTATATATTTTTAATTAAAAATTATCTGGGGACAGCGGTGAAGTAGCCGGGGTGGCACATAAAAGAAAACATAAAAGTAAGAAAAAACGCATGTTATTGTACTGTAAAATGTATTTCTTAGCCTTGATTATTATAGTTTACCTTTATTAGTGCCGACCACTTCTCGTATTCTGTCTTTCTCCTTTATTGTGTTCACCATTGCCACTGACAAATCTGAATTCCGCACGATAATGTTAATGTTTGGCCATTTTCATGTATTGTGCGGAATTCAGATTTGTCAGTTCTTGACTTTGAGTTAATTCGTTTCTAGCATGCACTCATAAAGCGAAAACTCGTAAAGCAGGAATTTATTTCCCATAGACATAAGGTCAAAATAGAGGTTACATTCTCAACAATGAAATTAGTTTTTTTAAATAATGATTGATTTATTGAAAGAAATAAAAACGTAGCCTGTAAAATCAAGCAAATTATAATAATAGAGAAATTATTTACAACTTACAAATGTCAAAGAATGTTTATTCTTCATCATCATCGACTAAATGCACACTCTTTGATCACTCATTATTGGCTCAGCACTCGTTAGTTTGTTGCAAAAGGAGCCGTCTTCTTCAGAAATGCTTTAGGAGGCGTTTGTTTCCAAGATAATCTTTTCTTTTAATTATAAATTTCATGATTGCATGCATAAGCATTTTTTAACAGCACACACAAATTGCAACTAATACGATTTGCGAGGAGAAACAAGTTTACAAAGCTTAATTTATTGTTTTTTATACGATTGCAGATTTCACATTTCACCATAATAATGTAAAAAATCACACAATTCCAGCTATCGGTATTTTCGCAAATGCAAGAAGATCGAGTTTACTACCCGTTTATAATTGCTTGCAGTATCAGAAAAGCCCAATAAACCGGACAGTACAAATTGTTTTTATTGTTTTATGGTCGTGACCTCCAGAAATGTGCTTTAGAAAAATATCACAAAAGCGTTTAAAATTGGTTCTTAGAACAGAACATATGATAACGATGAAAGTGTAGTGCATTTTAATGATTTGAATTGGTAACTAATACAGTTTACAAACCATGCTCACGACCTTTTATATGGCCTTAAGGTCACGCTCCTGACTTTAAGGCCATATAAAAAAAAATTACATTTTAGAGAGATAAATAGCTTAGTTATACAGCGAAAATTTCAACTTCTGAGATCTAGAAATGAATTACCAAAAAACAATGTGTTATTGGGTTCACATTATGATATTTAAATGATACGATGGTGTCTCTGGAACTGATTAATATTGTAAAGCGGGGTACACTGCATTGTATAGCTATGCACGTGGTTTGAAATGCGGTATTTATGAATATTTAACATTAAATTTTTGCAATTAATGTACATATTTTTGATTTTGTTGTACTTGATACTTGGGAGAAAAAAAACTCATAAACCCAGGAACTCGTAAAGCAAGAACTGGCTGTATAATTCATTTGTGTAATTTACTTTCAGTATGTTTAGGTAACATATGGTTGTTATGCTTTGCAGGCACTGATATTTGTGTTTCTTCATTTTTCTTTTTTTCTTTATTTGTTATTCTTCATTATTCCTTCAGTTAAATTAAATTAAATTTAAATTATATTCTCATCTTTTTAACTTTTTTTTTTTTTTCATTAGTAGTTTACACAAAGGCAGCCATCATGAAAATTTATTGCAGACATGCTGCTTAAATTATTTGTTTGTTGCAGCATGATGTGTATTGATTTGTATAATGTTTGAAATGCAGCATTTCTGTGACCGCTATTGACCTGTGGCCTTTCCTTACAACAAGATGGGACTCATTGGTGTCTTTGTTTTAATTTATTTTTGTCTCATATATTGCTCATGTTGTTGTGATTGGCTTACATTGTCGTTAAAATGATAGTTCACAACATTTGGTCTCAGCATTACTCAGAGAGAGACGCCATTCTAAATTTATTCATAATTGACTTGTAAATTTGCCACATTGGCCTTTTGTTTAATATATTAATTTTCAGGTATGTATTCCTTCTGCAACACCTTTATTCTTAATTTAGTTCACCTTCTATCTGTTTGTTGTTTCTAAAGCTGTAGTATTGGTTTTCATTCTATTCATAATCCCACAGGGCTTCCCCATTCTGCTAACATATATATGAAGGTATTGCACTGAAAATGTTCCCGAGATGGGGGCAGTACCTTTTGAGTTGACTGCAAAATACAGTATTAATTGTATTGGGAAAATGGTTAGTTGTAAACTCTTCTGACCTATGTGGTTGTGCCCAAGTATAAACAATTTTTTTTTTAAACAGAGTGCCAACTGTTACCTGGCATTTATGTTTTTCAGAATCACTGTTCTGTAGTGTTGTGGCAACTTAAAAATAGTAGCTTCATAAACCACTCGAGTTCTTGATTTTGAAAGTGTTTAGGATTCTGAACTGGAAATTTTTACCATATATTAGTGTTAATCAGCTATTTTATATTTTTTAGCTGGCATAGCAAAAATCTGGCTTCATTGCAAAGAAGCCAGATTTTTGCTATGCCAGCTAAAAAAAATACTACCCATGTATTTTCTTTCTTTTCATAGGTACTGATCCAAATGGTCTTTGAATTTCCCTAAATTGTTGGCCTCAATTATCCATGGAGGCAACTTACTCTAATGATTAACATCTTGCTAGCTAATGGAAAACATCTTACATTCTGGTCTGTAACACTCCCTTTAGTTTTAATTCAAGCCCCCACCCAGTTCTAGTGTTAATACCATGAAAATTTCACTTTCGTTCATTTTACTCTCCACTTTCACAGTCTTATAAACCTTAGTCAACCCCCCCCAAGGTACTTAATTATCAAGATCACATATCCGAAGCCTCTCTTCATGTGCATTTGGCCATCTCCGAAGCTTTTCAAGAATTTCAGTCTCTCTCTGTAGTAGTAGTAGTAGTAGTAGTAGTAGTGGCACTTGATGCAAGAAAGCAAGTGTAGGAGCTTATGCAGCATCAGCCAAAAAAAAAAAAAAAAAAAAAAAATCACACCATACCCTCCAATTGCCTGTCCAGTTCCTCCTTAAATTTATTTAACCTATCAACTTCCACAACGACAGATGGAAGTTTGTTCCAGCAATTAACCACCCGCTGGCTAAAGGCAAATTTCCGCACATCTATTCTACATCTATCCTTTCTTAATTTGAACTTATGTCCCCGTAGGTTCGTATTCTGAACAAGTGGGAGGATCCCATCAGAATTCAGCGTGCTCAACCCATTCAAGGCCTTATAGACCTCAATCAGATCACCGCGCAGGTGCCTAGTCACCAGCCACTGCAATTTGCAGAACTTAAGCCTCTCTTGGTAAGAGGATCCCTTCATTCCCCTCACCAATCGTGTTGCTCTTCTCTGTACACGCTCAAGCAAATCTACATCCTTCCTAAAATGAGGCCTCCAGACCTGTACGCAGTACTCAAGGCGTGGCCTGACCATTGCCTTATCCAGAGGGACAATCACCTCCTTTTCCATGCTAGCAAAATTCCTATATATCATTGACAAAACCCCATGACCTGCCCTAGCAGCCTGTCTACATTGCTCAGAAAACTTCATATCTGACTGCACAATTACTCCCAGGTCTTTTTCATTTTCTACCACCTTAAGTGTAGTACCACACAGTTGGTACGTTTCTCTGGGGTTACTTCTACCCATATGCAGTACTTTGCATTTGTCAAGGTTAAATTTCAGTTGCCACTTCTTAGCCCATCTGCCCAAATTATCTAGATCCTGTTGCAGTAGCACACTGCCATTACTGTCATTAACAACCCTGCCAACCTTCGTGTCATCTGCAAACTTCGACATTAAGCCTGATATACCTTCATCAATATCATTGATAAATATACAAAACAACAGTGGACCCAACACCGAACCCTGTGGGACTCTACTAATAACATTAGTCCACGAAGAGCAGCACCCATTGATTACCACCCTCTGTCTTCTCCCACTTAACCATCCTTTTATCCATTGTAGCAACTTACCCTTAATACCATTCTGCTCCAATTTGTACAGTAGTCTTCCATGCGCAACAGTGTCAAAAGCTTTCCTGAAATCCAAGTATATGATATCAAAATTATTTTTTGCATCCAGTTCCTTTGTGACCACATCATAATAACCAATCAAATTTGTCAGACAAGACTTTCCCTTAACAAACCCATGCTGTGTCTGAATTATTGCTGCAGTCTTGTCTAGATGATCCTGCAATGCATCTTTAACCAGTGACTCCATTATTTTACCCGGAACAGAAGTTAAACTAACTGGTCTGTAATTATTCGTGTCACCCTTCGAACCTCCTTTGTGAATTGGGGATACATTTGCACATCTCTAGTCCGTGGGAACCTCCCCTGAATCCAAGGATGCTCTCATAATTATGGCTAAGGGTTTGCTTAGTTGCTTTGCCGCCTCCTTTAATATAACTGGATAGATCCCATCCGCCCCAGGTGCCTTTCTTATGTTTAACTTCAACAATTTCTCCTCCACTTTGCTCTCAGTTATTACAAAATCATTAAGCACACTGCTACAATTTGATAACCTTCTTCCATTTTCAAACTGTAATGATTCCTCACGTGTGAATGTAGATGCAAAATACTCATTCAGTTTGTTTGCTATCTGAGCAGGATCATCAACAGTCGAACCATCGATGTCAAGTGGACCAATCATATTCAGCCCCTTCCTTTTAGAGTTTATATAAGTAAAGAAATCCTTGCTGTTTTTCTTAGCATCTTTTGCCAAAGATTTCTCGTAATCCGCCTTTGCCTGCTGAACCTCCTTTGTGACCTGATTACAGACTAGCTTATATCTGCTACAGGCTTCTGCGTCGCCTGATAATTTATATGCATCCCATGCATTTTTCTTCTCTGTCACGAGTCTCATTAGTTCATTTGATAACCATTTAGGCCTAAACCTTGAACAATATTTCTTCATCGGTATGAAAAGTCTAGTAGCTTCCACGATTAATTCCTTGAATGCTTCCCACTTAGAATTTACTGTTTGTAACATCGTCAGTCGATCCCACTGTACAGAATTTAAAAACTGTCTGAGACCACTGTACTCCCCTTTACGGAAGCAAAAACCCTTTCCTTTACCCCTGACGGTAGTTACCTCTTTGAGTAAATCCCACTTCAGCACACTGTGATCACTGCCACCTAGTGGTTCCTTTATCTGCAAATTCTTAATACACGAATGATCACTGCTGATAACCAGATCAAGAGTATTACTTTCTCTGGTTGCCTCTCGAACATGCTGCTGCAGAAAACAATCATCCAATAAATCCACAAAAGTCTGACTAGTGTGTGAGTGACCAACCCACAAGTTCCAGTCAATATCTGGGAAGTTAAAATCCCCCATTATAAGACATTCTGATTTACTGGCCCACTCTATTTCTCTGTACAATTGTTCATTGTACTCATTCGAGTCATTAGGCCTATAACACACTCCTACTCTTATCTTTGCTTTTGCAGTGCTTATGTCACACCAAACTGACTCAACAGTGCACTGTCCATCTATATCAACTGGATGCACTTCTTTTGATTTTATGTTTTTCTTAATTAACAGCATAACACCTCCTCCCTTTCTGTCCTGTCTATCCTTTCTGTACACATTGTACTCCCCAAATTCCAGTTCTGCATTCCTTATATCTTTGTGACACCACGTCTCTGCTATCCCAACAATATCCGCCTTTGATGTCTTGACCAACACTTCAAATTCATCAAATTTATTTACTATACTTCTAGCATTGGTATACATGCAAGCATACATGCTCCTATGCCTATTCCTTGTTACCCTAACACATCCCATATACCCAACTATTCCAGGATGACTGCCATCCGTCCCTGAAACCCCCAACACCCCTCGCTCCAGGTCGCTTCTTATTCTAATAGAAGTTGTGCAAGAATCACCTTCACCTCTGCCTGCGGTTACTGTTAAACTATTAGTCTTTGTATCCCCCCAAGCTAGCAGTTTTCCGACCCACCTAACACTGCCTCGATAGCATCAGCAAATATTCTTGCACCCTTTCTATTTAAGTGTATCCCATCCCTGTAGAAGCAATCTCTCCTGTTAACAAGTACAGTCCAGGCTGAAAAAAATTCTACCCCTTGAGCCTTGCACAATCTTTCCAGGGCCGAATTGATCGACAAGGCTCTCATCATATACTCCCTCCTATCGTGTCTGGGCAGAATTGCAGACACTTTCAAATTCAACCCTAATTCTCGGCTTTTTTTCAACAGTGACCTGTACTTGTTGAGTAATTCTGCCGGTCTCCTACTCTTAATATCATTAGTGCCAACGTGTACAACTATATCACCTTTTGTGCCCTTGAAAGATGATATCCGCTCTACAACGTCATCAACCTTTGCCCCTGGCAGACATACCCTGGTCCTGTTCCACCTGTCCTTTTTACATAGCATGTTCCCCGTTTCCCTGACAATAGAGTCACCAACAACTAATAGTTCCTGTGGGACCAGCGTATTCTGCCTTGGGGGTTGCCGCTGTGTTGCGCGATGACCAAGTGCAAGCTCTGGCGTTGATGTGGGCAGCTGAGAGCTTGATGGGCCCCTCAATTTATTTCCTTCGAGGGCATCCACCCTGTCCTTCAAACTCTCATATAGGCCCATAACAACGCTGAGTTGTCGCCTGATTTCCTTACACTCCTTACATCGCGCACACACAAAGACATCCCCCATGGCAATATCATGTTCCGTTCCAGAGAGTTCGGCAAACATTTCACAAGTTGCACATATTTTTAGGCTGTGACGCGTTGGAGAATCGCCCCCCTCAGTTCTCCCCCGAGTCACAACACTCCTGCCACTTTGTGCCCGTTGCTTTGCTGCTCTAGTTCGGGGCATGGTAGTTTAAATTAATAAAATCAATAAATTAAATGTCAGTAGTATTTGAATAGAAACTATGAAATAGAAACAGTGAAGCGTATTACTATATAATTATGCGTTAGAGCTACCTCAATTAAAAAATTTGAATTCCCTACAAAAACTTTGAATTCCCTATATACAAAAACAATGGCTACAAAAATCGAACAAAAATAACGGTTTTACCTATCGTAAGTAAAATCCACAAAACTCTTTATCTAAATTAAAATAAAAAATAACCAGCGTAACTATAACTATATGACTACGTATTAAGTACAATATAAAACAACAATCATGTAAATAAAAGGCAAACACTTATCGTTTTTGCGGAGCCTGTAACTGTCAGCTGTAACTTTTAAATAGAGTCAGCGCCCTCTGTATGGCCTCCATACTTGAACACAGTATTCCAAGTGCAGTTTCACAATTTATTTATTGTGGAATTATAGCTTCCCTATCTCTGTATCATGGATAGGAAACTGTGGATCTTCCTCGATGCCTGTCTGCACCACACAAAGTTCTTTTTGTGGTGCAGGCAGCTGCTTTAATCATGACCCATATTACTTTCTTCTCTCTTTAGTTTTTAATTCAGTATAAGTTATTTTTGGGTTTTTATTTCTGAAATGTAAAACCTTGTCTTTTGCATCATTAAAACATTAGAATACAGGGCAGAATGTAAAGTGTGTTAAAAAATATCTGCTCAAATAAGGAAAATATTTTATTTCTTAGCCTAGAATGTCTAGAATTTTTTATAGTAGGTGGTATTTTGGTTGCACAAATGCAGAAGTTTTATCTGTTGTGTCTTGGTTTTATCTGTTGTTGGCAGCAGGTAATTTTGTATTATAATTTTTTAGACTGTCACCTGTTAAACAAAGATCTATAAACTTTTGTGTTTTGTTATAGAAATCAGTCTTAGAGACTGTAGAAGTGATTTTTGAAGTCTGTGACGAAAAGCTTTGTCAAGAGGTAGAACCACTTGAATAGCTTCAAAGATGGATAGTAATAGTTAATAGAGGCATGTGATGCAAGAAAGCAAGTGTATGAGCTTATGTAGCATCAGCCAAAAAAAAAAAAAAAAAAATTACACAACCATTCCCTCTAAAAGTTTGTCCAGTTCCTCCTTGAATTTATTTAAGCTATCAACTTCCACAACAACAGATGGAAGTTTGTTCTAGCAGTTAACCACCCACTGGCTAAAGGCAAACTGCCACACATTTATTCTACAACTGTCTTTGCTCAGTTTGAATCTATGCCCCCTCAGGTTCTTAATCTGAGGAAGCAAAAGTATCCCATCCGCATTGAGCCTGCTCAAACCATTCAAGGCCTTATACACCTGTCATATCACCTCGCAGGTGCTTAGTCTCCAGATGCTGCAACTTGCAGAACTTAAGCCTTTCTTCGTAAGCGCACCTTTGTTCCTCTCGCCAATCTTGTTGCTCTTCTCTGTACTCATTCTGGCAACTCTACATCCTTCCTAAAATGAGTCCTCCAGACCTGTATGCAGTACTCAAGGCGTGGCCTGACCATTGCCTTATAAAAAGGGATAATCACCTCCTTTTCCCTGCTAGAAAAAATTCCTGTATATCATTGACAAAACCCCATGACCTGCTCTTGCAGTCTGTCTGCATTGCTCAGAAAACTTTATATCTGACTGCACAATTACTCCCAGGTCTTTTTCATTTTTTACCATCCTAAGTGTAGTACCACAGTTTGTACATTCCTCCGGGGTTACTTCTACCCATATGCAGTACTTTGAATTTGTCAATGTTAAACTTCAGTTGCCACTTCTCAGCCCATCTGCCCAAATTTTCTAGATCCTGTTGCAGTGGCACACTGCCATTACTGTCATTAACAACCCTGCCAACCTTTGTATCATCTGCAAACTTCAACACCAAGTCCAATATACCTTCATCAATATCGTTGATAATTATACAAAACAACAGTGGGCCCAAAACCGAACCCTGTGGGACACTAATAACATTAGTGGAGTCCCAAGATGTAATATCATTTCAGATGATGCAGAATGTGCAGATCTTGCATATCAACAAATGACGATCTCTTTCTCTTTCTTTAATTAGAAACATTATTATTTGGGCCACTCATTAAATCAGAATTATAGACACAGTCTCTCTTCTTTTTCTTCTTCTTTTCCTATTAAGTAAACCTTAATCCCATTAAACATGCTGCTTGTTAGGTTAGGATTAAGCATCCTTCCATCTTATTCTTGGCCTTCTACTTCATTTGCCTGTAGGTCTCCAGTTCTCTAATATTTTTTCCCACCTGTCATTATCCATCCTATTTATGTTTTCCCATTCGTTTTTTCCTGTTATATATCCATTCATTAATAGGTATTTTAAATATTTTCTGATTTCTTCACATTTAATTTTATCTCTTAATGTTTTATTAGTTATTTTTCTTAGTGTTTTCTTTTATATGGCTTTATTTGTTCTATTTTTGCTGTACATCTTGTCTCAGGCACCATTATTTTTATGGGTCCTTATTTTATTTTTATATATTTTTAAACTTTAGCATCCTGATTAATATTTGGATTATTCCAAATTAAATTATTTATCTCCCCTCCCCTGAAATTCTACTTGCTTTTAATGCATAGTTAGGCATTTTGTTTTCTCTATGGATATTTCCATATTATACACTCTGTTGCTTTTTTATTAAAATTATGTAGTATTCTTTGCAAATCAGTTTCATTTTCTGTCATTAGTATTACATCATCTACGTAGCCTCTTAAGTTGGAATATCACATGGTTATTACCAGTTTGTGACATCTGATATTTTAAAAATGAAAGGATTATGCAAGCAACTTCTTTCCAAGTTTTTGTTAGCAGATTAATGGAAATAAGAGTTGAACTTTGAAAACTAGTTAATTTGTGATCATTATTCAGGATTTCTAAAAACAGTGGTGACAGGGGATGTTATTTTATCTTTATGACCTGTAATATACAAAATGTTATTCCTCTGAATGGATGTCTAATAGTAAAGTTATTTTTTGAATCATCATCATCATTCCGCTATTCCACCACGGGTTGGCGTATAAAGCCTCTCCACCATGCCCTGTCCATGTACTTCTCTCCGTCGTTGATTTCACTCCAGTTTCCTCCTCTCTTAATGACATCGGTCTTTATCATGTCCTGCCATCTCATTCTTGGTCGCCCCCTTGGTCTTTTGTCCCTTAATTGTAAATCAAACATTCTTCTTGGCAAAAGCCTCTCGTTCATCCTCTTGACATGTCCAAACCATTTCAAATGGGACCTTTCAATCCTATTCTGGAGTTTTTCAACCTGAATTCTCTCCCTAATCACATCATTCCTGATTTTGTTGCACCTTGTCTTTCTGGCTATGCTCCTCACAAATCTCATTTCTGCCCCCTGATTTCTTCATCCTTTTTCCTCATAGTCCAAGTTTCAGATGCATATGTTTCAGAATTGGTACATAATATATAGCCTTCTTTTGTTTCAGAATTGGTACATAATATATAGCCTTCTTTCACTTCAGTGGTATGTTCCTGTTCCAAATCAGATCTCTAGTTTGCCTATAGAAATTACCACCTGCTTGTATCCTTCTATTTATTTCTTCATCTATTACTCCAGTCTTTGTAATGGTGCTTCCTAGATACTTGATGTTGTTAACCATTTTTAGCTGTTTCCCTTCCATTGTAATGTATCCGTCAAGATTGCCACTCCTCTTTAGAACCATTACTTCACTCTTCTCCTGACTGAAAACCAGTCCAAATTCATTGACCATACTAGCCCATATATCAACTTGCCGTTGCACTTGTTCCCTTCTCTCTCCTCATATGCAGAGGTCATCTGCGAAGAGCATGATTTTCATCTGGTCCTGTCCAAGTTGTTCCACCACTCTACATTGCACATCATTCATGACAGCTATGAACAGTAGTGGTGACAGGATGCCTCCTTGCCTCAAACCTGATGTTATTTCAAAGCTCTCCATCAACCCCACCACTGTTCTTACTTTGCTCACTATATTGGTGCAATATTCTCAATTCTCTCCACAAGATGTTCCCCTATCCCCAAGTTTCTCAAAACTTCCCACACTTTCTCTCTCTCTTTATGGCATCAAACACTTTCTTTATATCCAAAAGTGCCATCCATAATTCTTTATTGTGTTCATAACACTTTTCCGTCAGTTGTCTGATGCAGAAAATTAGATCCACCGTCCATCTGCCATTCCTAAAGCCATACTGTTTCTCGGCCATCCTATTTTCAATCGTTCTTCTTATCTTCAGCTCTAACACTCTCTCATACAGCTTACTCACATGTGATGTCAGTGTGATGCCTCTCTAATTGGAACACTTGTTCCCCTTCTTGAACAATGGGACGATCAAACCTTCTTTCCAGTCCTTCGGCACCTGTCTCTCATCCCAGATCTTATGGAACAGTCTGTATGTCCACGCTATTCCTGCCTTGCCTGTAGCCTTCAGCATTTCTCCATTTATCTCATCCATACCAGCAGACTTACCTGTCTTGATGTATTTCCATGCCTACACTACATCATTCCAAGTCAAGTCTGTCTGCTTTCTCTCTCTCTCTCTCTCTCTGTATCTTCGCTTTCATCCCCTCTTTTAGGATCAACCTGCCTTTGTTCCTTTTGCTGGCTGTCCTGCATGTTGAAGAGATTTAGCATTAGCATTAGCATTAGTAGAGGCATTTGATGCAAGAAAGCAAGCTTATGCAGCATCAGCCAAAAAAAAAAAAAAAAAAGTAACATAAATAAATAAAAATAACCACTTCCACTTCACCCCTCTGTTCGTTCGAAATACCTGTCCAGCTGAGCCTTAAACTTATTTAGGCTATCAACTTCCACGACAAGGGATGGAAGTCTGTTCCACCCACCAACCACCCGCTGGCTAAAGGCAAATTTCCGCACATCTATCCTACATCTGTCTTTCCTCAATTTGAATTTATGCCCTCTCAGGTGATTTTTCTGAGCTAGAGGAAGAATCCCATCAGCATTGAGCATGCAAAAACCATTCAAGGCTTTGTTCACCTCTATCAGATCACCCCGCTGGTGCCTAGTTTCCAGACACTGTAATTTGCAAAACTTAAGCCTTTCTTCGTAAGAGAACCCCTTTGTCCCATTCACCAATCTAGTTGCCCTTCTCTGTACTCGTTCCAGCAGCTCTACATCCTTCCTGAAATGAGGCCTCCAGGCCTGTATACAGTACTCTAGGTGTGGCCTGACCATTGCCTTATACAAGGGAATAATCACCTCCTTATCCCTGCTAGAAAAATTCCTATATATCGTTGACAATACACCATGAGCTACTCTTGCAGCTCGTCTGCACTGCTCAGAGAACTTCATATCTGCCTGCACCACCACCCCCAGGTCCCTTTCATTCTCTACCACTGTCAGTGTAGTACCACAGAGTTGATACGTTGCTCTGGGGTTGCTGTTTCCCATATGTAGTACTTTACATTTGTCAATGTTAAACTTCATTTGCCACCTCGAAGCCCATCTGCTCAACCTTTCCAAATCCTGTTGCAGCAGCATAGTGTCAGTAGTGTCCTTGACAACCCTGCCAACCTTCGTATCGTCTGCAAACTTGGACATTAAGCCTGATATACCATCATCAATATCATTTATAAATACAGAAAACAATAAAGGCCCCAATACTGAACCCTGAGGGACTCCACTAATAACATTAGTCCACGATGAGCAGTGTCCATTGATTACCACTCTCTGTCTTCTCCCCCTCAACCACCCCTTTATCCATAGCAGCAACTTGCCTCCAATGCCACACTGCTCCAATTTGTGCAGCAGTCTTCCATGTGCAACAGTATCAAAAGCCTTTCTAAGATCCAAGTATATAATATCAAAGTTATTCCCTGCATCCAGTTCTTTTGTGACTGCATCATAGTATCCAATCAAATTGGTCAGGCAAGACTTCCCCTTAACAAAACCATGCTGTGTCCTAGCTATAACTGAAGTCTTGTCTAGATGATCCTGCAGTGCTTCTTTCACCAGTGCCTCCATTAATTTTCCGGGAACAGAAGTTAAACTCACAGGTCTATAATTACTTGTGTCATCCTTTGATCCCCCTTTGTGAATTGGGGTCACATTTGCACATCTCCAGTCAATGGGTACCTCCCCTGAGTCCAAGGAAGCTCTCATAATTATGGCTAAGGGTTTGCTTACCTCCTTTGCTGCCTCCTTTAATATAACTGGATAGATCCCATCCACCCCAGGTGCCTTTCTTGTGTTTATCTTCAACAATTTCTCCTCCACTTTGCTCTCAGTTATTACAAGATTCTCTAGCTTACTGCTAGAGTTGAATACACCTCTGGCATTCCCCTCGCTGAACAACTCCTCATGTGTGAATGTCGATGCAAAATATTCATTTAGTCTGTTAGCTACCCGAGCAGGGTCATCAACAGTTGACCCATCGATCTCAAGTGGACCAATCTGATTCATCCCCTTCCTTCTAGAGTTTACATAAGTAAAGAACTCTTTGCTGTTTTTCTTCGCATCCCTTGCCAAGGATCTCTCGTAATCTGCCTTCGCCTGCCTAACCTCCTTTGTAACTTGGTTACAGATCAACTTGTATCTATCATAGGCGTCCGTGTCACGTGTTAATTTGTATGTATCCCATGCATTTTTCTTCTCTGCCATATGCCTCATTAGTTCATCTGACAACCATTTAGGCCTAAACCTTGAACAATATTTCTTAGTTGGTATGTAAAGCCTAGTAGCTTCCACGATAAGTTCTTTGAATGCTTCCCATTTTGAATTTGCTGTTGGCAATATCATCAGTTGATCCCACTGTATAGAATTTAAATACTGTCTCAGTCCATTGTAGTCGCCTTTACGAAAGCAATACCCCTTCCCTTTACCCCTAATGGTAGTTACCTCTTTGAGTAACTCCCACTTCAGCACACTGTGATCACTGCCACCAAGTGGTTCATTTATCTGCAGATTCTTAATGCATGAAGAATCACTACTGATAATCAAATCAAGAGTATTACTCCCTCTAGTTGCCTCCCGAACATGCTGATGTAGAAAACAATCATCCAATAAATCCACAAAAGCCTTGCTACTGTGTGAGTGACCAGCCCCCAAATTCCAGTCAATATCTGGGAAATTAAAATCCCCCATTATAAGACTCTCTGATTTACTGGCCCATTCTATTTCCCCGTACAGTTTCTTATTATACTCATCAGAGTCATTAGGCCTATAGCACACTCCTACTCTCAATTTTGATCTCCCAATGCTTATGTCACACCAAACTGACTCGACACTGCACTGTCCAGCGATGTCGACTGGCTTCACTTCCTTGGATTTTATGTGTTTTTTTACTAATAGCATAACCCCTCCTCCCTTCCTATCCTGTCTATCCTTTCTGTAGACATTGTACTCCCCAAATTCCAGTTCTGCATTTCTTATATCTGTGTGACACCACGTCTCTGAAATCCCCACAATATCTGCCTTTGATGTTTTGAGCAATACCTCAAATTCATCAAATTTATTTACTAAACTCCTAGCATTGGTGTACACACAAGTATACATGCACCTGTTCTTTTTCTTAGCTACCCTAACACAACCCATGTGTTTACTTGTACCCCAATGATTCCCAGCAGTCTCTGAAATATCCTGCATCTTATTTTCCAGGCTGCGGCTCATTCCAATAGAAGCAGTGCAAGAATCACTTTCACCTCTGCCAGTGGCTACTGTTAATCTATTAGTCCTTGTATCCCCCCAATCTAGCAGTTTTCCGACCCACCTAACATTGCCTCGATAGCATCAGCAAACATTCTTGCACCCTTTCTATTTAAGTGTATCCCATCCCTGTAGAAGCAGTCTCTCCTGTTAACAAGTACAGACCAGGCTGAAAAAAATTCTACCCCTTGAGCCCTGCACAATCTTTCCAGGGCCGAATTGATTGACAGGGCTCTCATCATATACTCCCTCCTATCGTGTCTGGGCAGAATTGCAGACACTTTCAATTTCAACCCTAATTCACGCTTTTTTTCATCAGTGACCTGTACTTGTCAAGTAATTCCGCCGGTCTCCTACTCTTAATGTCATTAGTGCCAACGTGTACAACTATATCACCTTTTGTGCCCTTAAAAGATGATATCCGCTCTACAACGTCATCAACTTTTGCCCCTGGCAGACATACCCTGGTCCTATTCCACCTATCAAAATACTTCTTCCATGTTCCTTTTATCTCTTCTTCCTTGGTTATTAGGTTCTCATTCTCATCCATCAAGTATTTGATGGATGAGAATCAAGTGGTTCACCACTGAACATTTTATATTTTTTGAATATAAAAGCATAATTCTTTATGAATATATACCAGATGGTCATATCACTAATACAACTACGTACTTAGAAATCATTTATCTCTTGAGAAACAATTATAAATAAGTGACCTGATTTGTTGGCAAAATTAGAAATTACTCTTGGACAGTGCTCCTGCTTGTATAAAGTGATTTCTGACTATCTTTCCAAGCACTCTGTAACCATTTTACAACATCCCTCTTATTCACTTAACCTTGTGGTGATGTATGATTTTTAATTTTTTTTTCCATACTAAAGAACTGATTTAAGTGACAACAATTTTCTGGTGAAACAGAAGTTATGAAAGCTATGACAACAAATACAATCCTGGGGGTTCTGGAAAAAGATTTAAGAAGTTTTTTACAGTTATATAACCAGTGTCCAAAAAATGTTAGTTTCAGTGTGATGTATTGAAAACTATGGAAAAATTAACGAGATGGATAGGAAATAGTAATATTTGATTATAGAGAAGAGAAGCCAGATAAGAGGCTTTCTTCACTCCTTTGGACCTGATTTTGTGTGTTTTTGTTAAATGTTTTTGATAAACAGCCCAGGTCATTATTTTGAAAAATTCAGTGTGCGGTCATTTGGAAATAATATATTTGTTTAAATTTAAATTTATTTTGTTCTTGATTTTGTATATTTTTGTTAAATCCCCCCCCCCACTCTTTACTTTAAAAAATCAGTTGGAAGTATTATATTTGTTTAAATTGAAATTCTATCCTGAAATGTTTTGATATTATAATATCACTTTTTTTTTGCTTCCATTTTTTTCGATAATGTATAGTGATTGAACAGTTTTCAGATAGGTTGATTTGTAAAATTAGTTAAGGAGTTCTGTTTTTATATCTCATCTCAAACGTTATCTTATTATTTTCATCATCATTATTGATGTTGAAATAATGAAATAAGATTATCATCTTATTTCAACTTTTTTGCAGTTGCGACAGGAAGGTCGTGTAACCAGTGTTAGTGATGTTGTCCAAAGAGGACAGAAGGTCAAAGTAAAAGTCTTATCTTTCACTGGACAAAAGACTAGCCTGTCTATGAAGGTAACTAGTCACTGAATATTTTTAATGAAAGTTGCCATTTATATAGTTAGTTTTGGTTTAACTCATTCAAAACTAAATTTTTTTTTTGTTTGTTTTTCTATCCATTGTATCATTTTTAATAAAACAGTAAATGGTAAAGTATCCCTGCACTTTGACACCAGTCATTGATTCATCATTGATTATGTTAGTGGCCAGCACCATTCTTTTAAATGCAAGTCAGTAATATATAGTTTGTGTTAATATACAAATGGTTAATATATAGCCATTTGTGATGGATTAGTTCAAAATTTAAATAGAAATGAAAGATTAATTTCTGATTTCAGCTCCATCTAGAAAATAGCTCACACCATATTTGTGCATTTTTGTAGCCTAAAAAATATACTTGCGACTACGCTTTTATTTTCTCTTTTTATATTTCCAATCATTTAATAATATAAAAAAAAAATTATTTGAAATCAGTTGTTATTATTTTTTGGTACATAACTATGAGTCAGTTAACTTGGGACCTGTTGACTTGTGGATCACAGGTTGCTGTTTGCTTATTTATACAGTAAACTCCCATATAGCACTATCTTGCTTTTAGTTGTCTTATCATCTGGTCCCATAATCAGTCATGTAAAATGGGGCAGGGATCCCTTTGAAAGCACTATGATGGGAATTTACTGTACATTGTTCGTTATGCAAATCGAAGCAACTGCAGGTGAACCCTGGCACAAGTCCTGGACATGGTATAAAAAAAACACCTGATACTGAGCTCCATTAAACAGTGTTATTCTTGTTCTTCATATAGCAGTGGATTTAAGCGAGTTTGACAAAGGCTAAATTGTAATGGCCAGATGACGGTCAGAGCAGTTGTTTGGCCGAAAGTGGTCCGAGGGGGAAACCCACGAACCGAAAAACCACGAACATCCCGTTGGACGACTATGGCTCATCGATGCTTGAGGTGAGCAAAGGCTCTCCTGGATGGTACGTGGCAACAGAAGGGCGACTGTTGTGCAACTCGCTGGTAATTGGAATGCTGGTGACGGGAGTAATGTGTCCAATACGCAGTACATCAAACCCTGCTGAAAATGGGGCTGCGTAACCGCAGGCTGCTCTGAGTGCCCATGCTAACCACGGTTCACCGGCGACAACACCTAAAATGGGAACGTGAACATCGAAATGGACCTTGAGTGATTGGAAGAAGGTCGTCTGGTCCAATGAATCACGTTTCCTATTGCACCATGTGGATGGTTGGGTATGTGTGCATCGTTTACCTGGGGAAGTGATGGCGCCTGGATGCACTGTGGGATGAAAACAAGCTGGTGATGGCAGTGTAATGCTCTGGGCGCTGTTCTGCTGGGAAATCCTGGGTCCAGTCATCCATGTGCCAGGCACTCTGACGTCTACCGCCTAGCTAAACATCATTGCTTTCATGGCAACGGTCTTCCCCTCTGGCGGTGTACCGTCTTTCAGCAGGATAATGCACTATGCCACACTGCTTGGATTGTTCGAGACTGGTTCTCAGAACACGAGGAAGACTTCCATGTATTGGAAGTCATCCTCGTGCCTTGGCCTCCAAATTCCCCAGACATCAATCCCATTGAGCATCTGTGGTTGTGTTGTAACAGCAACTCCGACCTTAGGAATCTCAACCACAGACCTTACAGGAGTTAAAGGATCTGCTGGTTACGTGTTGGTATCAAATACCACAAGACACATTTAAAAACCTTGTAGTGTCCATGCCTCGCTGGGTACGAGTTGTTTTGGCTGCACGTGGAGGACCAACGTCATATTAGGTAGGGGTCATAATGTTTTGGCTCATCGGTGTATTTGCAGTCCATGTTGATATTTGGCCCCTTTTTGAGATGTATTTGCAAAGAACAAACATTTGTTTTGATCATGTCTGTCAGAATGTTAATAAGTTGTCTCCCAGTTAAAGGATTTTTATGAAATTTTCTGTTTTGGTGTTTTAGAAAGATTTATTTGTCAAGCATTTTCAAATTTCGTTAAAATTAGACCAGTGTAAATTCAAATTTTTTTTCTTTCTTTTTTTTTCATTTTTTTGTAATATTTTGAGTTATCTGTACATAAATGGAAGTATATTTTGGATATTTGGCCATTAATTCAATAAGGAAAAGTCAGATTTACACAAAACTTTCACAGTGCATTCTAAAGGTTTAGTCAGCCCTTAGGAAGATTGTAAGATTTACAGTTTATTGACCCCCCCCCCCAGAATTATGTTTTAATTTGGATGATAAAGTCTTACTTGAGAAGGAAAAATTGGAACAACATTCAACATTGCTATTTTTATGAAGCGGTAGAAATTGTATTCCAAATAACTTTCTTCTGTTATATAATGGTGAAAGGGCATTAACATGTATTGGTGATAGTTAAGCCTCTGGAAACTAAGAGTAATGATAATACACATATCCTTTGTGTATTATCATTACACTTTTTCTTTTTTTTATTTCTTTCTTTTACAAGGGTAGATCAATAAGTAACACACTATGAGCTGTAACATCTTTATTATCTGAGATATTGTAATCATACTTCACATGCATAAAGTACAGTCTTTTAACTTTATGAAAATATCGCTCAGTAACAACCAATACACTCACTGCATATTCTTCAGCATTCTTTCCAAGCAGTGAATGCACTTTAATAAAAATCAGGAGGCCGACATTTACACAAATGTTTAATGTCAGAAATGAGTTCCATATCATTCTCAAATGCTTTACTATGCAGGTATGCATGATACTGCATGCTATTTCCTTGAAGTAATGGCTCAAATTTCGTGACCCAAATAAGTATTAGTATCTCTGCTCTGCCAAAAAAAAAAAAAAAAAAATCTTATGGCGAGGTCCAAGCTATAGGGTTGATGAGGCATTATGCTCCACCCGAGCTGGGCGATCTTTCAAAGTGTCATCTGTGTTGTGTATGGCCTTGAAACTTGATGCCCTCGTGATTCAGTTTAGGTCCTTGAGGTTGTCATAGACATTCTTTCAGATATGCCAGACAAGCTGTACTTGCTACCTGGGAGTTTAAAACGCTGATTGAACTGATATTCGGGTGACATTCAAATCAAGCGGACCCAATTTCGGTGAAGTCTGGGCGGTTTGTGACAACCAAATCTTCTGCTTGCACCTTCTCTATGGTGGGACTGTTAGTAAGCCTCGGTATAACCTCCATGCACAAGCACACTGTGGGTGACCACCCAGGTGTGAACCAACGTAAGCAGGGGTCGAGGTGTGGTGCCCACTCTACATGGAGGAATGCCGCCCCCTCTGTGTTACCAGGCAATACTAGGTGGTAGATAACTCTTATCAACCGGTGAAATACCACCACTTTGCTTATTGGAGGCTTGAAGAGGTGGAACCCGTGTTTAGTCTCCAGAGCTAAGTTCTGGTCAACCCTTGCCTATCTCTTCCATCATGCAGTATGAGTGATGACTTTTGAGGTTATGATGAACATCATGGTCAGATCCAATCTTCCTTGCATTTTGAGGATACATCTCTAAAACGGGCCGGCCGCTAGTTAGTACACCGGACCGAACCTATTGGTAACACTTTAGGAGGCTTCCAGATCAACTAGTGTATAATCTTGCTACCTTTACTCTGCCAGATAGTGACTGGAGGGAGTCCAGAGTAGTGTGTATGCGGGGGCATTGTCGCGGTCATGTTATGTCAAGGATCTGGGTATATTCTTACCATGTGTACGCCATATCCAAAAATTCCATTACTTCATACAGCATGTCTCCCCTCCAAATTTTTCTTACTATTGAATACACCATGAATTGTCAAACTAATAGAGTAAGCTTATCAGCAAAAAGATCTAAACCTCCCAAACAGTTCCTAGTTCATTTCACAAATATATGTGGTCTCAATTCTAATTTCAACAATGTCCATTTCCACTTGCAGTCTGCCAAACCCCACGTACTTTTTCTGACAGAATCTCAGTTATTGGTTGATTCAACTCCTGCTCATCTCAGGTGCCCAAATTATTCGCTGTACGATTCCTTTCGACTCAAAGGTGGTATTTATGTATATATCCCTTCTGATATTCAGTGTCAGAGACTTGGTAATTTGGAATCTCCTCTTTTCGATCTTCTCTGGCTTAAAATCTCTCTCTGAGGTGATTATCCCTCTGTATAAGGCAATGGTCAGGCCACACCTTGAATACTGCATACAGGTCTGGAGGCCTCATTTTAGGAAGGACGTAGATTTGCTTGAGCGTGAACAGAGAAGGGCAACAAGACTGGTGAGGGGAATGAAGGGATCCTCTTACCAAGAGAGGCTTAAGTTCTGCAAATTGCAGTGGCTGGAGACTAGGCACCTGCGCGGTCATCTGATTGAGGTATATAAGGCCTTGAATGGGTTGAGCACGCTGAATTCTGATGGGATCCTTCCACTTGTTCAGATTACGAACCTAAGGGGACATAAATTCAAATTAAGAAAAGACAGATGTAGAATAGATGTGCGGAAATTTGCCTTTAGCCAGCGGATGGTTAATTGCTGGAACAAACTTCCATCTGTCGTTGTGGAAGTTGATAGGTCGAATAAATTTAAGGAGGAACTGGACAGGCATTTGGAGGGAATGGTGTGATTTTTTTTTTTTTTTGGGCTGATGCTGCATAAGCTCATACACATGCTTTCTTGCATCACATGCCACTACTACTACCACCTCATTGTGTCAAATTCATCTGTTGTCTCTACCGTTCTCCCAACTGCACTAATCACTGGAGCTCTTTGATTTCCTCTCTTTGCAACTCGACTTTCACCAGTCCAACGTTCCTAACAGTGCAGTAATTTTCCTTGGTGATTTCAATGTTCACTACTCCAGCTGGCTTCCGTTTTCTAGTCACACCGACCCAGCTGGTCGAGATGCTGAGGCTTTTGCAATTACTAATGACCTTGCACAGATTGTTCATTTACCTACAAGAATACCTGACAATCCTAACCATGCAGCCAACAAGCTTGATCTTTTTCTCACCAACAACCTTTCTAAGTACACGATCAAAGTGAGTGGTCCTTTAGGCACTTCAGATCACAACTTGGTGATGGCCTCTTCTCCAGTGGAACCTTTATCTCATGGCTATTCCCAACCTCGTATTGTTTGGCATTACAAGAATGCAAAATGGGATGACCTGCGAGATTTCTTTTCCTTGGTCGGATTACTGTTTCAAACCTTCTGATGTCAATTTGCTCAAATCGTGTCAGTGAAATTATTCTTGTAGGAATGGAATCCATTATACCACACTCCACTTTAAAATCTCATCCTTTATCTAAACCTTGGTTTTCCAATAAATGTGCTAAGGCCGTTCAGGAGAAGAAAGATGCATATCGTAATTGGCTTGTTTCCAATTTTTCAGTTTCATTTTCTGCCTATACCAAAGCTCGCAACAATTGTAAAGCAGTTATTAATCAGTCCAAACTAGATTTTGAAGAGGTTAGGAGTAGAAAACTTGCTTCTTGCAATAATGGTAGCTGAGCATTCTGGTCACTTGCCAAAGCTATTGGCCGCAAGTTTTCCCCCCCCACAAAATACGGAGGATGCAGAAAGGTCAGGGAATGACCACCGCATATCGCCGGAGCAATATGGCCTTAGTTGCTAATGCTCCTAAAAACCAAATAACAACAACAACTTTTGCCTATCTCTGCTCCCACCTGTGTCAAAACCAGATGGTTCTGTTATCACTTCAGCCAAAGATGAAGCTGACCTGCTAGCATCCCATTTTCTTCCAACTCGCATATTAATGATCTTGGTAAAACACCTTCCACCGTTCCCAACACGCTCCTTTCTATGCTTCCTGTGGTCTTCCGTCAAAAGGATTTTGGCGAATCTTGATGCTAAGAAAGCTCCAGGTCCTGATGGTATTTCTCCACTTGTTCTCAAAACCTGTGCTCCTCAAGTTACCCCTGTTCTTTGCCATCTGTTTTTTACTTTCTTATTCCAAAGGTGTTTTTCCTTCTGCTTGGAAATTTGCTCATATCCATCCAGTTCCTAAAAAGGGTGACAAATCCCTCCCATCCAGTTATTGTCCCATTGCAATTACTCTTTCTAAAGTAATGGAGAAATCAATTAACTGCCAACTCTTAAACTATCTAGAAACTTTCCGTCTGATCAACAATCGCCAGTGTGGATTCCGTCAGTGTTGATCCACTTGTGATAACCTTGCTTATGTTACCCATTTATGGACAAATTCAATGGAAAAGTTTGGTGAAACACAAGCAGTTGCTCTTGACATCTCAAAGGCTTTCGATCATGTTTAGCATAAAGATTTTCTAAACAAGTTTCCATTTAACTGTTTTTTTCAATTGGTTATCCAGTTCTCTCTCTCTGATCGCTCACTGAGGGTGATGATAGATGTTTCTCTGTCTTCTGACTTCTTCACTAATGCTGGTGTCCCCCAAGGTTCAGTTCTTTCCCCACTATTTTCCTCTTGTTTATTAATGACCTTTTTCCATTGACTGGAAATCCTATCCATAGTTTTTCCAATGATAGCACATTGCATTCCACTTTCCATTTTGAGAAACCTTGTCTTGCTCAATCAGCTTCACCTTCTCGAATATCCACTACCAATTCCTTGAATGCCAATCTCCAGGTAATCCTCCAGTGGGGCATACTCCGATTTCTAGGCAAAATGATATATCTCTTTTGGGGATTACCCTGGCTTCTAATCTCTCTTGGCACAAGCACATTACAAATATTGCTTCCTCTGCATCTAAAATACTTTGTTTTGTCTTTCGCTCTCGGAATTACTTTTCTTCCAAACAGTTGTTCACTCTGTACAAATCGTAACCGCCCTACCATGGAATATTGTTCCCATATCTGGGGCGGTGACCCCAAAACCTCTCTCAGGCTTCTAGATTCCATTCAGAAGAGGGCAGTTAGGTTAATTAATGACTCATCTCCAACAAAGTCTCTCCACTTGCTGTCTCAGAGACGTACTGTTTCTGCTGCATGCCTTTTCTACAGATACTTCCATGGGCATTGAATTGGGCACTGACATACTGTTCTTCTGAATTGGCTTCTATAATTCCCACTCTCTTTCAAAACACTCCGAACACATGCCGCCACCAGCCAACATTCATTTACTGTCTAACTTCAAATTCACATAACCAACTTGTCATCTTCCTTGTTTATTCATTCAACTGCCGTTTTGTGGAACAACCTTCCTTCGTACGTATTTCCTGAAAATTAGTCTACAGAAGTTCAAGTCTAATGTCAACAAATATATTCTTTTGTCTTCTGAACCTCCAACCCAAGCACGGTACTAAGTAGTATAGGTTCTAATACCTCTCGTGTTTGGGGTTTTCATAAAAAAAAAAAAAAAAAAGTTTTTTGGTTATCAGAGCTTGATTATGCTTTTCTAGGGACAAGCAGTATCTTTCTTTGTTGATGGTTGTTCCACTTTCCAAGAAATCGGTAAAAATGATACCATATTGATTCAAGAAGAATGTGGCTATAAGTTTTTGTTGATGATTTGGAAAGTTTTGGCTTTTCATGTACAGGTGATGTTAGGTGTGCTCATATCATGGATTGTCATTTGATTTGTGGTTTATAATGGAAGAACTATGTTTTGTCACATGTGAATGACCACTTTAAAGCACTCAGGACTACCAGCACCAAACATCTACAGAAGATCACAAATCTCCTTCCTCACAGCCATCATCTCTCATGTGGGCAGTATAGATATTAACCAAGAACTGATTTTTCTGTTGATGATGGTCAAAACAATTTCCTTTCAATTTTCCCATTTCAAACTATGCCACTTACCACCAACTTAGAAGCAGTAACAGTATGATTTCCCTTACATGTTTGCTCTATTTGCCACTTGGGAACATCCCTCAGGCATTCATTTATGAACCCATTAAGCAATTGCCATCCCCTTTTCTATTTCTATTATTACTCAACAGATTTGGTATTGTGTGGGGTAGTGCTGACATCAGTGAAATGGGTCGGACTATCAAGTGTATGCTCGAAGACAATGACCTGGCCTTTCTAATTGTGAAGTCTAATACCTTTCTCCACATGTGTACCCATACATTTACTGCATTTGATCTCTCTCTCTGTACATGGGAGGTTGAAGACAACCTTTATGGTAGACAAGCTTCCCTCTGATATTCACTCTCTTGGCAATGGGAAACCATGCCATCTGTGGAGGATTGATCACACTGACTGATGACAATTTTCAGACATCTGGCAACATTTAATACCACCATAGTCAGCCAGTAGCCAATTAATGACACAGTTAAGTTTATCACAGAATGTATTGTCTTTGCAGTGGTAACTGCAATGTTGAAGACATTGACTCAGTTTCCAGTATATCCAGAACCATGGTGGTTGGTTCTGGAATTTACAGAATTTACAGCAGAAAGAAAGGCTCAAAACAAGGCATGGAAGATACTTTGCATTAGCCCATCACAGATAATCTAACAACCATCAAACAAGCATGTGCCAAAGCACATTATGTTAGATATCAGAGTCAGAAGGATTCTTGGATCCACTTCACATCTTCCATCACTCATGCAAGCTTTTCTGAGACAAAATCTGAAAAATGAAGGGAAAATACACATCAGTCCTAGAGCATAATGGATGTAGAATTACAGGCCCAACTTCAATTGTGAATACTCTAGGGGAGACATTTGCTAAAGTGTCTGCCAAAACGTATAACATCCCCCCCCCCAAGTTTCTGGCCCTCAAACAGAAACTAAAAAGCAGCATTTGATGCTGTCTTCTTCAAATAACTGTGAGGCCTACAATCAGCCTTTCACAGAATTGGAAATGAAGGCAGCACTATATTCCAGGCCAAATGATATCGATTGAGAGATGAGTAAACATCTTTTATCTGAAATTGCAGTTGGCTGCTCTGTCTGTACAACAAAATCATTCTTTAAGACTAGTTTCCAGATTCCTGGCATAAGGAAATTGTACCTGCCTTTCCCAAGCCAGAAAAGGATCCCAAAATTCCTATCAGTTACTGCACAATTTCCCTGAGAAGCTGCTTGTTCAAAATCCCGGAAAGGGTCATTGCTTGCCTTGTGTGATATTTAAAAGCAAATTATTTCCTTTCCAGAATACAATGTAGCTTCCAAAGGAACAAGTGAACACTTGACCAGTTAATAAGACTGGAACTCAATTCAAGATGCATTTCCTGAAATGCAAGTATCTGGTGTCAGTTTTCTTTGATATGGAAAAAGTGTATAACCCTGCTTGGAGATTTGGTATTTTAAAAGATATCTATAATCCTGGTCTTAAGAGTCAGTCATCTAGCTTTTTTTATTAAAATTTTTTGTCAAACTGCTCATTCTAAGTTCGTGTAGAGGTCCTTTTTTCTCTTGACCTTTTTTTCCAAGAGGAGGGAATACTTCAAGGTTCAGTGCGCAGTGTTAAAATTTTTTGATATCAAAGTTAATTCTATCACTGACACTTTTTGATATCAAAGTTAATTCTATCACTGACACTTTTTGATATCAAAGTTAATTCTATCACTGTTGGAGGATAATTCTATTTTCCAACAGGGATATTCAGGGATATTCATGTGTTGTTGTGGCGGATCCCAGGGTTTCCCCCATAAGCCGCTATTGTACTTCTTGTGTTGAAGCTTATGCCAAGACCGGCCAATTGTATGTAGTGTGTTGGACGTGTAAGTGTTATGATGTGTTCTGTTGTTATGTTATCGGCCGGTACCTGGCTCTTAGCAGGTAAGAAGCAGTAACACCTGGTCACTACGTCTCACCCCCCATCCCCGCCACGTGGAGGCGGCCAGGATCAATTATCTCCTGCTGGGCAAGCCCAGGGCATAACACCTGAGAGTGCCCGAAAAAGAGAATGAAGTGGAAAAAGAGGAATACAGAGGGAGAAGTTTGGGATCTGGGGAGGTAAATAGATAGAATAGAGGAGAATCAACAGAGGGACTCTCCAATAGTTAGAAGTGAGAAGACGTTAAGCAAGAATAAAGTAGGGAGAAGTGGACTAACTTCTCTAACCATGGAGACCTATCTCATGGTAAATCCCATCCTAGGAACTAGGATCAGCAAAACATCTTAATTTACAGTTTGCCTAACCCCTTGTAGGCAGAACGTCTTCAGTTGTTGAAGAAATAATTGATCTTCTAACAAAAAACACAGTGAAAGCAAATCCACGAATTCTGAAAAGCTCCACAGAAAGACACTATGTGCAATATGTACAATATCCTCTTCTTCAGGAACACAGCAGAATATACACTATGTACAGATTCGTCCAATGTAATGCCAGGGTAATGCCATAACCTGGCCCAATAAATAAAATGTTTCAGGGTTAACGCAAAAGTAATATACATGTCCAAATCCTAGATGAGATCACATTAGGCAGGGTTCAAAATTATGTTTTAAAAAGTTCTTGCCTAAATACAAGCTCTAAGAGAGCCCAAAAAGTCTAAGATAATCATCCAAGATAGTTGATAACAGAGTTACTAGGAAAAGTCTGTAATATGAAAAGTCACAGTGGTCACATGTCACTCACAAAGAAATATTAATTCCAAAAACAATGAAACGCCAAAGGCCAAATAATATCTCGATGAGTAGAGCAAAATTCCTTATACAATAAATACCTATTCTGCTGAAAACAGTTCCACATCAAGAACAAGTCTATTATAAAATCCAGGAAAGTATAGTGTAGCACTTAATGATACTAATCAGTTGCAGATATAGAATCCAATCAAAAATGAGAGATATTTCTTTCCTAATCCAATAAAGGATCCAAGAAATCGCAGGAACAGTAAAACTAGGACCTAATTTCGGTTCTTCTTTTAAATGCACGAGAAGCAAACACATTCATAGCATTAAAAGCTGTCTGGGACTCAACCAGAATTTTATTGTTGCTGGAGTCCAAGTTAGGAACTACACTAAGTAGGTCACGTCGAAGATCGTTATAATAATGACATTGATGAAGAATATGGTTAACAGTTTCTTCCTGGCCACACAAACAAGATGTTGTTGGTGAAAGTCCCAGTTTGTGAAGTTTAGTATTTATACTTCCGTGGCCAGTTAATATAAACATACCATATAAGCCCGGCGAAAACCACTTTAACTCCTCCTTTTTAATTTCCCTTGCTACAGGCAGAAAGTCCCTTGTGACTGCACCAATATCAGATGAAGACCACTCCTGCTGCCATTTTGCAATAAAAATTTGCCTTAATCTTGTCTTCTCAGTCTTAATGGGAGCACTTAGATCTAATTGGATGTTATCATAGGTCAATGGTATTTTCTTCAAAAGGTGATACTTAAGGTAGCGGTACTGAACTTCAAAATGGACAGGTAGTTTCCCAAGCAAAACCTGAAGAGCCATCGTGGAGGTAGTTCGACAAGCTCTTGACATGGTTAGGAGGGCAGCCCTCTGTGCTTGTAACAGTTGCTTTACTACAGCAACTTTATTAGCTCTAAAGCCCCATGCACCAGCTCCATAAGAAATTATCGACAAAAACACACAATTATAGTGAAGTCGTAAGGTTTGACCTCTAAGACCCCAGTCTTGTCTTGTTATCTGTTTAATTCGGCTCAGGAACAATTTAGCCTTTTCTTTCACATACTGAACATGTGGTAGGAAACTGAGAGCATCATCAATATAAATGCCTAGGTATTTGGTCTTCGATAGGTACTTAATGGTTTGTTCCCTATATTTAATAACTGGAGGTCTTCCATGGTCAAGCTTTCCCTTAAGCAACATCTGAGACGTTTTTGCAATTGAAACCTGCAATTTATGTGTTGAAGACCAGTTGGAGAGTTCTAACAGCACAGCATTTGCTGATTCTTCAAGGTCTCTTGAAGGAAAATAGACCTTCAAGGTCTATTTTCCAACAGTGAAAAGTGGCCCTATTTGTTGATGATTTCATTATCTTCTCTCAGTTATGTAATATGACGGTCATTGAAAGACAATTGCAACAAGCCATTGACTATCTCACCTCCTGTGCAGTGGCTAATGGTCTCAGGTTCTCATCTCAGAAGACAGTCTGCTTACACTTTTGTTGCAAACAGAACCTTCACCCTGAACCAGAATGAAATTTGAACGAAAGCTCAGACTAAAACATCATTTAGTAGCAGCCGAGACAAAATTCTTTGGACCTGTATTCTTTAATAAGTTGACATTTCTACTATGTCTCTAACCGCAAACAAAGTGCACAAGGGGACTGAACCTCCCATGTGCCATCTCTTCTGAAAATTGGGTAGCAGACCGCTGCACTTTAATCTGCCTCTTGTGGAAAAATTAAATTAGATTATGGGTGCCAACTGTATGCATCTGCTAGAAACAGCAAACTTCAGTGGCTTGACTCAGTTCACCATCAAGCCTCTGCATTGCTACTGGAACATTTAGAATGTTCCTCATCCAGAGTTTATGCATCAAAGCAACTGACCACTTCTGTCGCTTCAAAGAATGCATATGTCACTAAAATATACTTTTAAACTGAAATCCCTGTCAGATCACCCTACATGGACATCTGTTTTCAGGCTATGATGGGAAAATCTATATAACATATATAGCATCTATCAGACTTCCAGCTGTCCCTTTGGTATTTGCATCATAGAGCTGCTGTGAGACATCTAGTATCAGGAAAAGCAGGTGACAAGAAGTAATTCTAGCAAGGCTCTGCATCAGTCATTCACATCAAACTCATCTGTATTTGCTTATGGGAGAGAACCCTCCTCAGTGTTTCTTTTGCCAGTTGCAGATAACAATAAACATATTCTCATTGAATGTCTCCAACTTTCAACTACCAGAAAATCAAGCTTTATCTCCCTATTCCACTTGCAGGAACCATAACCTTATTACATATTCTTGGCAATGAAGCAAATTTTGAGGAACTGTTTACTTATTTGAAACAGATAAATCTTTATAATAGTCTGTAATCACAATAACATGTGAAATTCATGATAAGCAAAAATTGAACAGGCACAATATGGCCCTTGTGCCAAAAAACCGAAATACAACAGCTACTCAGAGAGCTTAACGTAAGAGTAAATAATGTTGCCCAGTCACCAAGGCAACCCCTTTTACCCTGCCATGCTCACTTTCTACTCTGCAACCTCTCCATTAATAATGAGGGAAAGGCCAGCACTTCACCATCTGTGTACTTACAACTTTGTGCTGCCTGTTGATCTTTTTACTGTGATTTCCTGGCTGTCTTCACTGATGGCTTGAAATCAGAATCATCTATGGGATCTGCTGCAGTCTTCCCAGATAGTATGATATCTGAGAATATTCACCATGAGTGCAATAAATGCACTGCAGAGTTGTATGCTATAGAGCTAGCCTTGTACCACATTAAAACTAATAATTATTAAAGGTGTTTGGTATAATACAGATTCTTTAAGTGCATTACAGGCTTTAACAATGATGAGTAGACTTCGGATTATATGCAACTGCATATAATCCGAAAAGCATATTGTAGCCAATGTAGTCTTTAGTGCATATAACACAAATATTACAAGCAATACTGCATATTCTTTAACTTTTTTCATTTTTTTAAATGTTGATCCTCAGAACTACGTAACAAGTCACTGTGTTGCAATTAAATTAGCATGGCATAATATTTCACTGAGTATGGGAAAGTTTCTCAAATTGGTGTAGGAAATGTTTTAATGCTATTTTGCTTTTCATTAAATCTGTCACAAAACTTTGTATAGATTTGTGGATTGCCAATCACAGAAAAGATTTTACTACAGATGGCATTATTGTGTTCTATGTTGTTTGCCAAAGGAACATTCCATGCAAGAAAAAATTCCAGATCAACCAACATGTGAAAACACTATTACACATTATGGCCATGCATAGGAAAGGCAAGGAAAAATTTCGAGAGCAGTCAGTTATAACCAAGCCATGTACTTCAAAAGAAGAGAAAAGCACTTTTTCAAGGGATTTCTGTCTAGCCCTGACATGTAGCAATATCTCTTTCAGTAAGTGAAACAATTGAGTCTTCAAACAATTTTTGAAAAAATATTGTATAAATCAAAATATACCAGACAAATCTACCTTGAGAAAGAATTACTTAATGCTATTTATGACAACATTTGCGAAATTCTTCAAGATATTAGAGAAAACCACATTTTGATGTCTGTCGATGAAATGACAGACATTTGTGGTCACTATATTGCTCATTTTATATGTGGAAAATTAGATGCATAACCATTGTGTTTGTATTTACTTACTTGTCAGGCCCTCAAAAAAGGTGAATTACTCTACAATAGCAAGATTTTGTGATGAATCTTTGCAGTTATTATGGCCAGAATCGACCCATAGCAAAACAGCCTGCATTGTTTTTTATCGATGCTGCTTCATATATGGTAAAAGCTGCTTCAGCATTATAAGTTTTCTATCCAATCTAATCCACATTACTACATTGGTTGGCAGAGGCAATTCAGGAGAATTTTGGTGAAATTCACAAACTTATTTCTATTATAAAAAAGAGCTTTTGTCAATGGTGCCTTGAAGAATAGCTATTTACAGAAATATGCTAACTACTCTTCCTTTCTCACCTGATCCAACAAGAATGGGAACATGGTTACAAGTGGCATCGTTTTATGCTAAAAATTTTGATTCTATAAAAGATTTGTTGATTCCTTGGATGGCACCTCCATAGCCAGGTGGGCAGGAGCAGCAGTGCGTAGCACACGCTTCTTGATTAGACCAGGGTTCGCGCCCGTGTCCACCAAATACGGAGGATGCGAAAAGATCAGGGAATGACCACCGCATATCCCCGGAGCAATATGGCCTTAGTTGCTAATGCTCCTAAAAAACAAATAACAATAAAACAAACAATTCCTTGGATAGTACGCATTCAGCAGCTATTGGTAGTGCTAAGGCAGTGCTTTCTTATTCTTTGGTTAGAAAACATATATTGTTCATCCAGACCCAGTTCAGCTGGTTACCTATTTGTATAACCGAACTTGACATGTGGGGACTTTCTCTGAGAAGCTCATTTGGAGAAGTGGAAAAAGTTGAATTGCAGATTTCATCTGTGCCTGGAGGTGTAGGAGAAGAAATAAGAAGAAAATACAATAATGTTTTAGAAAATAACCCAGGTTTTCAACTTTAAGGAAAATAGATGAATTTAAGAATGGGAAAGGTGAACTTCCATTTCAAGTAGTCTTCAAAACCTCACATTTTTAAACATAGCCTAGCCATTTTCATAGAAGTAGAAAGGTCATCCTCTATATATAAAATAATCTGATATTATTTTGTATTGTAACAAAAATTATCCCAGTGTGAGTTTGAAAGGGAAAACTTAAAAAAGATGCTAAAACTTTTAATAAATGGCTTATTACTTTAATATGTTGAATACAAAGAAATTATGGTTCAGTTAATTGTAATAAACGAGTATAAATGTAAAAATTGTAGTGCATATATTAGCATTTTGGTACATATTTTAGTATATTTTAGTGTATAATGTCAAATGATGAGATATAATCCTTGTCCAGTCCTGTCCAGGGTTCAGCAGAAGTTAGTTATATTCTCTTTAAGAATCTACATTTGACATCTGCTTCTGCTGGATCCCAAGTCACATTGGGATCATTGGTAATCATCTGGTAGATGCTGCATCCAGATCAGCACAATCCCAGAGGAATCACACCATGCTGGACTCCTATACAGATTACAGGCATGTAATAAGAAATATATTACACTCCCAGTGGCAATAATCATGGCATGAACAGGTCACAAACAAGTTATATCAGATTAAGCCTGTAATCCAAACGCTTCAGTCTAGTCTGCACAAAAACTGTAGAGAGGAAGTTGTCCTTGCTCACCTGGACATTGGACTTAGTTGCCTATGCATTATTTTCTGCTGAGGATGCATTATGCATTATTTTCTGCTGACCCCTCTTTTGTATGAGATACTGCTTTTATCCATCTGACTGAGCCCTATATACAGTCAGATACTATCTGACATTGGCCATGTGTCTGCTGTTTTTAACTATTTAAAATTAATTAAGTTTCTGTGAAACTTTTGGAACTGTCATGATCACATTAATGATTTTTCTGGTTAGTATTGCCAGCCATTTTAGTTCTCACTCAGCTAAATGAAATGAACATTACCAAATAAGCACACTTATTTTTTTGCAAAATATAGCTGTTCGAAAAATGTTTTTATACAATTTGTAACAGACTAAGAATTTTGGAACTTAAGTATGTCACCAGAAAGCTCTGTTATTTGATAATCATAGAATTTCATAACAAAAATTGATTGAATGATATGCATAGCTTAGGCAATAACAATGTGTTCAATTTTGGAATGCTACACCCACCACGGACCTACTTTTTAAACAATTACATTTATATAATATAATTCAATCTCTTGGATGGGTTTTTAAAACAATCAATGTATAATTTACACAGAAGAGACTTTTACAGTATGTTATTTGTTGTGTTCAGTCACTTTGAATTCACAGATTGTAGTGAGGTGTATTTACCCAAAACAGTCTGAAGATGTAATGGAATATAATACTTTTTCATAAATTTTTAGAAAAACACAGCTAATGGAGATGGGCCTGAGGTCCTTGGGTTGTTTGGAATTATAACTTTTCAAATGAGTTTCACAAAATAATGGGTCTAAATTTCAGGCAATTCCATGCTTCCAAGACCTTTGAAGATGTATGCCTTGCCCAGAAGTAATTCAATTATGAAAGGGCTAGAGATTGTTATGGAAAACAATGAGAAACCATCAGGGCATACAGTCACCATGTTTAGTAGTGTGTGTGTGTGTGTGTGTATATATATATATATATATATATATATATATTAGTCATATAAATTAGAATAAGGTTTAAAATAATAAAAAAAAATAAAATAATAAAAAAAAATAAAATAATAAAATAATAAAATAAAAAATAATAAAATTAGAATAAGGTTTAAAAAATAAAATAATAAAAAAATAAAATAATAAAAAATAATAAAATAAAAAATAATAAAAAATGCGTGCTGTACCCTCCTTTTTATTTTTTATTTTTATTAAGTAATACTTCTTTTCCAACATTATTTAAATATAATTATATATATATGATAGCGATGAAGTTTCTCTTGAGATTTCACTTGTAATTAGTTACTTATTAGATGTCAGTATTGCTGGGAGATTTCTGCTACTTAGGTCATCAAATGAGAACTGGGATTGGCTAGTTCTCATTTTATGACCTAACTAATCTAAGGTCTGGGTCTACAAGCCTTGAAGCTCTGTAACTTCTGTTTTTGTTTTTAAAAAGTTCTTTTGAATTAATTTAGTTTATTGCATATCATAGTATAGTGCAATGGTTTCTGTATATTCAGGATATTTCATTCTTAGATGTTTTTAATTTATCACATTGCTTGCTGAATCAGTCCTCCATATTCTGTAAATTTTTTGTTTCTTACTGGTGACATCCTGTAAAACCATGGTTTGGTTTAATGTTTGTCTATTTGATATTTAATTTAATGAATGAAGAATTATATTCAAGAATAATAAAGGCAGCAAACTGACTTTCTGAAATTGTTAAGATGGCAGTTATGCATCAATAAAATTATCATACTTGATTTATGGCAGTTATGCATCAATGAAATTATCATACTTGATTTTTGTTTTTTTGTCACATTATAAAAATATATAATAATTTAGTGAGATATTGGTATATTTTGTTTACTTTTTTAAGGATGTGGACCAAGATACTGGTGAAGATCTGAATCCTGTTAAACAAGTAAATAAAACACGAAAAATCCCTGAAGAGACGTCCAGAAATCCAGACAGACCATTAAGCCTTCCCTTTATTAATAAACCTGATGATGGAGATATAGATAATAGGAGACATGTGCAAAGGATTTCTTCTCCAGAGAGATGGGAAATTAAACAAGTATGGTTCATAATTATTTTTTTGTCATTTGGTTTATTTTCGTATAGCTCAATATGTTGCAGGATTTTATGATACGTATATACATGCAATAGTAAAATTAAGGATAAACAGCTGCTTTTAGGGTAGTGGTCGCCAAAGTGGTAAATATCGACCCCCAGGGTATAACATTGTTAGGGGTCGATTCGGGCTCGGGGGTCGTAGAAAAATATAAGACATCATTGTATGGGTAATATTTAATTCGATTAACTTGGATTACCTCCTTCCTGAATGACAACATCTTCAAAAAGGCCTCTAAGGTTGGGAGAGTAATACATATCCAGAATTTAAAACAAATACACCAACTGTTTAACTATAGTGGTTTAATACTGAAAACTATAAAATGTACCAAACGATACTACACTGTAAAATAATATATGCAAAAAACTGATTTACAAAATAAAATATGCAATAAAAATTTTTTAAAATATACAATAAAATATAAATAAAATATTTAAAATACAATAAAATTAAAAGCGATAAAACATTGACTGAAGCTTTCGGGGACTTCCGCCTCCCTTCTCAACAACAATGATGTTTAAGCAACACATCCTTAAGTAACAGGCTCACAGCACACGTGGCTGACCAGGCGCATGCTCAATATCTCCCCCACGTGAACCGGAAGCGGCTTGGGAGTGTGGAAATATAAAACGCTCGTCTTTTGCAAGGACCACTGCTTCCAGCAGGGGGTGAAATCGAACACCCCGTCCCTATTCATACTATTGTTCTCAGATGAGCCTATCCACAAACTCTCCAGCCACTTACGGTCCCAGAACCTATGCGCCCGGTCAAGGATGACAGCATTCACAGGGGAGACCTAATGATGTTTCTCCCAATAATGCCAACGACATTTCTCCCTGAATGACAACGCAATTAAGAGTGAATCATGGGAACAGTGGCATGAATAGGACCTGTAAAATAGAGAAAGGTCATGAAAATAGTTACGGAGGCCAATCAAGTAGCCCAAAAAGTGTCGGTGGTTTCTGTGCGGCGGGAGCGAGATTGCAACACATGCGCGGTTGCTTATTTACTTATACTTACACATATTCGATCCCAGTCTCATTTTTGTGCGTCGACATACAAGTGAGCATTATTGCTCTAAAATTCATCGACATACATATTATAATTCAATCGTTATTCATTCACAAACTAAACTTCTCTATGTTGAAGAGTTGAGCAGGGCTGGTAGTTCTGTGCATTCTATAGAAATACGTGAGTAGGTATATTATTTAAACTTATTACTTTTGCTTACTGACTTCAATTTTAATTATTTTGTTACAACCCCAGTAACCACAATGGCAGCTTCAGATTCTAAAAGGAAATGCAGACAATATTCTTTAGAATATTTGAAACTTGGGTTTATTGCTTCATTAACAAATGAAACGAGGCCTGTGTGTCTTCTTTGCTTTTAGTAATGATGCAATGAAACCAGCAAAAATGAAAGATCATCTTCAAAGACTCCATCCTGATAAGAAAGATAAAGATCTTTACTTTTTTAAAGAACTGAAAGAGAAAAACACACATCGACCAACTATAAAATCATTTATGAAAGCACCTGCCGAAGCTGACAATAAACAAGGATTAACAGCCTCCTACAATATTTCTTTTAATATAGCAAAAAAAGGAAAACATATACAATTGCAGAGGACATTGTTATACTCACAATCAAAGAAGTAATTGAAATCATAATGAAAAAAGATTCTGGCCCTGTTTTAAAATGCTTAAGATTGAGTGTGAATACTGTGAAAAGGCATATTGGTGAAATGGCTGAAGATGTAGCAAAAACTGTAGTATCAGAACTCAAAAATAGTAAGTTCTCCACCCAACTTGATGAATTGACATTCGATAGTTCTTCTATTCTTATGGCTTATGTAAGATATTATAGTAAAACCAAACATCAAATTATTGACGAATTTTTATTTGCAAAATATCTTGAAAGCAATGGAACGGGGTTGACAATTTTTCAGCGATTGGAGGAATATTTAAATAAGTATGATATTCCATTTACTAATATAACAGCAGTGGCCACAGATGGCGCACCTGCAATGGTGGGCCATTATCGAGGTTTCGCTGCCTTTCTGAAAGAAAAAGTTCAAAGTGTACGTACTGTTCGGTGTGTGTTGCACCGAAACCATTTGGTGGCAAAAACTCTCAGTGACAAACTGCATGATACTCTAAGAGTGTGTATTAAATGTGTTAATCAAATTAGAGCTCATCCTCTTAAATCGCGATTTTTTGCCAAACTTTGTGAAAAAAATGAAGTATCAAACCAATCTCCTGCATACTGAAGTAAGATAAATTCAAATTGAGGAAAGACAGATGTAGGATAGACGTGCGGAAATTTGCCTTTAGCCAGCGAGTGGTTGGTTGGTGGAACAGACTTCCATCCCTTGTCGTGGAAGTTGATAGCCTAAATAAGTTTAAGGCTCAGCTGGACAGGTATTTTGAACGAACAGAGGGGTGAAGTGGAAGTGGTTTTTTTTTTTTTTTGGCTGATGCTGCATAAGCTTGCTTTCTTGCATCAAATGCCTCTACTAATGCTAATGCTAAAGATAGTTGTCTAGAGGTGCAAGTCTACAAAGATTTGTTGAGTTGTTCAATTCAACCCTAGAGTTTCTTACAGATGTTAATTTGTTTTTGAGTGATGAACTGAAGAGAAATAAGAATCATATTTTCTACTTGGCGGACTTATTTTCAAAATTTAATGATGTACAGACCCATCTACAAGGTAAAGTTGTCACGATTATTCAAGCTCGGATGATTCTTTTAGGCTTCCAAGCTAAATTAGCTTTATTTAAATCATCATCATTGTTATGAAAAGATTTTCAGTACTTTTCGAATCTACGGCAATCACAAGTAAAAGATGAAGACTTAGAAAAGAAATATACACAAAGCATCTTCAAAATTTGAGCAATGATTTTAAATTGTGCTTTGTAGATTTGAAAACATGCACATTCCAGATTGGATTATCACGCCATTTTGTGCAGATATTGAAAATATCGAATGTAACTTACAAGATGAACTTATTAAATTGTCAGTTGATCTTGAAGCTAAGATGCTTTTTTAGAAATAGGACTTTAAGCTACTTTTGGTCGAATATAAATGTTGTAGAAAAATATCCAAAACTTTCTGAAGTGGTACTCCCCTTTTTGCTTGCATTTCCAAGCTCGTACATGGTTGAAACTGATTTCAGCCATGTTAATTCAATTTTAACAAAACAAAGAAATAAGCTAGATATAGAATTCTGTGGCGATTTAAGGCTGAAACTTACTAATTTTGAACCCAACATTGCTAATCTTGTCAAGAGTCACGAAGCACACCCTTCACATTGACAACGTTACTAATTGTATACTAAGTTAATAAAAGTCTTATTTTCATATACAGGAAGATTGTATTATTGTTATTTTGTTATCTAAATTAAATTTTATATTTTATATATTATTTATCCCTCTTAACAAATATGTAATGTTAAGAAGGATGTCAAAAACAAAAACGTATCCCTTTGACGTTAAGCCAATATAATAATATATTCTATTATGTTATTTTGTAAATAGGTGAATTAAATATAATTACCATTGAATGTAGGTTGTTATATTCAATGATTGTTATAGGATGGATAGGGAATTTAAATTTTGTGGATATTTACACCAAATGAGTCCCATCATCAGCCATTTTCAATCCACTGCAGGATGAAGGCCTCTCCAGCAACTTTCCAGTTCCTTCTGTTTTGAGTACTGGCCATCCATTTACTACCCACAAACTCATGAATTTCATGTATCCATCTCCGCCTTTGTCTTCCAGGTTTTCTTCTAGCTCCTCTTGGATACCATTCTGTTATTTTCTTAGTCCATCTGTCATCATGTCTTCGAGCTACGTGTCCTGCCCAAGACCATTTTAGTTCTTTAGTTTTGATAAGAATGTCCTATACTTGAGTTTGCTCCCTAATCCAAGTGTTTCTCTTCTTATCTAACAGTCTGATTCCCAATATAATTCGTTCCATTCTTTGCTGTGTAGTTCTCAGCTTCTCTTCCATTCTTTTGGTGAGTGCCCAAGTATACTCCCCACCATGACTTCCATAAGTCATGGTGGGGAGTATACTTGGGCAAACTGGGATATTGCTCTTCAGTATGCGACTATATTTCCTGAATGCTATCCATCCAAAATTTATTCTTCTCTTGACTTCCAGCCGTTTATCATTATTACAGCTAATAACTTGTCTCAGATAAGTATATGACTCCACCTTTTCAATTACTGCTCCTTCAATCATTATTTCCCTTTCCATGGCATACTTGTTCATCATTACTTTTGTTTTAGAAATAGGACTAACTGTGCATAACTGATTAAGATTTTCCTCTAATTCTTTGGGATCGTGGCTTATGACCATAATGTCATCTGCAAATCGTAAATGGTTTAGGTACTCTCCGTTCACATTGACTCCTTTCTGCGACCAGTCTAATCTTCTGAAAGCTTGCTCAAGGGCAGCAGTAAACAGCTTCGGAGATATTGTGTCTCCTTGTCGAACTCCTTTCTCGATTTTAAATTTCCTACTGTCTGTCTTTGTCTAGTTTAATAAAGGAGGTATCATTCTCATATATTTTCTTCAAAATCATAATATATGGGGTATCTATGCCTTGTCTTTCCAGTTCCCGAAACATTGCCTTATGCTGTATGGAGTCAAATGCCTTTTCATAATCCACAAATGCCAGGCATAATGGTGTTTTATATTCATTTGCTTTCTCCATTAGCTGTGATATTACATGAAGGTGATCCATAGTTGAGAATCCTGTCCTAAAGCCAGCTTGCTCTTTCGGTTAGGCACCTCCGTAGCCAGGTGGGAAGGAGCAGCAGTGCATAGAACACGCTTCTTGATTAGACCGGGGTTCGAGCCCGTCACCACCAAATACGGAGGATGCGGAAGCATTCTTTCTAATCTGTAATAATGACCCTTGTGAACAACTTGTAGATGTGGGATAACAAGCTAATTGGTCTATAATTTCCAATTTCTGATTTATCTCCTTTCTTAGGAATGGGAATGAGTACCTTATGGGAATGAGTCCCATAAGGTACATCAAATTGGATTAGGAAGATACCAAGAATAATCTTTGTGGTCTTAGCTTCCCCTAGGACTTTGTCAAGCCCTTGGTACATTTACTCAAGATCCAAATGTATATAGTTTTTCTTCTCTTAATGTACAGAGTCCATAAATTATTGACCACATTAAAATCATTTTACATAATAACAGGAACTACAAGATACATTGGCATACAGTTTTTTTAAAGGGAAAGGACAACTCAAAAAGTGAAGTATCCACATGGGAACCATTTGTAACACACAGGATGTTCAAATGGTTTGTAATTTCATGCTAAGCATTTTTTAGCATTTGGGGTATCACAGAAGCAGTTGCATCAGTGATTTACTTTCCAAGGTTATCCAGATCCTTCACATAACCCCACAGAAAAGTCCAGTGAGGTTATATCTGGTGAGCAAGAGGGCCAGGGAATTGGTCCTCTCTGCCTAATCCATTAATATGGAAAATGCTCACTGAGAATTTGTCACACAGTCATCTTGCTGAAACAATGTTTGGTTAATGTTTTGCCATCTGGCAAAACATTAACCAAACATTGTTTCTTGATACTTACTGCAGCCAATTTAATCAGTAAGTCACAAGGTTCTGTTCGCAATCACCTGGTTATGGGGAAAGGGTGTACCGCACGTTCCATTTTGGGAAATTCCGTTCACGCTGACTAAAGACCTGAGAGGTTTTGATGTCCCATATCCTGCAGTTTGGCAGTTGACCTTATTGGACTGGTGGAAGGTGGACTCATCACTAAAAACAACTTTATTCAGTAAGTCATTATCATCATTTTCAATCTGATTGAGCATATCCACAGCAAATGTTCTCTGACATAGTGGATTGTCATGTTTCAGTGCTTGCACAAGCTGGATTTTGTATGCATGAAGTTTCAGGTAGTAGCGGAGAATCTTGTGAATGGTTGATTGGGCCATTTCTAGTTCTCTGCTAGCATGATGGATAGATTTCCTTAGGCTGTGTGTAAAATTTTCATGAATGCACTCAACATTCTTGATACTTACTGCAGCCCAATCTGCACCCTTCTTATTCAGGACACTGCCATTTCCCTTAAAGTGTTCTTTGGAACTGGTGGAAGGTGGACTCATCACTAAAAACAACTTTATTCAGTAAGTCATTATCATCATTTTCAATCTTTTTATCCACTTAATTAGACTTAATTATCCACTTAATAGACTTACCTCACCTCCATATTTCTGCAGTACCACCTTCGCACTCTAAGTAAAGATTTAAATTTGGCAAACCCCCACACACTTTCCTTTGATCTGTGAAATGTCTCTTTACCCCCAAGGTGACATTGGAGGGCTGTTTTTCAGGGATTTTTTTAACATTCATTCTGTTGAAATAGCAGAGATCTAAATTTATAATGCATATATGTCATACATTTGGTTTCTTGAAACCAAAATGCATTTTGAACTTTTTCAACATCTGTAAATCTCTCCATTTTAATCTTAATTATTGCAGTCCCCTAGTGATAAACACCACAAGTTGTAGTTTAAAAGTGTTCAGTGGGCGATGTCCATTAAATTGAGGTTTACTATACTTTTGAATTCAGTATAGAGTTTAGTAAGCTTTTGACACAGTCCCATATAAATGTGTTTTGTGTAAATTGGAGCATTATAACATTCTAGATAATTTATTAGGTGGATAAAAGGGTGTTTAAATGGTAGAAGGCACACAGTGTTAAAAATGGTGACCATTCTGCATTTGCACCAGCAAAAAAGCGGAGCTCTGCAGGGTTCACGGCTATGTTCCTTTTTCTTTTTGTTATAAATGTTCTTGTTTATACTCTTGCACAACCACCAGGTCAGTGGAATTTACACTAAATTACCAATACCAACATTAACCGTATTTAGCAGTCACGGACTTGAACCTCGGTCCACTCAAAGAGCATGTGCCACTGCACTCTCACTCCTGACCATTCGGTAATATTGATGAAGGTATTGTAAGCTTGATGACTGAGTTTTCTGATGATACAAAAGTGGACAATGTGGATAACGGTATGAACAAGGTATGCTATTTCAACAAGACTTACTTAATTAGTTAATTTGCAAAATGGCAATTAAGGTACAAAATTGATAAGTGTAGGTTCTGTTCACAGCAATAATCTTAGGGTATGTTATTACTTGGAAATTAACAACCTCATAGTTGAAGATAAAGATTTAGAGGCAATGATTAAATATAGTGTGAAGTTAGTAGCACATAAACTACCAGTACGGAACACAGGGATTTCTATCATTGACATACAAGAATTTTGCACTAGGGACAAAGAAGTGATTATTTTTCCATTGGTTTGGCAACAGCTTGAGTGCTCCAGACAGAATTGGAAACCACATTTTAATTATAAGTAAGAGAAATATTATTCAGCATTTAGAAAAAGTAAAGTATCTGATTAATGAAGCAAAGTTAGCAGAAAAATAGTTGGGAAAAACAGACTAGAATGAGCTGAATGCTGCTTGGAGCTGGGAAGCTAGGCAGGATCAAGAAAAGGTTGTATGGAATGCTGAATTTGATATATGAATTGTGCTTTTGTTGAGTATGCCCTCATCTTCATTGAGGAGAAGGTTAAAAGGCAAGATATTAGTATACCTTTAAATATTAGAGTATATTATGTAAATCTTTGGAATCTATATATCTATCAACTGGGGCTCAAGAGTAGTTACCTCAATGAATGCATTACGTATCTCTCCAGATTTTGTCACAGCTATTTCTTGTTCACAGTCCTACAGCTTTCCTTTTCACACACCATTCACAGTTTGTTTAGGTATCTTAACATTCCCCCCACTATTCTTGTATCATTAATCAGTGTTATTTATTTTACTTTTCTGAACACAGAATGATGATCATCTTGATATTTGTATTATGTCTTTTCCTGCATTTACCCACATTTATGCAAGGTTGTGGACCTATTAGAAAGGTTACATAGAAAAGCATTGAGATTACTTATGGATGAAAATAGTTATTTATTTTAGAGGAGAGACTCAAGTCCTAAAAAAATTTAATTGTTTTGTATTCTGTGTCATTTTTCTGATGCAAGTTATTTGGTAATAAGAATGACAATCTGTATAACTCAAGAGAAAGTTCAGTTGGTAATACTGTATGTTGTTGCAAAGTCAGCAGGATGCCTGTGAAAAATTCCATTCCATGATCCTAAAAGCCATGTTCATTGGGCATTTACTACTACATTTTAAGGATACTGCAAGTGCAGCAGACAATCCGTGCCCAGAATGCCTAAAACATTTACAGTCCTAAATTGTTTGGCAAATATGTGAACAGGCCACATCAATTTATTCAAAGTGTTGCTTAAAAGATAAGAGTTAGTTATGGGTTTGTTAATAGTGCTTTCAAAGATATATATTTCATCCCTATAATTTATACATATTTCAAAAACTACACAATGATGACAATGATAGAAGAGTTGAATTTTGCAGGAAAATATTGTTAGTGAAGTCATGTCATAGACCTGGTCTATTATTTCTGACATCTGTTTCTGTTATATCACATGTTTCTACACGAATAGCCCTAATACACAATTAGACATAATACACAATGGTACTGAAGCAATGGGAATCTCCATTGTTGGAAGATATATATATATATATATATATATATATATCTGATAATTAAAATAAATATGATATTTAAAATAAAAACATCAGCCAGTAGTACGGCAATAATGCAGAGCGAAACGAAACGCAAAATAATATAAAATAAACAAACAGGGAAGGGAAGTAGAGATAATAGGACAAAAAGGTAGTCGATAATCCCCTGTATAATTTAGTCAATTAAGTCATTAAACCCAATTAATAAAATGATATAAATTTAAAATAATGCCAATTATAAATAATTTAGCGGTACCCCCCTCGAAGGTACCAGTTCCAAAAGACGTGAAATATCACCAAAAAGGGGTTAAAGAAACTACCAAAAACTAAAATATCAAAATGATAGACTGACCATCGACAGAGGACCACGAGGCCAATAATGGTCATGGAATCGCTGCATTTCAATCGTCATACAAATCATCGCAAAGGCAGAAATATCGAAGAACCAAACCACCCCTCCATTCTCCGATAGATCAACCAATGCAGAGGATTTGCATGGCGGTGGTCCTTATGCAGCGAAAAATAATCTATAGAACAGACAGCACTCTTGATCAGAGCCACACCACTGACATAATGCAAGCTTAACCAGCTTATATAATAGAAAGGAAAAGAATAGATGGCGGCACAGGCGCTGCTTATTTAGCATATCAACCCACTACTACCACTAATTTATATTATGTGAAGTAAAAGTTAGGCAAAAGTAATAAAAATAAATAAATATGGCTATGTAGCTATCATTAGAGGCAGCAAATGCACATCCTCCACATGATGCCTAATTATATCTGATAATTAAAATAAATATGATATTTAAAATAAAAACATCAGCCAGTAGTACGGCAATAATGCAGAGCGAAACGAAACGCAAAATAATATAAAATAAACAAACAGGGAAGGGAAGTAGAGATAATAGGACAAAAAGGTAGTCGATAATCCCCTGTATAATTTAGTTAATTAAGTCATTAAACCCAATTAATAAAATTATATAAATTTAAAATAATGCCAATTATAAATAATTTAGCAGTACCCCCCTTGAAGGTACCAGTTCCAAAAGACGTGAAATATCACCAAAAAAGGGTTAAAGAAACTACCAAATATTTAAAATAAAAACATCAGCCAGTAGTACGGCAATACTGACCATCATGCCCCATATCGACAGAGGGCCACGAGGCCAATAATGGTCATGGAATCGCTGCATTTCAATCGTCATACAAATCATCGCAAAGGCAGAAATATCGAAGAACCAAACCACCCCTCCATTCTCCGATAGATCAACCAATGCAGAGGATTTGCATGGCGGTGGTCCTTATGCAGCGAAAAATAATCTATAGAACAGACAGCACTCTTGATCAGAGCCACACCACTGACATAATGCAAGCTTAACCAGCTTATATAATAGAAAGGAAAAGAATAGATGGCGGCACAGGCGCTGCTTATTTAGCATATCAACCCACTACTACCACTAATTTATATTATGTGAAGTAAAAGTTAGGCAAAAGTAATAAAAATAAATAAATATGGCTATGTAGCTATCATTAGAGGCAGCAAATGCACATCCTCCACATGATGCCTAATTATATCTGATAATTAAAATAAATATGATATTTAAAATAAAAACATGAGCCAGTAGTACGGCAATAATGCAGAGCGAAACGAAACGCAAAATAATATAAAATAAACAAACAGGGAAGGGAAGTAGAGATAATAGGACAAAAAGGTAGTCGATAATCCCCTGTATAATTTAGTCAATTAAGTCATTAAACCCAATTAATAAAATGATATAAATTTAAAATAATGCCAATTATAAATAATTTAGCGGTACCCCCCTCGAAGGTACCAGTTCCAAAAGACGTGAAAATGGTCAGTCTATCATTTTGATATTTTAGTTTTTGGTAGTTTCTTTAACCCTTTTTTGGTGATATTTCACGTCTTTTGGAACTGGTACCTTCGAGGGGGGGGGTACCGCTAAATTATTTATAATTGGCATTATTTTAAATTTATATCATTTTATTAATTGGGTTTAATGACTTAATTGACTAAATTATACAGGGGATTATCGACTACCTTTTTGTCCTATTATCTCTACTTCCCTTCCCTGTTTGTTTATTTTATATTATTTTGCGTTTCGTTTCGCTCTGCATTATTGCCGTACTACTGGCTGATGTTGTTATTTTAAATATCATATTTATTTTAATTATCAGATATAATTAGGCATCATGTGGAGGATGTGCATTTGCTGCCTCTAATGATAGCTACATAGCCATATTTATTTATTTTTATTACTTTTGCCTAACTTTTACTTCACATAATATAAATTAGTGGTAGTAGTGGGTTGATATGCTAAATAAGCAGCGCCTGTGCCGCCATCTATTCTTTTCCTTTCTATTATATAAGCTGGTTAAGCTTGCATTATGTCAGTGGTGTGGCTCTGATCAAGAGTGCTGTCTGTTCTATAGATTATTTTTCGCTGCATAAGGACCACCGCCATGCAAATCCTCTGCATTGGTTGATCTATCGGAGAATGGAGGGGTGGTTTGGTTCTTCGATATTTCTGCCTTTGCGATGATTTGTATGACGATTGAAATGCAGCGATTCCATGACCATTATTGGCCTCGTGGTCCTCTGTCGATGGTCAGTCTATCATTTTGATATTTTAGTTTTTGGTAGTTTCTTTAACCCTTTTTTGGTGATATTTCACGTCTTTTGGAACTGGTACCTTTGAGGGGGGTACCGCTAAATTATTTATAATTGGCATTATTTTAAATTTATATCATTTTATTAATTGGGTTTAATGACTTAATTGACTAAATTATACAGGGGATTATCGACTACCTTTTTGTCCTATTATCTCTACTTCCCTTCCCTGTTTGTTTATTTTATATTATTTTGCGTTTCGTTTCGCTCTGCATTATTGCCGTACTACTGGCTGATGTTTTTATTTTAAATATCATATTTATTTTAATTATCAGATATAATTAGGCATCATGTGGAGGATGTGCATTTGCTGCCTCTAATGATAGCTACATAGCCATATTTATTTATTTTTATTACTTTTGCCTAACTTTTACTTCACATAATATATATATATATATATATATATATATACACCCATTTTCAGACTTAACTGTGGATTATAGCATGTGTTGGCATTCATGAACAAATGTCTATAGGTTCATACTTTTTTTATGAATTTTTTATTGTTGACCTGCATCTGATTAATATTTTGCAGGTGTGTGTTTTGAAAAATTATAGTACTAAAATGGCTTTAGCAGCTAGACAACATTTCAGGTAGTATTTTTGGTTCCAATAAGTTATTGTAAATATAAAACTAAGTAAATTTCAATATAACAGTGAATTTTTGTAAATAGGATTAATATTAAATTTTTGTATAATGGACTTTTGTAACATCCAGTATAAGTAATGTCATTTGCACCACAAAAACATGATGCATTCAATCAGTGCAAGTGCATTCATTCAGCTTGGAAAATTTTAGATGTGAAAATTTATGTAGGAATGCACAGTCAGTCCTTGAAGATGTTTAGGAGGTAAGTTAGAAGTGTTATAAATGAAATAATAAGGTAAATAATATTAGAGGTTCTCTTTGACAGCATGGTAATCTCTTGTCACTTGTTTGGAGAAGTCTAGGTTCAATTCCCATTAATTCCCTGCACAACATGCAAACCAGTCTCTGAATGCACATTTCTACAGACATAATACACAATGTAGTCTAAGTCATTAACACATCTAAAAACCAAACATAACCAACATAAAATTATAGGAAGAGAGTTACCATTAAGTATTTTTTTTTTTTTTTTTAAATCTGGATGCCAAGATTTCTAACTGTATAGCTAATTAAAAGCATCAGTAATATAGAGTTACCACTAGAGTTATTTTTAGCATACTTTTCAAAAATCAAAAATTATGCTAAAATTTACTTGATCTGTTACAGATGTCAGCTGCCAATTGCATAGATAAATCAGAGCTTCCAGACTTTGATGATACCACAGGATTACTACCAAAAGATGATGATGATGGTGAGTGCTAATAGCAATGTGATAGTAAGAATGAAGGAACATGGTTAAAAATATCTGTTTAATAATATAGAAGTCATTCAACAAGCTTTTTGGATGTCATTATAATGGCTATCTGTGTATATTTTTCTTGTACAATATTTGTATGTCTGGTTGTACATGGTATGCACATTGAAATGCAACAACTTTGAAGCATTATAATTTTTTATGTATGAAGATGAGAATGTTGAACCTTGTACTCATAACATATTTTATATCTAAGTTTCTCACCTAAAATACTTCTGTATTTCAGGTTGGATTGTGACAAACATTTGTCTGTGTATCTAGATGTGCTTCAACTGTTAGGGGCTTTACAGCTTGAGGACTGTCAGCCCATCTCCTTGTTACTGAAATCTCTGCTTAATTCCCCCCCCCATTTAGGTTATATGTAGTGAAAAATATAATCCTCAAAGGTGCAGAACATGGAAGAACTGAACGAGTGTAACACAGTAGTCATGGCCTTTGTACTTCATGCTACAATTGGTGCACATGTTTGTGTACAGTAATGTGCCAGTATGCCAAATATAATGTAACTGTTTCCTGTGATTATGTCCATATTTTTCAAGAATATGCAATGCAAATACTAGACTATGCACATCATTTTTCAGTAAAAATACAGGGTGGAACTAGGAAACAGGAGATTTTAAAAACTCAGTAATTAAATAAAGAATTTGTTTTTGTCAGATTACAAATGTGCCATCTTAATGTATATGGCATGCTGTTTATTTTTTTAAAATTATAGCCTAGAGGTAACTTCTGTCTCTGCAGAAGCATTCTTCTAATGTTCATATTTCCCATGATGTGGCATAGCATCTCCAAAGAAAACCTGGTAGTTTTCCCACAAATTCTTTCTTTCAGCTCTTCAGCTTTGTGGGCAATGAGAGCACACCTTGCTTTTTAAGTGCACCCATAAAAACAAGTCACATGCAGACAAGTCTGGGGACCTTGGAGGCCAAGAAATGTCACCATTCCTGCATATGATGTGGTTATGAAAAAGCAGTTATACAGCATCCATTGACACCCTGGGGGTATGAGATGTCATGCCATATTTTTGAAACTGGTTATGAGCAAACTGGTTATTGATTATTTAGATTATAATGAATCATTTGATTATTTCAATTATTGAAATCTTTCAGTTACTAATCATTCAATTATATCTATCACTGGTTGAAACCAGTTGGCCTCATTAACTGAGAAAATCTAGTACTAGTTTGTCAATCAAAAAAAGTTGTGATCATGTATGTTAGCATAATGACTTAATGTCAAAAGGGGACAAAGGGGTGCTCTTACCAAGATAGGCTTAAGTTCTGCAAATTGCAGCACCTGGAGACTAGGTACATGCGAGGTGATCTGATTGAGGTGTATAAGGCCTTGAACAGGTTGAGCAAGCTCAATGCTGATGGAATTCTTACTCTTGCTCAGATTAAGAACCTGAATGGGCATAGATTCAAATTGAGGAAAGACAGTTGTAGAATAGATTTGTGGAAATTTGCATTTAGCCAGCGGGTAGTTGATTGGTGGAACAATAGACTTCCATCTTTTGTTGTGGAAGTTAATAGCTTAAATAAATTTAAGGCCGAGCTGGACAAGCATTTGGAGTGAAATGGGAGGTGTGTGTTTTTTTTTTTTTTTTTTTTTTGGCTGATGCTGCATAAGCTTGCTTTCTTGTATTGTATGCCGCTTCTAATGTCACAATTTTTATCTTTACATTATCATCTGTCTATTTACATTATCTGCCATCTGTCGTGGAAGTTGATAGCTTAAATAAATTCAAGGAAGAATTGGACAAACTTTTAGAGAGAATGAATGTGTGAAATGGGATATTTTTTTTGGCTGATGCTGTATAAGCTTGCTTTCTTGCATCATATGCCTCTGCTAATGCTAATTGCAAAAAAAAAAAAGTACCGATAATGCTGTGGATGACATTGCACACCACACTGTTACCTGGTCATTGTTGTGCCGTGGTTGCTGGTGGAATTGTTAAGGGTTTTCTTGTGGCCAATAATAAAAGTTTTGTTTATTCACAAAACCATTTAGATTAAAATGAGCTTTATCAGACATTTGTAGATTGTGGATAAAGTCTTTGTTGTGATCCATTTGAGTTAGCATTTCTTGACAAAAAATTTTACGGGTAAGGAGATCACAGTGTTTTAATTCTTGTTGTACCCGTACCTTGTGTGGATGAAAATTTAAGTTCTGATGCAATATTTGTTCTACACTCCTATTGGATGAGTTCAGCAATAGTGCATGCTGACGTGCAGACCACTTGAGACTCCATATGAGAGCACTCCTGAAAGCTGTGATGTATGGGTGCTTCTTATCCACCCGAAAGCTTCTTTTTTGAAAGCTGAACCAGTTTCATCAAAATTCTTTCCCATGTTTTAATGGCATGAACAGATAGTACAGGATCTTGCTGCTTAAGCTTAAAGTGAACATGAAATAAATGTTGAGCAGCCTTACAAATGTCATTGCTTTTGTGAAATACCTTATGGCAAAAGCACATTATGCACTACTTACTCTTCCATGGTTACTAAATAGCATGATGTGGTTGAGTATGTCTGTGATGCAGTCCTCCCCACCACACTGGTACCCAGAAAACCACTTAAAATCTCCTATTTCTCTTACTCTACCCTATATATGGAGGTCATTTACAAGTAAATCTGTTGATTAGCTGCAGTTTCACCAGTTAGTCTACAGATCAGCAATTTAGTTATGGAAACTTTCAAACTTGAAGTCCTCCCCTAATTCACCCTTCCCTATTATTCTATGGGAGAAATATATAGATAATATATTCACCATTCTTTCCCAAGAGGATTAAACTACATTTTAAGTTTATCTCAGTGAATGTTCCAATTTTCCAAAATTTACAAAAGATTGAGAATGATCATGAGAATGAATTTATAGCGTTTAGAATAATCATGCCCTGCCCTTCCTTGGTGTAATGGTAAAGAAGGTCCTTTTTTTTTTTTTTTTATGAAAACCCCAAACACGAAAGGTATCAAAACCTACAGTACTTAGTACCGTGCATGGGTTGAAGGAGAAGTATGGGGGGGGGATGCCAGAAACTTTTCTCTAGAGACTAAACATGGGTTTCACCACTTCAAGCCTCCAATAAGCAAAGTAGTGGTATTTCACAGGTTGATGAAAGTCATCTACCACCTACAGGGCTTAACAACTTCAGTATATTGTAAACCAATGTGTATGAGGTGATATACTAATTGCAATTCATGTCATCCCCCCCACACATACACACCTACGCCACAGCAGCACTATTTGCACATTCGTGGACATAGCATGGTCACATCGTAAATCAGAATATCCCTACAGAGATGCGACTTTCCTGAAGAAAAGTTAAATTATTTGGAGTTGCTTTTAACCCAGAAACATGTGAATGTTGATTTTTCCCGTTACATACTCTTTCATTGGACTTGAACCACACTTCTGGTATGGTTCACATTCATTACCCAGAGGTTTCTCAGGGTATTGCTAGGATTTTGAACAGTTAACAGTATTAACAGTGTGTAGGTTCCTAGTAAGAAACTGCAATCAGTATATCGCCCTTTGAAAACCTCTGTACCATTTATGCAGAGGAGTGGAGTATTTTATAGTATACCATGTAAAACTATAATACGAGCTATATTGGTGAAGCTATCCATTATCTGGAGGAATGCTTGAAAGACCACATTACATCCATTGAGAATGCTGATTTTAACCAATGAAGTAGCTGTGCACTATTGGCAGGAGGGACGTGACCCCCCCAGCCAAATGATAATCAAATTATTGATAGTGCATGAGATTTCCAGATTGGTCACTCGTTGGAATCTGCCCACATATGCATCACTTGACACACTTTAAACAGAAATGATATGTAAACACATCTCATCGTTGAATCTGTAATGCTGCGTAAGATGGATGAAGTTGTCCCCTGGTTTTCTCTTCCCATTCCTCTCCTTCATTTGAGTAAGTTGTGAGCAACTAGAGGTTATGCTAACCTCAGGACAGTTGGGAATTACTCTTTCCTTTCCTTCCCTCCACTTTTATTCTGTGAAACTCCTTTTTTTCTTTTTTTTTTTAATGTATTTATACTCACTGCCTCCTTGTAAATGTTGATAATTGATAATTTTGATAATTTATTAATCCCTATTTTGTGTTACAATTGTTGGGAGATAACAGCAAGAAGGGAGGGAGAACACATAAGCCAGAGGCTTTTTAGGGGTTGTTCCCTTTGAAAAAGATAACAATAAAACCAGATACACCATGAATGGGACATGTTTCTACATTCCATTACAGAGAATTTCTACATTCCATTACAGTAAACTGTCTCGTGGCTAACAACATTACTTATAATTACATTGCCAGTACTTTTACAATAACAAGTACGAAAGAAAAAATGATGAAATAATTGCGTAGAGTGTTACAAGCTTTTTGACAGCTATTCCTTCAACTTGTTTACACAATTTCCAAACTGGTATGCATTGTGGAAAGTTCAGGAGTTGAGTGGAAGGTGATTTAGATCAGACCTCCCTGGTGATGTGTTCAGTCAGGAGCTTCTTGAACTTGTTTAGTGAAATGGCATTTTTGATGTTTTCAGGAAGATTATTCCAGGTTTTTGCGCCTCTGTATTTTATATTTTTTTGGCCTATGGCTTTTCTGAAAAGCGGAACCTTCAGGTTCGCTTCATTTCTTAAATTATATCTTATTCCTTCTTCTTCTATTGTTATAAAAAAGGATCTGAAGAGAGGAGGAAAGTTTGGTGTTTTCAAAGCATTGTAGACAAAGACCGCTTCAGCTTTTTGTATCAGTTGGTAGATGCTTAAGAGTCTCGCTTCCTTATATCTCGAATATCCTTATATCTTATGTTCTAGTTGATAAAAGCAACATACAAATGCCAAAGGCTCCTGTGTTTCTGTATTTTATTTTGTTATATTTTTAATGCTTTTACAGCATATTTTAAACATTTTATAGTAATACTTTATTGTATATTTAATCAAAATTATTTAGATTTTATTTGTATATTTTTAGTAACAAATAAATATATTCTGTAATCTAGTTGAAGCAGTCAAAAATTAATCCTGTACAAGTGTGGTTGCTAACAGAGATCAGTATGCAGCTCTACGTTTCCAAAGACACTTTTAAAAGCTTTCATTGAAGCTAATAAATAAATCACAAAAGTTTTTGATGATGACAAGAGAGATTTATATTGGAAGCTCATGCCAGCTCATATTTACTTTTCTATGGAAGAGGAAAAGTTCTGGATTTGATACTTTTTTCAAACTTTCTTTTTAATAAAGCTTGTTTGAATAACCATACGTGCTGTACAGTCACAAAAGAGGTTAGGCAGGCAAAGACAGATTACGAGAAATCTTTTGGCAAAGGATGCAAAGAAAAACAGCAAAGAGTTCTTTACTTATGTAAACTCTAGAAGGAAGGGGGTGAATCAGATTGGTCCACTTAACTATATTGATGATCCTGCTCAAGTAGCTGATAAACTGAATGAGTATTTTGCATCTACATTCACACATGAGGGGTTATTCAAGGAGGGGAATGCCAGAAGTTTATCAAACTCTAACAGGGAGACAAGTGATTTTGTAATAACTGAGAGCAAAGTGGGGGAGAAATTGTTTTGAAGTTAAACATAAAAAAGGCACCTGGGGCAGATGGAATCTATCCAGTTATAATGAAGGAGGCAGCAAGGGAAGTAAGCAAACCCTTAGCCATAATTATGAGAGCATCCTTAGAATCCGGGGAGGTCCCCATGGACTGGAGATGTGCAAATGTATCCTCAATTCACAAATAAAAGGGTGACACAAATAATTATAGACCTGTTAGTTTAACTTCTGTTCAATGGAAAATAATGGGGTTACTGGTTAGAGGGGTGATACAGGGATCACCTAGACAAGACAGAAGTAATAGTTCAGACACAGCATAGGGTTGTAAAGGGGAAGTCTTGTCTGACCTATTTGATTGGATACTACGATGTGGTCACAAAGGAACTGGATGCTAAAAATAATTTTGATATCATATACTGGATTTCAGAAAAGCCTTTTGATACTGTTGCACATGGAAAACTGCTGTACAAAATGGAGCGGTATGGCATTAAGGGCAAGTTACTGCAATGGATAAAGGGATGGTTGAGTGGGAGATGGCAGGGAGTGGTAATAAATGGACACCGCTTTACGTGGACTAATGTTAATATAATGTTATCAGCGCTGAACTCCCAGGGTTCAGTGCTGGGCCCATTGTTGTTTTGTGAATTTATCAGTGATATCGATAAAAGTATATCAGGCTTAATGTCCAAGTTTGCAGATGATACAAATGTTGGCAGGGTAGTTATTGACAGTAAAGACAGTAAGTATGCTACTGCAACAGGATCTGGAAAAGTTAGGCAGATGGACTGAGAAGTGGCAACTGAAGTTTAACATTGACAAATGCAAGGTACTCCATATGGGTAGCAGTAACCCTAGAGAAATGTACGAACTGTGTAGTACTACACTCAGGGAGGTGGAGAATGACCTGGGAGTAATTGTGCAGTCAGATATGAAGTTCTCTGAGCACTGCAGATGGGCTGCCAGAGCAGGTTATGGAGTTTTGTCAATGATATATAGGAATTTTGCTAGCAGAGACAAGAAGATGATTATCCCTTTGTATAAGGCAATGGTCAAACCACACCTTGAGTACTGTATACACTTCTGGAGGCCTCATTTTAGGAAGGATATAGAGTTGCTAGAACTAGTACAGAGAAGGGCAACAAGATCGGTGAGAGGAACAAAGGGGGCGCTTACAAAGTAAGGCTTAAATTCTGCAAGTTGCAGCATCTGGAGACTAGGCACCTGCAAGGTGATCTGATCGAGGTGTATAAGGCCTGGAATGGTTTGAGCAGGCTCAATGCTGGCAGGATACTTCTGCTTACTCAAATTAAGAACCTGAGGGGGCATAGATTCAAATTGAGGAAAAATAGTTGTAGAATAGATGTGCGGAAGTTTGCCTTTAGCCAGCGGGTAGTTTATTGTTGGAACAGACTTCCATCTGTTGTTGTGGTAGTTGATAGCCTTAAATAAATTTAACGCTGAACTAGATAAACATTTGGAGTGACCGAATGGGTGAAATTGGATTTTTTTTTTTGGCTGATGCTGTATAAGCTTGCTTTCTTGCATCATATGCCTCAACTAATGCTAATGCCAAATCTTATTTTCCCAATTTTTATGTAATGATTTACCCATATTATAGCATAGGAAAGTTATTTTAGAACATGGTTTCAGTTAGGACATTTAGAATATACTCCATTCCCTTTTTTGTATGCATTATTAAGTTCAATTTAAATGAAGTCTAATTACACAGGATTATCTACAAATGCATCCCTTACATAAATCAGGGTTACAGTAATAAATATAAAATTAATTTCTTGCATTTAAATGCAAATCAGTGTTTCCATCATTGCTTTTAGACTAAATGAAAACATTTGTAAATAGTAGTGTCTTAGTTAAGAATTAATACCATTTTCAAGAATGAATACACATAAAGATGGACATCAGTAGGTATCACCTACTGTTAGCTCAAACTACTCAAGCTTTACTTAATAAAAATTTTTTAATTAATTTCATCTGTCCATCTCCATTGTTGTCTTCTGGGTTTTCTTTTAGCTTTTAGTTTTCTTTTTAGATCGTGGTCATGTCTAACTCTGGGAAACCTTATCTCTTCCCTACTGTAAACTTTAGTATCCCTTGTCACCATCATCTAGTCTGTAACACCATCCAAAAAGTAGTAGTATCCAAGTGCAACTTTTAATACTCCCAGTTCCATTATAACCATTATGAAATAATGAGGTTAGATATGTGGAGCAGTATGCATATACAATCGAACTTCCCCATAACGAATTCGATAAATCCAGCAAAAAAATTCGTTATACAGAGAATATCTTTTTTATTAGAAATTGTTATCTAATTAGAAAATGAAAACAAATCTACATTTATTTTTAATGTATTTTATTTCAAAAACACTTATTTAAATTACGTTTACACACTTTTCGCCGGTAAGTATCACAAATTAAACAAAATCTGTAATTTTAATTTGCACAGTACAATTAAAAAATGTCTGATTCTCAAAGAAAACCTCACATTTGTTCAGATCATTAAAAACATTATCAGGAACATTTTCACAAAACTGTAGACCCATACGAACCATTTTAAAAGCTTTAATCATTTCTTCGCGAGTTGGCTTTTCTACGGGTTGTTCTGATGTGTCTTCAGCATCATCGTTAATTTCTTCGTGATCGTGGTCATGTCTAACACTGTTCGGCAGTATTTCATCTTCATTTGGATGTTCTGGTGTAGTCAGATCTTGATCTATGTAAACATAACTATCCAGTGTTATTTCATTTTCCATGTTTCCGGACGATTCTAATAATGTCCAAAAGTTTTTCAGTTGTGAAAGGGCCAGTTCATCTTGTTTGTCCAGTTGTTGTTCGACTTCTGTATTCAATGCAAATCCCGCTTTCAAAAAACAATTTTGAGTAGTATTCAGCGACATCGTTTGTCCAAACTTTTGTCAGTTCAGAGATGCAATCTCTAAGGTTAATTGTAACCTCCAAGTTTCTATTTTCTGATAATGCATTGACAATCTTCATTATTATTCTCTTTCGATAATGAAATTTTAAATTTTTAATAATGCCTTGGTCCATTGGCTGGAGTTTTGACGTCACGTTTGGTGGTAAAAAAAACAATTTCGGACTTCTAAGTTTGGCAGAAATACTGGCAGAATGTGCTGGACAGTTGTCAACATGATTTCCTTTTTTCTTTTGTTATACGCTTGTCTAGTTTTAATATCCATTCTTCAAAAATATCATTTGTCAACCATGCTTTTTTATTAAAGGTGTAGTCAACTTCCAAAGATTTTGTGCCTCTAAAACATTTTGGGTTTTTTGATATTCCGATGACTAAAAAGTCTTAATTTTTCACTTCCTGTCATATTTGCTCCAACTAGCATAGTGATTGTTTCTTTTCTTTGTTTTCCACCAAAACATTTATCATCCTTAAAAGCAAATGTTCTATTCGGTAAACATTTAAAGAATAAGCCCATTTCGTCAGCATTAAAAACATCCTTACGCTCATATTCTTCCAAAATCTTCTTTAAGGTATTGTTCCTCCAAATGTTGCAGTCTTCTTCGCTTACACTAACACTTTCTCCACAAATAACCTTTTCCTCAATTCTGTGGCGCTTCTTAAATTTATCTAGCCACCCAGTGCTCGCATTAAATTCTGTATGTCCAAGGGACTGTGCAAATTTCAGAGCTTGTTGCTTAATTATTAGGCCCGATATTGGTATATTCTTTTCACGTATAATTTTGCACCCATTTTAGAACAGCTTTATCAACATCTTCGTATATACACAACTTAATTCGCTTCTTGTCTGCTCCTCCTTCAATTGCATTTAAAATTGATTCTCGATTTTTTAAAATCTTAGATGAACTGCTTGCAGGTATGCTTTATTTCTCCGCAACATCTTTTTTCTTAAAACCCTGGTCAGTATCATAACAGTCTTTGCTTTATCATTAATACTTAAACACTTTCTCTTTAACATTGTTTCCACAAATGTAAAAATTACTGGACTGCAACTCTTGCCGATACATACACCGCAAACTTCGCTGCGCTGTCCATATAGTGAATTGTTAGTACCGCCTACTCAATGATGTTCGCTTGCCAATTCAACAGTATCATGCGACCTTTCCTATCAATCACTTTGAAGAAATATACGACTTTGTGAATTTCTTTTATTCTGCTTTCATTCATATATACATGAAAGAAAATTTATGATTAATGAATGCTGTATGTTACTTTTCAGAAAAAAAAAAAATACAAGAGCATATAGCCTATGTGATTGATGACGAACAAAATTAAAAAAAAAAATTCATGAAAACCATCTACTGGGAGTCCAGTTAGATGAGAACGGACATATCATATAATCATTGACAGGAAGGTCACGTGGTACAGTTGAGGTGAGAAGCAAATATCACTCAGTAGGCATTACTAAAAACCGTCTATGGTAGCATTCTATGTATTGCTGCCGCAGCACGCTAAAGCTTTACCGCAGCGAATTTCATTTTCTCCTGAGCCAACATCAATTTACAAATCTACCCTATTTATTGTAAAGTTTGCGACCACTTTTAAGAAAACCCATTTGGTTTAATAACTAACAAAAATGAAACAAAGACTCTCTTATGGGCGTCAATGGCCACATGTGTTCACTAAAAGCATGATTATTTAATTCTAGATGCTAATGCACAATTCGGAGGGAAGGGGGCCGTATATTTGAGTGGCTGTTTAGCAGTAAATGCTTGAAAATCTTCAAAAATGCTTTTACTAATTTTGTATAAATATAGTGCAAATGCATCAAGAATACATAGCTGTATCTGAATAAATCAGATTATTAATAAAACGGCATCGTTTTAAGTTATATCTCATATTGTGAATACCTTCACAACGAGTTGCCATGATATTGCACTACTTCGAATAAGTAACGCTTCACCTAAGGAGAAGACTAATGTTACTTATTCTCAAATGGATACCACCACCCAGACGGCACCGTTTCAGGGCTATTTGGCGCTTCTTCGGTGGGTGGGTAGGTACCCGAGTGATGCAATGATGGCAAAACAGTTATGAAGTATAACTCCACAATATGAGAGATGCCTGATGGTGTATCATGTATTTAGACTCAAGCGTTTAGGGCATAAGCCTCAAGCTATGAAGGAGTCTAGACTATGTATAAATATAGTGCAAATGCATCAAGAATACATAGCTGTATCTGAATAAATCAGATTATTAATAAAACGGCATCGTTTTAAGTTATATCTCATATTGTGAATACCTTCACAACGAGTTGCCATGATATTGCACTACTTCGAATAAGTAACGCTTCACCTAAGGAGAAGACTAATGTTACTTATTCTCAAATGGATACCACCACCCAGACGGCACCGTTTCAGGGCTATTTGGCCCTTCTTCGGTGGGTGGGCAGGTACCCGAGTGATGCAATGATGGCAAAACAGTTATGAAGTATAACTCCACAATATGAGAGATGCCTGATGGTGTATCATGTATTTAGACTCAAGCGTTTAGGGCATAAGCCTCAAGCTATGAAGGAGTCTAGACTATGTATAAATATAGTGCAAATGCATCAAGAATACATAGCTGTATCTGAATAAATCAGATTATTAATAAAACGGCATCGTTTTAAGTTATATCTCATATTGTGAATACCTTCACAACGAGTTGCCATGATATTGCACTACTTCGAATAAGTAACGCTTCACCTAAGGAGAAGACTAATGTTACTTATTCTCAAATGGATACCACCACCCAGACGGCACCGTTTCAGGGCTATTTGGCCCTTCTTCGGTGGGTGGGTAGGTACCCGAGTGATGCAATGATGGCAAAACAGTTATGAAGTATAACTCCACAATATGAGAGATGCCTGATGGTGTATCATGTATTTAGACTCAAGCGTTTAGGGCATAAGCCTCAAGCTATGAAGGAGTCTAGACCATGTATAAATATAGTGCAAATGCATCAAGAATACATAGCTGTATCTGAATAAATCAGATTATTAATAAAACGGCATCGTTTTAAGTTATATCTCATATTGTGAATACCTTCACAACGAGTTGCCATGATATTGCACTACTTCGAATAAGTAACGCTTCACCTAAGGAGAAGACTAATGTTACTTATTCTCAAATGGATACCACCACCCAGACGGCACCGTTTCAGGGCTATTTGGCCCTTCTTCGGTGGGTGGGTAGGTACCCGAGTGATGCAATGATGGCAAAACAGTTATGAAGTATAACTCCACAATATGAGAGATGCCTGATGGTGTATCATGTATTTAGACTCAAGCGTTTAGGGCATAAGCCTCAAGCTATGAAGGAGTCTAGACTATGTATAAATATAAATAATGGATACCACCACCTAGGAGTCTAGACTATGTATAAATATAAATAATGGATACCACCACCCAGACGGCACCTGAAACGGTGCCGTCTGGGTGGTGGTATCCATTTGAGAATAAGTAACATTAGTCTTCTCCTTAGGTGAAGCGTTACTTATTCGAAGTAGTGCAATATCATGGCAACTCGTTGTGAAGGTATTCACAATATGAGATATAACTTAAAACGATGCCGTTTTATTAATAATCTGATTTATTCAGATACAGCTATGTATTCTTGATGCATTTGCACTATATTTATACATAGTCTAGACTCCTTCATAGCTTGAGGCTTATGCCCTAAACGCTTGAGTCTAAATACATGATACACCATCAGGCATCTCTCATATTGTGGAGTTATACTTCATAACTGTTTTGCCATCATTGCATCACTCGGGTACCTACCCACCCACCGAAGAAGGGCCAAATAGCCCTGAAACGGTGCCGTCTGGGTGGTGGTATCCATTTGAGAATAAGTAACATTAGTCTTCTCCTTAGGTGAAGCGTTACTTATTCGAAGTAGTGCAATATCATGGCAACTCGTTGTGAAGGTATTCACAATATGAGATATAACTTAAAACGATGCCGTTTTATTAATAATCTGATTTATTCAGATACAGCTATGTATTCTTGATGCATTTGCACTATATTTATACATAGTCTAGACTCCTTCATAGCTTGAGGCTTATGCCCTAAACGCTTGAGTCTTTTACTAATTTTTTAAAAAATTTGTTATAGAGTGACTAACACTTCGCTATATGGGGTTAATTTTACATGTAATTTTGTTTCAAGGTGCAATGTTTTGCGAAAAATTTTTACTATAGAGAAATTCGTTAAATAGAAGTTCGTAATAGAGAAGTTCCACTGTATATATATTTTGTCTTTTACTTCTCTTTCTTTCTCGAATATTTATAAACTGTGAATTGAAGCTAAATTTTGTGACAGAAGAATGCACTTAGCATATCATCATCATCAGCCATTTTCAATCCACTGCAGGATGACGGCCTCTCTAGCAACTTTCCAGTTCCTTCTTTTTTGTGCAGTGGCCAGCCATTTACTACTCACAAACTTGTGAATTTCATCTCTCCATCTCCATTGTTGTCTTCCAGATTTTCTTCTAGCTCCTCTTGGGTACCATTCTGTTATTTTCTTAGTCCATCTGTCATCATGTTTTCGAGCTATATGCCCTGCCAAAGTCCATTTCAGTTCTTTAGTTTTGATAAGAATGTCCTTTACTTGAGTTTGCTCCCTAATCCATGTGTTTCTTTTCTTATCTAACAGTCTGATTCTTAATATAATTCATTCCATTCTTCGTTGTGTAGTTCTCAGCTTCTCTTCCATTCTTTTGGTGAGTGCCCAAGTTTCACTTCCATATGTCATGGTGGGGAGTGTACATTGGTTTATTATTTTACATTTCAGACAAATTGGGATATTGTTCCTCAGTATGTGACTATATTTCCTGAATGCAATCCATCCAAAATTTATTCTTCTCTTGATTTCCAGCCATTTATCATTATTACAGCTAATGACTTGTCCCAGATAAGTATATGAATCCACCTTTTCAATTACTGTTTCTTCAATGATTATATCGCTTTCTGTGGCATACTTGTTCATCATTACTTTTGTTTTAGTCGTATTCATCGTTAGTCCAAAATTCTTACTAACTCTGCATAATTGATTAAGATTTTCCTCTAATTCTTTGGGACCATGGCTTATGATCACAATGTCTTCTGCAAATCGTAAATGGTTTAGGTACTCTCCATTCACATTGACTCCTTTCTGGGACCAGTCTAATCTTCTGAAAGCGTCCTCAAGGGCAGCAGTAAACAACTTTGGAGATATTTTGTCTCCTTGTCGAACTCCTTTCTCAATTTTCAATTTGCTACTGTCTAGTCTAATAAAGGGGGTAGCATTCTCATATATTTTCTTCAAAATCATGATATATGGGGTATCTACGCCTTGTCTTTCCGTGCCCGAAACATTGCCTTATGCTGTATGGAGTTAAATGCCATTTCATAATCCACACAAAGCATAATGGTGTTTTATATTCATTAGCTTTCTCCATTAGCTGTGATATTACGTGAAGGTGATCCATAGTTGGGAATCCTGTCCTAAAGCCAGCTTGCTCTTTTGGTTGATTCTCATCAAGTATTCTTTCTAATCTGTTAGTAATGACCCTTGTGAACAACTTGTAGATGTGGGACAACAAGCTAATTGGTCTATAATTTACAATTTATGATTTATCTCCTTTCTTATGCAGCAAAATTATGATTGCATTATTCCACTCCTTAGGCATCACACCTTTCCTAATGTATTTTATGAAAAATCTTGCTAGCTTCTGTCTCATGTCTCTTCCTCCCATTTTTAATAACTCTACAATAACTTCATCTTTACCCAGGGCTTTCTGATTCTTCATTTTCTTCAATCAAAAACAAAAGAGCTATAAAGCCCAATATGTCCTATTATTATTAATCTTAAATTATAAGAGAAAACTTCGTACCTTTATTGTAGGACTGTAATTCTCTCAACACTCAATTGTGTATAAATGTATTCTTATGTGAATTTGCGCAGTATGTTAATTAAATCAATTTATGATTTTTAAAAAAACTACATATTAAAATCATCATGTATTCAATACTCATATCCAACCCAGCACACCGAGAAGATTTGTGGAAAGTCGACAGCCATCAACCCCCCCCTAACCAACCAATAATGTATGCTAATATGAGAATTGAAATCGTCTTGATAATCTTGATGCCACAAAATAAATATACATCAATTTACATATAATAATTATTTAAAATTGTCTAAAACTTTCTGAAAATCTGGTTACCATGAGATAACTATACATCAATTTACAAATAAACTTTAAAATTGTCTAAAACTTCCTTTAAGGGACTAACTTATTCAGATCATTTCCGTGTTCACAAGAAGTCAAAAGTGGATTGTGAATGATATCCCCCCTTTGTTTTATACAAACTTTTTCGTAACCTATCACGAGATTATTTATGCTGACCAATGTATGAACTACTGTTTATACATGTGCGATAGAGTCCATGAATCCAAGATATTGTAAGGTCTGCGTACATTTATAGAGTTAGGATTTAATCTCATTTCCAATATGATTAAAGAGGCCTGTGCGCTCTAGATTCAGTATTATTATTGTGGATTATTGCATGACACAGAGCGAAATGGAGTCAGAATAAATAATGACAAATTTAAATATTAATTGGAAAACACACATATTAAATTAAATGTATACAAAAGCTTTTGGTTAGTTTGTTAACTTTCATCCGTCAAACTGACAGTTAAGAGTGTGGAACATGAGGGCGTGTACTGCCAGTCATGTATATGGACGGCGTGATGTGATGGTTAATTGTTGGATGTTGAAGCCTGTGGCTGTGACGCATGTGAATGTTGCCAATGTTTGTCATTCATCAAAATGGTTGCTTCAATGATAGGGTGGACACAACATCCACTGCTCCTGTTGACTGAGGTATTAGAGCATGTAATGTTCAACAACTCCAACCAGGTGCGTCGCCAGTAGTGGCGGGACCTATCTACAATCACGACATTGTGATGTGGGTCAATGTTGTGGTGGGTTGGACGAGAAGTGTTCGGCAATGGCCGAGTGTTCTATGTCCGTTAAGCGGATGGCTCCTTCGTGTTCCGAAAGATGTTTTCCGAGCTGTCTCCCAGTTTCCCCAATGTAGCAGCTAGTGCAGTCACAGCAAGAGATGCAGTAGACTAGACCACTTTGTATTAAGGTGGGAACCGGTGTTTTCACTTTAGAGATGAGGGATCGTAACTTTCTCCCTGGCAGTGGTACACATTTTATCCCATGTGATTTTAGGACCCTAGAAACCTGTTGTGATAGGTTTGGGTAGTATGGGATAAAGGTACTTGCGGTTGAGTCATTACCTTGGATGTTCCTGTTGGTCGCTATGTTGTCATGTGTGTGTAGGTCACACCTGTCAAGGATACTCATGGGATAGCCACACCTCGAAAGATCCGCCTTGACAAGTTTAATTAATATTAAACTTGTCATTTTTTATTCTGTCTCCATTTCGCTCTGTCACTCAATAATTCACAATAATAACTCATTTCCAATGTGTCTGCAATTAAGAACTTAAAGTATTCCTGCTGAGTATTCAAGACCTTCGACTCATCAAAAAGGAACACGTGCCCATCATTAATAGCATGAAACGCTAGTTCTGAGGCACCTGTCTTACATGCCGTAACAGATGCCGCATGCTGTTGTATCCTCATCGAAAGTGGATTCTGGGTCTGGACAATATAGGCTGAACTGCACCCGCCACAATTAATATTGTGTGCTTCCATGGTTGTAATGGTATCAACCCTTCTACGCTTCAGAACAGCTTGCAGTTTACTCATGGGTTGTGGAACTATTTTAAATTCAGTGTTCCTGAAAATGTTAATGAATTGTCTGTACTCATGGGTTGTGGAACTATTTTAAATTCAATGTTCCTGAAAATGTTAATGAATTGTCTGTACCAATGCTGTATATAGGGAACTTTAATAAAATATTTCTGATCTGATCAGTTATTTGTTGTACCTGTCTCCATTTTATATTTTGCCTGTTGACTAATTTTCATGATGGTACCCAATGTGTACCCCCTTTTTAAAAATCTTTTTGTAAGTTCCATAAGTTCATCTAACAAGCATTCCTAAGTAGAACTGTATCTATATGCATTGTAAAATTGGGTAAAAATGGATGGTAGCTGGAACATTATAGGAATTTTCCGGTATTCATTAGTTTTCTATAAATTTTAAATTGTATGTTCTCGTTAACCCTGATTACAGTAAAATTTAGAAAATTGAACATAAGTGTGGTATGTATTTTATTAACAGTACTGTTAATAAAATACATACCAGACTTAAGTTAACTTTAGAAAAGGAAATCCCACAGAAAAAAACTATAAATTTTCTAAATTTTATTCTAACCAGGGTTAACGAGAACATACAATATAAAATTTATAGAAGACCGACAAATAAGTTAGTCTCTCAAAGGAAGTTTTAGACAGTTTTAAAGTTTAAATTATTTGTAAATTGATGTATAGTTATCTTGTGGTAACCAGATTTTAAGGAAGTTTTAGGCAATGTTAAAGTTTAAATTTTGTCTGTAAATTGATGTATATTTATTTCGTGGTGTCAAGATTATCAAGACGATTTCAGATCTTATTAGCATACGTTATTGGTTGGTTTGGGAGGTTGATGGCTGTCAACTTTCAAAAAATCTTGGTGCTCTAGGTTGGATACGAGTATTGAATACACGATGATTTTAATACTTAGTTGTTTTTTTTTTTTAAATCATAAATTGATTTAATTAACATATTATGTTAATTCACATAAGAATACATTTATATGTGATTGAGTGTTGAGAGAATTACAGTCCTACAATAAAGGTATGAGGTTTTCTCTTATAATTTAAGATTTTCTTCAATGCATGTTCTACCTCACTGCTGGCATTCTTTTGCTCCTTATATAATTAATTATAGTAGTCTTCTGCTATTTGAATTATGCCTTCTCTGCCATTTATAAATACACAATCACTATTCTTCAGTTTCAGTATCATTTGTCTTTCTGTATGACAGCTGATTTAAGGCCTTTGTTTTCCCTTAATGCTTGTTCTACTTTTCTTGTGTTAGATCTTCTCATGTCCTCTCTGAGTCTCTAATAGCTTTGCATAACTGAGTATACTCAATTTTGTCATTGTCAGCGTTTATCTTGCTTTTCATTTGTCGTCTTCGGTTCATCCTGACATGTTTCTTGACTATTTTTTCTTCTTTGGATTTCTTTTTACCTGTAGGTTTCTTGGGCTTTATCAATTTCAGAAAGTTCCATTCCTCATTGATGTCTTTGTCATGAAAGGTCTGCAGAAGCTCAAACTTGTTCTTAAGTTTCAGTACATACGGCCTTTTCTCCTCTACTGTTAACTCAAAGATCATTATTTACTCCAGTCAGTTTTTTCCTTTCTTATATCTATATCAAGTGTGCATCTTATCATTCTGTGATCACTTCCAACATATACTTTGTGCAGAAAGGTAGCATCGTTCACAATATACATCTTCTGTAAGTGAGGATGAAGTCAATTTCATTAGTTGTTTTTTTTTGGGCTTTTCCATGTTCAATTTCTGTTCACCCTTTTCTTGAAAAAAGTGTTCATTACTGACATTCCTTGAAATTCTGCAAATTCCACAAGTCTTTCATTTTTCACCAATTCCAAAATTTTCCTTTTCTGCACTGTTTTGTCTCTTTCCAACCTTAGTATCGAAGTCCCCCATAATAATGGTGTACTGAGTTTTCTGTTCATCTAGAAGTCTCAATTTTGGTGTACATTTCTTCAACTTCTTTATCATCGTGGCTCGATGTTGATGCATACACCGATGAGCCAAAACATTATGACCAGCGAGTTGTTATGCATTTGAAGCAACTGCAAGTGAACTACGGCACGTGCGTGAGCCGGGACACAGTATAAAAAACACCTGATACTGAGCTCCATTAATCAGTGTTACTCTTGTTGTTCAGAGTAACACTGATTAACTTCATGGGAAAGGCAGTGGACTTAAGCGAGTTTGAAAGGCCAAATTGTAATGGCCAAACAACTGGGTCAGGGCATATCTAAAATGGCATGGCTGGTGGACTGCTCGCAGTCAGTCATGGTTAGTGCCTATTGAAAGTGCTTTGAGGAGGGAAACCGCTGAACTGCTGGCAAGGTGTTGGACGGGCACGGCTCATCGATGCTTGAGGTGATTGAAGGCTCTCCCAGATGGTACGTGGCAACAGAAGGGCGGCTGGGGCGCAAATTGCTGGTATTGGAATGCTGGTGACGGGAGTAGTGTGTCACAGCACACAGTACATCGAACCCTGCTGAAAATGAGGCTGCATAGCCGCAGGCCGCTCAGTGCCCATGCTACCCACGGTTCACTGAAGACAGAGGCTACAATGGGTAAGCGAGCATTGAAACCTTGAGTGATTGGAAGAAGGTTGTCTGGTCTGATGAATCACGTTTCCTTTTGTACCATGTGTATGGCCAGGAATTGATGGCACCTGGATGCATCGTGGGACGAAAACAAGCCAGTGGCAGTGGTGTCATGCTTTGGGTGCTGTTCTGCTGGAACACCCTGGGTCCAGTCATCCATGTGCTGGGCACTCTGATGTCTACTACCTACCTAAACATCATTGCTGACCAGGTACACCCTTTCATAGCAATGGTCTTCCCCTCTGGCAGTGCTGTCTTTCAGCAGGCCATGTTTCAGCCAAGCCGATGATATTCAAATTCACATTTTCTAATTCCTTTTCCAGCTCTAATATCCTGTCTTCACAGATGAGTGATCTTACATTGTAACAGAATAAGTTCAATTTCTGTGCTTGACAGCCTGGTCATACCCAGAGATTCTTAGCACCCTCTGCTTCCACTCTGATCCTCTTGCTGTCGTAAGAGGGGGAGTGAAAGCTGCTGGAGACAGGGTTATTTGTATGATATGCTATATGTTCATATAGCATATCATACATAAATATAACAATGGCTTTTTTTTTTATGTAACAAAAATTATTTAGTATATTCTAAAGCATGTGGTCTCTAACATATAAACAACAATGAGGATTGTTACAAGGACTTAAAATAATTAATTTTGTGGACTTCATAAATGAAAATAAAACTGTTTAAGCTACAGTAACAGTCTTTCTGTATATGAATACATGTGCTGCTGCTACAAGACTGAAGAAAAACATTTGTAAATAGCAGCATTGTCGTATTTAAGAATTAATTCCATTGTCAAATAAGCAACTATTTATTTACAGAGAACAATCCTCTATATGTCCATATGAAACATAGAGGATTGGATTGTTCATCTATTGCATAATCCATTGGTCAGTGATGTGTAATGAGGTAGTAACTGGTCATATGGTCATTAGCATTAGTAGAGGCATACGATGCAAGAAGCAAGCTTATGCAGCATCAGCCAAAAAAAAAAAAAAAAAAAAAAAAACCACCTCCCATTTCACCCCTCCATTCGTTCCAAATGCCTGTCCAGCTGAGCCTTGAATTTATTTAGGCTATCAACTTCCATAATAAACGATGGAAGTCTACCTGCTGTCTAAAGGCAAATTTCTGCACATCAATTTGAATCTATGCCCCCTCGGGTGATTATTCTGAGAAGACGAAGAATCCCATCAGCATTCAGCTTGCTCAACCCATTCAAGGCCTTAAACACCTCAATCAGATCACCTCGCAGGTGCCTGCTTTCCAGGTGCTTCAATTTGCAGAACTTAAGCCTTTCTTGGTAAGAGCACCCCTTTGTTCCCTCACCAAGGTCTGGGGGCCTAAAATGAGGCCCCCAGACCTTGGTGAGGGGAACTAAAATGAGGGCCTAAAATGAGGCCCCCAGACCTTGATGTTAGATATAGAGGGAATTATTTTTAAATTGGTGCCAAAAGGTATTTTCATTGTGACAACAGTAGTATTTGAAAAATACAACATTTATTAGTGTAACAGTTTTGTCATGCTTTGGGTGCTGTTCTGCTGGGATATCCTGGGTCCAGTCAGCCATTTTTAAGAAGAATGTGTTTATTTTGGAATGTACCTTGCATCTAAATCATTTCTGCAATGAAGAGTTATTCAGTAATGAATATGCAAACAGGCCTGTACAATAATAAACCTCAAGCAAAACATTAACATAATCCATTTGCACCATTGATAAACATATTCTTTGTAGAGTTGCATGAAACAAGCTAAATAAAAATTAAAAATTAATTAAATTTTGCTTTCATTTATATTATATAATTTGTTGTTTTGAAACGAGGTTGCATTTTTCCATCGTATCCAGTTGGCAGCAGTCTGTGGAGGCTTCAGTAGGAACTAATTGCATCACTTGAATGACATTTTCTATTCATATGTTTATGGCTGGTTTTCTTATTTCTTTACTTAACACAACTTCAGTTAGAATGTAGTAAAAGGCAATAGAAAAATGCTTGTAACACTCATTATAGGAATTATGCTACAAATGCACTTCCTTGTTTGTTTTTTGATATAATGGGTTTGGGTTTATGGGTATAATGTACATGAAATTGACCATAAACTTCAGAGCAACTGGAGATGTCAGTATTTTATAACATAATGACTAGTAATAATGACACTCGTTCAATGCTCAGTTGCTCTGTGTCACAGCTTCTTTTTCTTCTTTTTTTTTTATGATGACCCCCAAGTATAAAAGGTATTAGAACCCTTTAGTGCTTTAGTACTTTGCATGGACTGAGAATTGACATTCTTTGTGCAAACTATAAGTCGCAATTAGCAGAAATGCCCTTAACTGTGATAAAATTACTTGCTGTCACAAATTTTAGCTTTTTCAGTAATTTCTGATGGGATAGTTGGTGTGTCTCTCTCTCTCTCTCTCTCTCATGTTATAAACTTTCATTTTTGGGAAAGTAATTTTCTGTCAGTATTTTATCATCACATTTTTAATTTTTATCATTTTATACTGTTTAATTATTAACTATCAGTATCTTGATTTTACTTCATAGTGAGTATTATTATTGAAATGACAACACTTTTTGCCTGTGTATCTTAATTTTTTTTTTCTGCATATTTAGATGAGGATATTGAAATTGAACTTGTTGAGGAAGAGCCACCATTCTTACAAGGTCATGGGAGAGCTAATATGCAAGATCTTAGCCCTGTTAGAATTATGAAGGTAAATTTTAAAATATTATAAATAATTTGGAGAAGAAACTGGTAGCAATATGCTACAATTGATGTTAATTTTTGTGATTTTTAGTTTTCATAATGATTATTTATGATGGAAGCTTAATTATTATTTTTCGGATGGTAAAACTCACCGGATCATAAGTTATATCCACATTTTATAAGGCAAATTTTGGGGGAAAATATTTTGTGTATATTTAAAACTCAGATTCACAAATGTCTGCTAAACAAAATGTCACTGTAAAATGAAGTTTTATTTGTTATAGAACACCAGAATCTCATTGCTACTGTCACACTCATTTACAGTAGAGCGTCAGTTATCCGGAATAATTAATGTGAGACCTCTTCTGGATAATCAAACATAAGGTAAGATTAAATAAATAAAAAAAATTATAAACCAATCTCGGGAAAACAGAAACATCCATCCAGGCATTTTTATGATTTTTATACAAAACAGGAAAATTAGAAATATTTTTTAATGATCTCAGTTTTTTCGACTTGCCAATAACGAGCACGGTCAATCTGTGCATCTCGGTAGCATTTGCACACATGGCAATTGTAACTCGCTCTTTTGTCATCTTAAAACCTGGTACGGGCATTTCTCTTTTAGTGGTTAGGGTTTTTCTCGGTAATGCTTTCCGTAATAAGCCTGTCTCGTCAACATTATAAACGTTTTCTTTCTCGTAATTTGCTATAACTGAAGCAAACTTACTTTTAAGGACACCGCTGCCGATTCATATGCAGAAAGTTCCTCGCCTTGAATATCTGGTTCGCGTATATCATGTCTCAGTTTAAAGTTTTTCAGACAACCTGTGCTTGCCTTAAAATCTTCATTACCTCTTAATTTTCGATTAAAATCCAATGCTTTTTCACACAACATTGGGCCAGACACTGGGTCACCTAAACTTCGATTCTGAAGAAACCACAAATTAAGTGCACTCTCTAAAGCAACATTTTCAGGTTTCGACATCATTTTTCTGCTAGATCCTCCTTCAATATCCATAATCGACACAAATTCTGTTACAGCATTGGAAATCTTCTTGATGTCATAAATTGTTGAAGTCCCCACATTAAACTCTTTGGAGAGGTTTCCTGAATTTTCACCTTTCTAATTCTACTAATAATTTCCGTTTTTTTGTTACAATGTTAAAACTACGTGTTTTCTTTTCATTCACACTTTACCGTAAAAAAATAGAGAAAATAATAAATCGCACAGTTTTCAGTTTGTTGGGCATTTTGTTTGTACGATCTGTTATAAATGGGTAGTAAACTCGATCTTTCGCTTATTAGAATGAAAATTCAGTTTGCAAACGTGATCATTATACCCGGCACTTACTGTACTGCTGTTAATAAAAAAAAAATAAAAAAAGAAAGATCAGCCTTTCAAATTATTCTGGATAACTGGCATTCTACTGTATTACTAATGGTATGATCTGAATTTTCACATCCTTTAGAGGGTGTAGCATCTTCAGCACCATCAATGGCATTGCTGATTCCAGATTTTTTGAAAGATGGCAACTATATAATGTTTTACTAACCCATTCAGATTTTTTACCCATTTGCACACATGTGAAATTATTGTGAAATCGCTTCATTCATCCTGTTGATGTCAAATCATGATTCAGTGCCTCCATTTGGTCCACTCTTTTTGTATAAATGCTTTAACACGTTTGCTTCCATTTATATTTGTGAGTGTCCTTTCTGTTTGCCTTTAATGTAACTTATAATATTTTATTTATTATTTTATTTTTTTATATTTTCAGTCCTGATGTCTCAGGCTATGGATCCATTATAGCAACCTTTTAGGGTAAAATTTTATAGGAAAATACTTTTTACACAAAGTTTTGTCAGTAGAGACACACACACTATGATGATTTTTTGTTTTCACAAAGTGAAGAATTTAAATTCAGTAATCTTCATTATTGAAATGACAACTTTTAATGAAAATTTTACCTTTTTCTTCTTCTGGAAAATACTAAACTAGATAAAATAACTTCAATATAAGCAAAGAACATATGAAATTGTGAAGTAAGTCATCAGCTTTTGTAATCTCCTCTAGACGCCAAGCAAAATCCCAACCATTACGCAAATAGCCCGTGGTTCAACCATTTTGCCGATATTAATCAGTCGTTCATTTCACTTGCCTTTCCTTTTATAGTGCTCATTTATTGACCTCAATTGAATGGATGCATAGTTGCTTTAAGGCACAAAATATGTGATCCGTTTTGACACAGGCTTGCATTCTGGCAGAAAACCTGTTGAAAGTTTTTTTTTTTTATTGAGATGGTTGCTGACTAAGACTTCTTGAAATGACAGCTAACTCAATGTTTAATTCAGCATCTGTTCTTTTTGTTGTCTCCATTATATAAGATTTGAAATGGTCACATACTAAAAAAGCTAACTTTTTTAAGAAAGCCACTTGCAAGTTTTGACCATACTTTCTCTAACTACAGCTAAAGATATAACATCACTGCATGCTCATTCTCCAAGAAAAAAGTGCATCTTATGGTCCTGAAAATGACAGTACAGTATATGTCTGTGTTACTTTATAATGCATTGCAGAATCAAAAAAAGATTTGGAACTGGTGCTGATGTCAAGTTACTTGTGATGAGGAGTATTAATGCATGCTACCCTCAAATTAATTTTTCTTCTCTAGCACACATATATAGGTGCCGCCGTAGCCAGGTGGGCAGGAGCAGCAGTGCGTAGCACACGCTTCTTGATTAGACCGTGGTTCGAGCCCGTGACCACCAAATACGAGGATGCAGAAAGGTCAGGGAATGACCACCGCATATCCCCAGGAGCAATATGGCCTTGGTTGCTAATACTCCTAAAAACCAAATAACAAACAAACAACAACAACAACAACAACAACAACAGCACACATATTACTGCCAGTTGAAATATCATTCTTTCTGGAAGCAGTCCTTCACACCTTTCCCTCTATCTTTTCTCATTGCATCTGTCATAGTACATCCTTGCTCTAGAGATGAATTTATCTCTCTTCAGGAGTTTTCATTTTGGGGTACAGGAAGTAATCAGTATGGGGAGAGAACATGGATGAACAATGATGCTGTTTTTAACAAAGCAAAAACAACTTTCAACAGTCAGTTATTCTGGCTGAAAACAAATTTTTGCACATCTGTCCTGTGTCCATCCTCTTTCAGCAAATTTATGTTCTCTTATATGTGAGAAAAAATAAGGATGCCATCAGAATTTAGTTTATCAATCAATTTAAAGCCTTAAATACTTCAAGTCTCCTGCTGGTTCTTGGTTTCCAAGTGCTGCAATTTGCAGAACTGAAGTCTTTCATGGTAGGAATATCATATTGTGTCCTTCACTAATCTTAATTCTCTTCTCTGCACCCATTTCACCAGTTTCACATTATTCTTAAAATGAAGTTTCCAGATCTGTATGTAGTACACTGGGTGCAGCCCAGCCATTGCTTTATGCAATGGGAACTCACTTTCTTGTGCCTGCCGGCAAAATTCTTCCAGCTTCTCAGCTCATCTGCTTAATTTTTCTTTGCCTTGCTGCAGTAGTATGCCTTGATTACTACCATTAACCACCTTGCCAAATATAATCTTCAAACTTAGACAGTATGCTTGATATGCCTTCATCAGTATTGTTAGTAAATATTGAAGGCAGTAAGGGGCCCAGCATTGAATCCTGAGGAACTTCACTGATAACATTAGTCCAAGAAAAGAATTGCTTATTAATAGCAATTAATAGGCAATGTAAGGCAATGTTCAATAGTAGAAGACAACCCTTGCCTTCTACTATTCAACATCCCTTTATCCATAGCACTAACTTGTCCCTAATGCCACACTGCCCCAATTTGTACAGCAGTCTTTCATGTGGAAAAGTGTCAGAAGTTTTGCTGAAATCTAAATTTATAATGCCAAAATCAGGATAATTCAAGATGAAGGGGAGAGGGGGTAGCATTTTTAAATTCAAAGGATTGGATTTTAATTTCAGGAAAGATGATTATGACAGCTTAAGGTACTTCTATCAACTGGGTAGGTAGTTCACTGCGTGAATACATTAGAATTGCGGTTATAATTTATAAATACAGAAAACAATGGACCCAGCACCAAACCCCTGGGGAAGTCATTATTGCTTACTCTGTGGCAGAGGATGATTAAGTTACTTGAACAAGATGACCTGATCTTTATTAATACTTGCTTTTCAGATTAATCTGATTTTGGGGATAATTTGTTTTATTTCCATTTTTGGAATAAAAACAAATTATCAAAAATGTGATGATTGTTTTAAGTGAACAGTCATCAAATGTTTGTTCACTTTTTTTTTTATTTAAAATTTTTAATTTCTTTTTTTTTTTTTTTTTTTAATTTTTATTTTAGAGTCGTGGAGTTGCGGTACATGTCTTCTTACATTAGCAAATTAAATTTAAACTTGGGCAGACCAGTGGCAAGAGTTAGGCAACTTAGGTGAGGCAGAAAATGCTTATGCAACTTAATTTTCAACAATATTGTGGAACCTTGTGCAGGCACATTCTTGCAAGGAAACTGATCTGTATTGAAAGTTCTCCACATTCTGATTTCTAAAAGTTGACAGATATGAAATCCTACATATACTGATAATTATTAAGCAAACAGAAATCACTTTTTATGGAAAAGCCTGCATCATTTTCTAATGTTTTATGATTTGTGCCTAAGCAGAGGAAGACACAGGATTGTCATAAAACTGAGTCCTCAATAATAGAAAACATGAAAAACCTTGGAAATCAGAAGAAATAGGCATTGTCACAACCCAAGACACAGGTTTCTGTTACATCTTAATAAATCTCATTGCACAAAAAACATACACAGCCCCTTGGAGCTTTTTAAAATTAAATGTATTAAGACAGAGGCAAGTGGAGAATCAACATCAGATTTCATTTTTGAGACAGGTTCATATTTTTGGTGAGAAATTGGCAACTTTTGGTTAGTTTTCTTTGCATTTATATAGATTTATATAGAGCATGAAATTTCCAAGAGTTGATTACCGTCATGATATTTTGCAAGAGTTAATTCTTCAGTTACTTTATAACAGTATAAGTGCATGCTCAAAATGTTTTCATTCTTTAAAATAGCAAACAAGGTAAAGGTGTGTTTTTAAAGTTGCTGAACCAATGTGTAGTCTGTTGTATCAGGTACAATACACATAAGGGACATTGAAAGTGCCCACCATTCTATGCTAAGTGTGCTTTAACTGGACAGCTTGTTTTTGGTGATGCAGTGAAGCATGTCATGGGAAATGTTGGTTTTCTCAGTGAGTTACCCTTTTGTTTTTCAGTCATGTCTCGATTGTTCACAAATGCCCAGTCTTTAAGATGTGTCCCACAGAAAAAATCAGGAGAGGAAAGTTGTGGTCTTGGCAACTAAGGTCCCTTAGAGATTGTATGATATTCTGTTGCAATTTCTTACTTTTTGTAAAGAAAATAGCATCCCTTACACTTACCTGACTCTCATGGAATGCGGTGGAATCTCACGTATACTGTGTGGGTTTTGCGTTGCTCAAATTCTTGTATTTTGAGTTTGCTATAATCTAATCAGATAGAATCACACATTTGTCTGCAAAGAATGTATGATCTGAGATTTCCATTCCTGTTGCCATGTGTTGCTGGAACCACTTACAGTTTGCAGTGCATTTTTCTTTGTCTGGTTCGTTCAGTTCAAGAATAATCTTTGGAGTGATTCATTCAGATTCTGTTGCAGTCGTGGCAGACAGTCATTTTAGGCCTGTTGTTACATGATTTGTTTTGTCAGTTAGACAGGAGGTCTCATGAAATTTTTTAATTAACTTCCATATGGCGGATTATTTGGTAACTCATGTGTCTTAAATTGTCTACATTCCTGTCTAACTTCTTCAGAGGAATGGAATTTGAAATATCATGCCACACTGAAGCATCTCTGTTGTTGGGTTAATACCATGATGTTAATCCAACAACAGATATGTTTCAGTTGTCATTAACACCATGGTGTTAACCCCAACAACAGATATACTTCACAAGTGACTTGCACAGTAATGCCAATGCCACTGTGCATTTTTGTACAGTCTATGCTGCCATCTATTGTTAAGCTTCTGATCTACATGTTATCCAAATTATGTTTTGCTCCTTAAAGTATAATTGGAGATACATGCAATTGTATGGATTTGTTAAACTTAAATAAAAAAACTCTTGATTATGATGTAATTAGGGATAATTAAACATACAAGTTATTGATTTGTGTTATTTGTGATAAATTAAATTTGAAGTTTTGGGTGAATTAAGTTCTAAATCATTTTCAGAATCCTGATGGATCATTAGCACAGGCTGCTATGATGCAGTCAGCATTGGCAAAGGAAAGAAGGGAACAAAAACAGCAACAGAGGGAAGCAGAGATGGATTCTATTCCTGCTGGTTTAAACAAGCATTGGATTGATCCACTCCCTGATGGTAGGTGTTTAAACAAAATTTTTGAATCAAAAACAAATGTATATTTGAAATAGTAGTGGAGTATTTGTATCTTATGTATTATATACTTTATCAAACACTTACAAAAATGTTTTAACACTCATCAGATACATCACCTTTGTATCAGATACATCACCTTTGCATGCTTAAACCATTCAAGGCTTTATACACCTCTATCAGATCACCTCGCTGATAGAGGTGTATAAAGCCTTGAATGGTTTAAGCATGCTCAATGCTGATGGGATTCTTCCTCTAGCTCAGAAAAATCACCTGAGAGGGCATAAATTCAAATTGAGGAAAGACAGATGTAGGATAGACGTACGGAAATTTGCCTTTAGCCAGTGGGTGGTTGGTTGGTGGAACAGACTTCCATCCCTTGTGGTGGAGGTTGATAGCCTAAATAAGTTTAAGGCTCAGCTGGACAGGTATTTTGAACGAACAGAGGGGTAAAGTGGAAGTGGTTTTTTTTTTTTTTTTTTTTTTGGCTGATGCTGCATAAGCTTGCTTTCTTGCATCAAATGCCTCTACTAATGCTAATGCTAATGCTATCTTCCACCATAAGCTTGATGCCCTATAGCCATAGTTACTGATGTACTGAAAAAATTCAAGTAAACATCAAACAAACAACTCATCAAATACTAGCAAAATAAGCCAGACCAGCCATATGCAATTTAGGAAAAACTTTAAAATTTTCAAAAGTATCATATGTAACAGTAGTAACCAGTATGAATTGCAGTGTAAAACTTATGAGAGTGTAGAGAGACGTAGTTGTTAGTTGCCATTCTTGTATGCAAACTATTTGAATCAAAGAACCATTGCACATTTTATGAAAAATATTGAAGAAAGATAATGAATGAGAAATGATCTAGTCTGCCAAGAAGTGTGTATGTTTTCAGTAGAACTGAAAACATACACACTTAAACTATTAAAATACACACACTTAAACTATATTTATTATACTATTATATGATTGTGAACTTTTGAGCCATTGGAAAGTACAGCTACTAAATGCAACATTTAAATAGTAAAAGAAAAAAACTGTTAACGTCACTTACCTTCATTTGTAATCCTTCATATACACGGTCGTTCTGTAATCCATTATTATTGGTAGTATTATTTTACTTGTTTTAATTATTTTGTATTATATTACTGTACTTAACCATATACATTTTATTTATTATATGCAGTTACTTTCTCACATGTGACTTGAGCACTGAATATTAGTTGAATTATCACCACTTCACTATTGGTAGTGCTGCAGACTGGAAGAAAACAAGTTTAAAGTTGAATGTTTTACGAGTACTATACAACAGAAGCACATAAAAATGTTACTTACAGTTGTGGGAGTTGGTGTCAGTTGTGTGAATAAGTATCAGCAAGAAAGAACTTCAGAGATAAAAACCTTTTCAAATATTTGTGTGACGAGAGAGAGAGAGGGAGGGAGGGAGGGAGGGAAAGATGATTATTGCAAAAATCTATTGTTAATCGAAATGGTAATTTGGATTAAAAGAGAAATCCCAAAAGAAGTGCACCAATCACATAAAAAGGGATAACTTGCAATATAAAAAAATATATATATATTTTTATCAAAAACTGTTATAATTCTCAGTATTCGATGGTTAAAGTAAAGTTGAAACCATTTGTCATATTGCCTAGACCTCACAGCCACGTTCTACACTGACATTGGTGCCTACCTGAACTTGGTGTGTGCTCTGTAAAAAATTTAAAAAAATTTAAATTTTTAAATAATTTTTAATTAAACTGTTTGAATATTTGTTTTGTTTTTCTTATACAGGGTGTCTCAAAAATGTTTAGGGGAGGTAGGTAACATCTAAAGGAATGTGAATCGCATAGGAACCCATAACCGAAAACATCACGGGAAAGTAGTAGCAGAGGCACAAGAAGCAGAAATGACACAAGACAGTAATTAGTGGCAAACATTTATTTGACATAATATTAACAATGGAGTACAAGATGGATGCATTTCATGATGTGAAAACAAATTCTCGAAGGTTCCACCACGAGATGCGATGCATGCGTGACACCGACGCAGCACGGATTGGCGGACACGATCAAACACACCTGGAGTTTCTTTGACAGTAGCAGCAGCGCAGAAGAATCTCGCCACAAGATCCATTTCCGTCTCCACAGGCAATTCATACACGATAGATTTCAGGGGCTCCACAGAAAGAAATCAGGTGAGCGTGGGGGCCAGACAACAGATCCACCACAGCCAATCCATCGACGCCCAAAACGCCTGTTCAAATGGTCACGAACACACCTTCCATAAATGTGAGACACAACATGATGTTGTGTCTCACATTTTCTGGAACATCATCAAGTAACCCTGGTAGAACTTGTTCAAGAAAGATCCGATATTTAGCGGAGTTCATGGGGGATGGTAACATGTATGGGCCGACTAAGCAGTCACCGACCATACCTGCCCACACATTTATTGCGAAGCGATGTTGTACCGCATGGGGGCGCACACTGTGTGGGTTGTCGTGAGCCAACACATGAGCATTGTGCTGATTGAATGAGCCTTCCCGAGTGAAATAAGCTTCATCCGTGAACAGAACACAGGCTGGAAAATTTGTCTTGAACACTTCCTTGGAGAAACCACTGTGCAAAAGCCACACGTACAGGATGATCTTGGGGGAGCAGTAACTGAACCTTTTGGAGATGAAAGGGGTGTAAGGAATCGTAGTCAGACACATACACTGTACACTGCAATGAGGCACTCCTAAGGCAGAGGCAACGGCATGTGTACTGGTAGTAGGATTATTCTGGACGGCATTCAACGCACTTTTTTCCATGTAGTGCTGGCAGATCACGTCGAACGTGGTCTGCCAGCACTACTCCTGTTACCTCTAAATGACCCATAATCGCACAAATTTTGATGCACACGCGCAAACAAACGGTGGTCCAGTACATGTCTGTCTGGGAAGCATTCTCCATAAATTCGTTGAGCGGCATGTCCATTGCCCTCTGCTAATCCATACACTAGGTGCATGTCTGCCAGCTCACAGTTCGTATAAACCAGAAATTTTCCCCTCTCGCGAACTGATGAACAGCGCCGTCTACCAACTTACGGTGACGTTTCCGGTTATGGGTTCCTATGCGATTCACATTCCTTTAGATGTTACCTACCTCCTCTAAACATTTGTACCAATATATTTGAGACACTCTGTATACCTTGTTAATATATACAATACTATAATCTCTTCAGTTTACTACCCAGAGACGAAAAAAAAAAAAAGCGAGATACAAGGAGAATCTAAGTTCTCCAACCTGAGTGTAAAAAAGACACCCAGTATGCAGTAATTGAAACCAATATCTGATTTTTTCCTCCCTTTAGGGGTTGCTATTGTACTTGAAAATTAGTAGTAGTAGTGGCATGTGATGCAAGAAAGCAAGTGTATGAGCTTATGCAGCATCAGCCAAAAAAAAAAAAAAAAAATCACACCATTCCTTCCTTAAATTTATTCCACCTATCAACTTCCACAACAACAGATGGAAGTTTGTTCCAGCAATTAACCACCCGCTGGCTAAAGGCAAATCTCCACACATCTATTCTCCCTCTGTCCTTTCTTAATTTGAATTTATGTCCCCTTAGGTTTGCAATCTGAAAAAGTGGAAGAATCCCATCAGAATTCAGTGTGCTCAACTCATTCAAGGCCTTATACACCTCAATCAGATCACCGTGCAGGTGCCTAGTCTCCAGTCACTGCAATTTGCAGTACTTAAGCTTCTCTTGGTAAGAGGATCCCTTCATTCCCCTCACCAGTCTTGTTGCCCTTCTCTGTTCACGCTCAAGCAAATCTACATCCTTCCTAAAATGAGGCCTCCAGACCTGTATGCGGTATTCAAGGCGTGGCCTGACCATTGCCTTATACAGAGGGACAATCAACTCCTTCCCCTGCTAGCAAAATTCCTATATATCATTGACAAAACCCCATGACCTGCCCTAGCAGGCTGTCTACATTGCTCAGAAAACTTCATATCTGACTGCACAATTACTTCCAGGTCTTTTTCATTTTCTACCACCTTAAGTGTAGTACCACACAGTTGGTATGTTTCTCTGTGGTTACTTCTACCCATATGCAGTACTTTGCATTTGTCAAGGTTAAACTTCAGTTGCCACTTCTCAGCCCATCTTCCCAAATTTTCTAGATCCTGTTGCAGTAGCGCACTGCCATTACTGTCATTAACAACCCTGCCAACCTTTGTATCATCTGCAAACTTCGATATTAAGCCTGATATACCTTCATCAATATCATTGATAAATATACAAAACAACAGTGGACCCAACACTGAACCCTGTGGGACTCCACTAATAACATTAGTCCACGAAGAGCAGCACCCATTGATTACCACCCTCTGTCTTCTCCCACTTAACCATCCTTTTATCCATTGTAGCAACTTACCCTTAATACCATTCTGCTCCAATTTGTACAATAATCTTCCATGCGCAACAGTGTCAAAAGCTTTCCTGAAATCCAAATATATGATGTCAAACTTATTTTTTGCATCCAGTTCCTTTGTAACCACATCATAATATCCTATCAAAAGGCGCCTCCGTAGCCAGGTGGGAAGGAGCAGCAGTGCGTAGCACACGCTTCTTGATTAGACCGGGGTTCGAGCCCGTCACCACCAAATACGGAGCATGCGGAAAGGTCAGGGAATGACCACCGCACCGGAGCAATATGGCCTTAGTTGCTAATGCTCCTAAAAAAAAAAAAAAACCAAAACCAATCCTATCAAATTTGTCAGACAAGCATTATTGCTGCCGTCTTGTCTAGATGATCCTGCAATGCATCTTTAACCAGTGACTCCATTATTTTACCCGGAACAGAAGTTAAACTAACTGGTCTATAATTACTCGTGTCACCCTTCGATCCCCCTTTGTGAATTGGTGATACATTTGCACATCTCCAGTCCATGGGAACCTCCCCTGAGTCCAAGGATGCTCTCATAATTATGGCTAAGGTTTTGCTTAGTTGCTTTGCAGTCTCCTTTATTATAACTGGATAGATCTCATCCACCCCAGGTACTTTTCTTATTAGGTTCTTACAAGCTCACACCTGTGCAGTGCCCTCCCTGAAGCATACCTACATTTAGATAAAAGGAAGGTAGACAACTTGGAGTGTAATATTTCCCATTGTTCTGGGACTCTGGAATGATGGAAAGGAGTCTTATAGATTAATGAATCATATTACATGCTGTTCATGTCAGATGATTCAGTGTGGGTTGAAGAACATTTAGTGATTGCTGCTTATCAAACTGCAGCATCACAGTGATGTTTAAAAGAGGAAACACCACAATGTGGGGTTGCTTGTTTTTTGGAGAGATCAATTGTTATATTTGCTTTGTAAAATCCTTACATAATTATGCATTCTAAGCTAGAAAGCCAAACTTGTTGGTACTTTGTTGAAGGAAAACATTGTATTGACCTGACCTGTTCAGCAATGAAGCTTGATCTTAATCCTATGGAAAAACTTTGAGTGGCCGGAACACCAAATGAGGGAATGATTAACATTTGTTTTCCTCTTCAATCTAGTAGCTGCCGATCACTTTGAAGGAGTGAAATACAATATCAGTTGCATACCCGAGGGGGCATAAGTTCAAATTGAGGAAAGACAGTTGTAAAATAGATGTGCAGAAATTTGCCTTTAGCCAGCGGGTGGTTAATTGCTGGAAAAAACTTCCATCTGCCGTTGTGGAAGTTGATAGCTTAAATAAATTCAAGGAAGAACTGGACAAACTTTTAGAGAGAATGAATGTATGAATTTTTTTTTTTTTTGAGGGGGGGGGGCTGATGCTACATAAGCTCCTATGTTTGCTTTCTTGCATCACATGCCTCCATTACTACTACTACTATTATACTATCATAAATTGGTTAAAGATATTTTTGGAATAATTATGGCTGTTATTCACATAATTCACAAAACTTAATTCATATATCAGACCAAAAAATAATTGTTAATTATGGCACAGCCCACGTCATATCATCTGTTAGTGTTGTGGAAAATGATGGAAGAAAGCCTATACAATGTCAGCAAAATAAAAAAAAATAAAAATTAAAAAATAATAATAATATCATCTTTTCATCCTCTGTAATAGCACAGTTTAACAAGTATTTATCATTTGGGTATGGGGGGAAGGAATGTGAATTAGACAGATCTTTGGATATTGGCTCCATATCTGGTGTTGGTTTTCCTCTGACTTGATAGTTTTTGTTATGTGATTGCTGCATGAACATTATGAGACTGATTATACCACCCACATGCCCATTCAAAACAACTTACAGGAATATAATTATTGTCTATTTATTATTACTGTTTATACATTCATGATGATCTAATTATTTGAATGTATCTGAATCCTAGTTATTTCATAATTTTATTATTTGATTATATTGGTTCGGGTAAGATACAGTAAAATACTGAAATGCATTTTTTGTCATGCCTAGACGTGTACAATCATTCCAACCAATTCTGCTATATGTGCAGCTCTTTCCCAATAATGACAATGACATACAATCATGATATACACCGTGCTGCCACTTTATTAGGTACACACTACCTAGTAGTGTGTTGGGCCTCCTTTAGCCTTCAAAACAGCCTAAATTCGTCTAGGCATGGATTGAACAAAAAGCTGAAAACATTGTGCAGGATTGGAGTACCATGCGGACATGAGTGTGTCACGCAGTTCCTTGAGATTCTATGGAGGTGTGGGCCTGCAGCAAACAGCCCTTTCCAGCTCATCCCAAAGATATTCAAGAGACTGGAGATCCGCAGACTGAGCAGGCCACTGCAGCAAAGAAAAGTCATTGTCATGTCCCTGGACCCATTCCATAGTGATTCAGGCTTTGTGCACCGAAGCATTATCCTGCTGGAAGTAACCATCTGACTGAGTATAAACTGTCAACACGAACAGGTGCACTTGGTCAGCAACGATGCTTAAGTACAATGCGGCATTCAGACATGAATCTATGGGTATCAATGGACCCAACGTGTGCCAAGAAAACATTCCCCACACCATAACACTGCTCCCACGTGTCCATGGATTCATGTTGTTTTCGCCAAATTCTGAGCCTTCCATCAACATGATGCATCAGGAACTTTGACTCGTCAGACCAAGCAACTGTTTTCCAATCCTCGATAGTCCAGTGCTGGTGTTGCTCTGCCCACAGGAGGTGTGCTCTCTTCTTCTTCATTGATAACGAAGGTATGCAGTGTGGCTGTCGGCTGTTCTAGCCCATTCGTGACAAAGTGCGACTAGTGGTCCTTGTGATATTTTGTTCTGCGCACCAAGGGTGTATTCTGACGTGATGTGCGACATTGTGGCCCATCTGTTTGCTTGCACAATTCTAGCCATCCTCCTCTGACCTCTCTCATCAACAAGCAATTTTCTTCCACAGGAGTGCTGTTGAAAGGATGTTTTCTGTTCGTTGCCATTGTGGATACACCCTTGAAACTGTGGTGCATGAAAAGTTCAGGAGAACTGCCAGTTCAGAGATGTTTTGTCCAGCATGTCTTGTACCTACTACCATGCCACATTCGAAGTCTGTTAGATCACTCCTTTTCCCCCACCCTTGCTATGGTTTGTACGCTTAACTGATAGTAGAAAGGTTGTTCTGCTGCATTTATATCCACAACTGTGGTCATGTGTGACTTGCAACGTTGTGGGATGCACCCTTTGTATGCACAGCAGGGGTGTACCTAATAAAGTGGCAGCACAGTGTATATTTGGATTATTTACTAGTTATAAGTTACCAGTTATGGACTAGAATAAGGCATTGGCACTGCATGTTATTTGTAACAGTGCTTCAAATGGATTACATGACTGGTTGAACAAAAGGAAAAGGTCAATGCCATTTCCATAGCCAATGATATGGAGGGAGCCAAAGTTGTTTATCTGAACCTGGATTTAGTGAGGAAACCAATCCCTCATCATGACAGTATGACAAAGCTGGGACCTCCATAGCATGGACTAGATGCTTTAGAAGACTAAACAGAATGTGATCAAGATGTGATTGGTGAAGACCTGAGAACTTCTTCCAACCCTCGGTGTGCGTGCACGCACACACAAAACAAAACAGACGTCAGAACTGGAGCTATTTACCCAAGGTGAATTAAATGACCTCATTAGAGATCTATCTATCTCCAACGATGAAGCCAGACTTCTCTCCTTGAGACTAAAGCAGAAACACTGGTTAAGAAGAAAATCAAAGTGTCTCACTGTCAAAAAAAGAAATCAAGTTTTGGTGAAATTCTCTAGAGTAAATGGTCTGCTTCTGCTACTGCCATCATATCAATGGAGTTTTTATAGAATTATCACAAGTACACATAACATCTGAGTGGTGCCTCTCTTCTTCATCAGTTCCTCACAGTGATGAAAGTTTGAAGACTGACCTCTTGTACAATGGGAATTTAAAGCCATCCATTCCCATTGCTCACTCTGTTCAACTAAAGCAGTCATTCCATAACATGAAAACACTACTCAAAGCAATTCAATACAGCACTCTTCAGTGGAATGTCTGCAGTAACCCCAAAGTTATTGGTTTGTTAATAGGCATGCAAAGAGGATTTACAAAATGTTGTTTCGTATGCCTATGGGGCAGCCATTCTATTGCAGACCATTACATCAGACTTGACTGGCCTGAAAGAAGGAGTGCATATGAGCCAGGAACAAGTAGATGGGTAACCACAGGTCTCCCACATACAAAGATGGGGTTCAGAAACTGCTCAATGCATATAAAAAAAAAATGAGATGCCATATGTCACTGAAACATCATTTTTTGTATTCACATTTAGACTTCTTTCCCAAAATCCTTGGCATGGTGAGTTACAAGTAGGGGAATGATTCTGTCAAGACATTAAATCAATGGAAAAATTGCTACAAGGTTTCTGGAATGAAAGTATGTTGGCAGATTACTGCTGGATTACTACAAAACATTCCGGACAAAGTGTACCAGTGGAATCATCTGCGGAACATTTTTAAATTGTGTATATATATATTTTTGCAATAGTTTACTGTATTATTTTAACTGTGTATAAAATATATTGGGTTTAAACTGTAAAAGTAAGTTGGAGAGATAAAGAAGAAGAAAAGTTGGTTCTGTAAGTTTGGAGTTAGTAAATGAATGCTGATTGGTTGCTGTATGTTTTTGGACAAGAGTGAAGAATTACAGAAGCCAATTCAAAAGAATAGTGCACAAAAGGTATACAGCAGAGCAGAAACAGAATATCTATGAGACAGATAGTGGAGAGACTTGTAAGAGATGGGTCGTTAATTAGCCTGACTCTTTTGTAGCAATATTCCATGGTAGGGCAGATTTGAAATTTGTACAGTGAGTAGTTGTTTAGAAGAAAAGTACTGCTGAGGGTTAAAGAGGAAACCACGTTTTTTAGATGCAGAGGAAGCAATATTTGTGATGGGCTTATGCCAAGGGAGAGATTAGAACTCAAGTTAATCCCTAATAGAGATATTTAATCTTGTCTAGAAATCTGAGTGTCATAAGCATAGGAGCAGTAGACTCTTTTTTGAAAGATATAAGACAAGATTGAGGTGTACAAGGATTGAAATTAACTAAGTTAATTTTGTCCCTTTGGAGAATTACCTGGAGTTCAGTATTTAAGGGACTGGTGGTGGATATTCAAGAAGTTGAAGCTGTTTGTGCAGGGCAAGGTTTTCAAACAGTAATCAGTTATTCTCTGGCTGAAAGCAAATTTCATATATCTATCCTGCACCTATCTTTTTTCAATTTAAATTGTTATTGTTTCCTTATGTGTTATCCAAGAAAGAGTAAGAATGCTGTCAGCATTTAGTTTAATCAACACTTAATTAAAGACAACACTTCATTCAGCTCTCCTGACAGGTGCTTTATTTCCAGAACTGAAGTCTTTTTTTGGTAAAAGTATCCTTCTGTGCCACTGCCTAATCTTGTTGCCCTTCTCTATACCCAACACAATGCATTCACATCCTTTGTAGAATGAAGCTTTCAAACTTGTGTGCAGTTCAAGATGTGGCTTAACCATTGCCTTATGCTGTGGAGAAATATATGATATTTAGACTCTATTAGTAATAAATACATTCTAAAAGTGCTTTTATTTCAAAAGATTTAATGGTGATATGCCCCTAACTAAACTTCTTACAGTTTTCTGGGATGGTCCAAATATAAATTAAAAAAAAAAAAAAAAAAAGTTTTTTGCTTTTGAATGAGGAAGAAGTTAAAAGTATTTGAGGTAAGTGACTTGTTGACATTGGATCATGCAGTATACATGTGATTCAAAATGCTTTCCAAAAAGGACTGGAAAAAATTGAATAGTGATAGCATACATCACATTTAATAAATTTAGTACACAACTACCTCAGTAATTGGCCTTCACATTGGGAAGATATCTAAGAAATTCTGAATAAAATGGGATTACCAGAACATCACTTTGTAAAGCAAATCAGTAGCAGACTCTTGAGTTACTAGTTTAGTGCTTCTTGGAGCAATAGGAAGCCTTTAAACAATACATATCCCATCCAAGAAAAAAAGTGCCTTCTGAAGTCATTTAAAATTTGATTAAAATTTATCACTTCCAGTGGTCTGAGATTCACCAGATTTACTACATTGTTTCAGAAAGAAGGTGACACCTCCACAGCCAGATGGGAAGGAGCAGCAGTGCGCAGCACACGCTTCTTGATTAGACCGGGGTTCGAGCCTGTCACCACCAAATGCAGAGGATGCGGAAAGGTCAGGGAATGACCACTGCATATTCACGGAACAATATGGCCTTAGTTGCTAATGCCCCTAACAACAAACATAACAAACCATAACATCAGAAAGAAGAGCCACTGATTCACATATTTCTAAGATGAAGCAATTCATCTATTCCAAGGAAATTTAAATATTGATACTTTTGAAAGAGGAGATTAACTTCCTGTGAAAGAACTTGAAGTTACTAGTGAAATACAACTTGAAATTGTCATTACCTGAAAAGGAAAATATCAACTCATGTTTACTGGTCAGAGGCATTACATTGCTATAGGAAGTTATATTATTGGAAAGAAATACTAGGATGTTGATAATTGCTGAAATATTTTTGTGCACAACCCATTGAAAGGTGTAAGTATATGATAACTATAGAAGTTTTAAGAGATATCTTAAAATTAGATGTCATTTATACCAGTGGATATTAAAGTTAATTCACTGATGTGCAAATTGAGGCTTCTCAAGTAGAAAATAAAAGTGAAGTGATGCTCTCAAGCAATATGGTAATAAGACAGAATTTGTCCATCCTACTAAGAAATGCTGAGTTTTATTTGGACTGCATAAAAAGGATATATAATAGCTCTCGAAAAGGAAAAGCAAGCAAGTAAGTAAGAAAGAAATGGCTAAAAAAATAATGGAATTTGAGGAAATAAATACAGCTAAGTGGAAAATGCAGGAAGTATGACAGAAAAACATGTAAAAAATTTTAGTTCTTGAAATTAAGCTGAAATATGTAAAGGAAACAGAAGAAATTTAACTGTGTTTCCTAAGCTCTTGAATGTGGCTAATCACCACTTAAAAAAAAGCATTGCAGAAGAAAGGTTTTTAAATTGGCACAAGCTATGAGTTTGTTGATGTGTTACAAAGGAATTTGTCCTGAAAGAAAATTTAAAGTTAATGAGCACTCTTAAACCCTTCCTTAGTTCAGTCAGTCTGTGTGCTACTTTTTGTTTATTCTTGCATATGGCCTTTCTCAGTATAGTAAGTGCTTTCTTTCTTCCACAAAGTATTAAAACCACTGCTACTTGATTAAGCAGCATTGAAAGTTGATTGTATTATTTAAGTTTATGATATATTTGTATGCAATTTGTATACAATAAAGAGTTCTATCTTACTAAGATAAATTAAAGTAGGATGGATAAAGATAAATTAAAAGGATTGCCAAGGCTAATATATTTTATAAAAAAAAATTTTTTTTTTGGTATACAGCACTGAATTGTTTGGTCATCAAAATACTTTATGCTTCCATAAATGATTGCCATTCTGCATCTTCATGGAAAGATAGGATGTGCAGTGATTTATGTATTATTATTATTATTAATATTATTATTACTATTAAAATTATGTAGAAGTTCATATCTTAATGTCACTTGACCTTTATTATTTATTTATTCTTTCATGTAGCTGAAGGGCGCACACTAGCAGCCAATATGCGAGGAATTGGCTTATCTACACAAGACTTACCTGAATGGAAGAAGCATATTACAGGTGGTTCCAAAGCTTCATATGGTAAAAAAACTCAAATGACTATTTTGGAACAGAGACAGAGCCTCCCCATATATAAATTAAAAGATGAATTAGTTAAGGTATGGTTTATTTTTATTTGTAACTATGTTAATCATGGAATTAGCTTAATTAGTTAGAAGTCATTACTGAAATAGTAATAAGATAATCACAATAAAGGTGTATTAAAATGAAAGTCAGTAAATCTAATAAACCTGTAGCAATGCATATTAAGGTAGAAAGTTTGTGTGTTCACTTGAACACACAAACTGAAGTATGGGATGTCTGATCATTATCTTATTTAGAAACAAATTAGAAATGAAGAGGAATATGTTTTAAACAAAATTGTGTGTTTTTTCTGCCAAAAAAAAAAAAAAAAAAAAATGTCAGACAGAATGCATTCCTGTCCAATAATGTGAAATTTTACACATTCTCGTGTTCAGTTTCTGTCTTAGGGACACTTTGGTTCCCCCCGCCCTCCACTTAACAGAGACTGGCTTTCAGCCTTCAAGCGTTTAGCTTAAGCTCACATTAAAAACGATATTTTTATCTGCAAAAATTGTACACATTCATATGTTCTGACTGTTTCTGTCTTGTGGACACTTTGGTCCCTTCCTTAACAGAGACTGACTTTCAGTCTTCAAGCCTTGGGCTTATGCTCACATTAGAGATGATATTGTTATCCACATAAATAGAATTTTAGTATAAATGTTATTCTAAATAAATCTAAATAAACCTTACTATATTAATGCAAGATTTTTTTTTAATGGGTTCAAATTATATATAGAAGTTCAGAACATGTCAGTTAATATTGTTACATTCTGAACATGTATATATCTATACTTCAAACTGGTTTAAATTGAAATAAATGTATTTTGGTACTTTGAATTGATAAGGTTTTATTATATGTATTTCTCTAAAGATATTAAGGGTCCTCTGTATAAACTGGGCATTGAACAATATCCTAATGATTGGCATATATTTATTGATTCTTCAAAATTAAGAGGGAAAGCAAAATGGCCCATAAGAAAAAAACTCTGAGTGGCAAGCATTTCTAAGGAAACAGAATAGGATCTAGGTAGTATATTACGTTTGAGTAAAGTGTTTTAAAATGAATGACTCATTTTTAAGATAGTTTAAGATAGCATTACAAATCATATTTAAACTTTAAATTTAAAAGTAGCAAAATGTTACAATGGAAATGCAGTCCCATCAGTTTCTTTATTTCATGCTGTTGACTTGAAAGAAACACGAAAGTATGTCCACGATCCTAAATGCAATAAACTACCATGACTTTGTTTGGAATGTCTGTGGTGATATTAAGATAATATTGAATTACTCACTAGTCTACAGGGAGGTTTCACAAAATACTGTTGTTTGTGGGACAGTTGTGCAACAGAAAAACATATTGTACATCTGTGCGAAAAAGAGTAGACTATTTTTACGAGGGAGAAGTAATGTAAAATATGTTCCACTGGCTGAATCAAAAAAGGTTCTTCTTTCACCTTTGTGTATAACACTTTGCTGAATGAAGAACTTTGTTAATGCTCTGGATTAAGAAGTAAGTGGATTCTGCTTATTTACAGATTTGGCAGATGCAAAACTAAAAAAAAGGAATTTTGTGTTGGCTTCAAATAAAGAAACTCCTCATAGATGATGTATTTGAAACATATCATGAAACACTTGAAACAAAACATTTAGTATCGCGGAGTAGGTCACCTACAGTTTATAAAAGGTTCTGTAAATGCTGATGGATACCTGGCTATATTGGAAGGCAAATTACTGCCAACCATTAGAGACCATTTCAACCTGCCAAGTAACTACATCTTTCAGGACGGCTCTGCTCCTTGTCATCGGGCGAAAAGTGTAAGTAGACACTTCTGTATTTACTTTAGCTTCATTTCTGGATTAGAAGTTCAACAATAATGTGTTTACATTTGTTACAGGTGAAAAAATGGTTGGAGGAACGGTCCATTACAACCGTTAGCTGGCCAGAAAACGGCCTGAAACTGAATCCTATAGAGAAGTGTTGGCATTGTGTGGACTCTGCAGTTGCCAGAAAAAAACCAAAGACCCTTTGTGAACTTCAGGAAGCCATAATTTGTGTTTGGAACCACGAACTATCAGCTGATTATCTTCAGAAATTGATCTTGTCAATGCCTCAACGATGTGCTGCTGTCATCAGGGCCAGAGGCAGTTCGACTAAATATTAGTTTGCACCTGTTGAACTTTTCATTGTTTTCCATTTAAAATGATAAAGTGAATCAAATTGAGGGCTTCTGATAACATTTCAGCCATAATTGTCGTGTTTAAAACTGTTGTATAAAGGTTGCAAATGCTCATTTTGGAATATTTTGAGAGCACCTGTCAAATATTACTTTGCCTTAACTATTAATAAATATCTTTTGTTTATATTTCTATTTGTGATGCTAGTCATTAATGTAATATACCATCACGAAAAAGGGTTAGAAATGTGAAATTCTTAGGTGATGCACTTTCTTTGAACACCAGTGTATATATAACTTATAGTTACTTTTTCACATGTTAATACAGGTGCCTGCGTAGCCAGGTGGGAAGGAGCAGCAGTGCATAGCACACGCTTCTTGATTAGACCAGGTTTCGAGCCCGTCACCACCAAATACGGAAGATGCGGAAAGGTCAGGAAATGACCACCGCATATCCTGGAGCAATATGGCCTTAGTTGCTAATGCTCCTAAAAACCAAATAACAAACAATAACAAACATGTTAATACATCAATTTTTGTTTTTATTTTTTATTTTATTATTTTCACACACATTAACATGTTTGCTTCCTCCTCGTACAAATATGTGGCATCAGATTTTTAATCCACTTGAAGGGAAACCACCCTACTTTTAGAACTTTTTCATCCAATTTGACAGAAAAAAAAACAGGATTTGTCAAACAACCTTCACTAGAGGCTGATTAATTCAGTCATAGTAAGAAGAAAGCCCAAAAATGTGTCTACCCTTTTCTGATCCAGATTGACTCAATCCTGGATCAAAAAGCTTTTCTGAAAAGCTAGCAGCGAAAGTGTTAATACAGAAATTCAGCTTTAGTACAGTTGGAAACATTTGGATGTAGATTGCATTAAGTTGACTTAGATTACTGTTCTAACGCTTTTTTGCTGATCTAGTGAATTGTCCATGGGAATGTTTCTAGAGTGAAAAACTTAATTTTAAAACAGTACATTTTATGCATAGGTTTTATCAGCTTTCAAAATGATTTATTAAATTGGATTTTTCATCCAAACTCTTGTTCAAACAATTTATAAAGCACTGATAATAAGGGAAGTTAGAAATATTTTCATTATAATGAAACATTCACTAAAATGGTATTTGTTGTTATGGGATTTAACTGAATAACCTTGTAACCTTTACTCTTTGCAGTGTAGTACAAACATCCCCTAGTATTAGACATTAAAGCTATACATAACTTAGGTGTTTTAATTTGTAGTGTTTTTTCCATGCACTACTTGACTGCACACTTAGAAATGATGGATGGCATAGGTTTGCTAATAAAGGCCACCTGTCATCTGATAAAGATCTACTGATCTGTTAGTCCCAAAATCTCATTAATATATAAGTAAATTTTAATATACTGTACATTTTACTTACATTAACTATACATTTTATAAAAAATAACTTGTATTATGAGGGGAGAAAGACTGAGTATCATTACGGAGATAATATTATAGAACAAACAACTGAAAAACTTTTAAATTAAAACTTTATAGTTGGTATTGAAAACTGACAACAAATTGAGCAGTAATTGGATCTTGGTCTTGAACTGAACTTTCTTCTTAAGATGTTTTATGGTTAATTTTTGTGGGCCTGAAGATTGCTTACCCCAAAAGCAACAAGTATTTGGTGGTGGGAGCCAACTTGGGCCAGAATTTCTTTCCTATATGCTTTGTGTTTGACAAAGAGGGTGAAGACTGCATCAAGGGCTTGGATGTTCTGCAGAATTTTGTAGGGTACAAATTTATCAGTGAAATGATGATGTTTGTTAATGCAAGGAGTTTTAGGGTAGCTTTGAGGAAGACAGGTTGACTCCTTTGGCAGTCAGACTGTCATTAGAGATCAGTGTTCCTGGATGAACATGAACAGATGGGATAGGGAAATGTTAATTGCCCTTTCATTAAAGGTTAATAAAAGTTTAATATCAAAACAACTGTCTACCTTCCCATATACCTGCTATGTTCAGAAATGACAGGTAGACAGTTGTTTTGATATAGTTATTGATTGTGGCTTTGTCATCTGTGTATTGTGGATGTTTTTCCTTGCACTTCACTAGAGTTAGGTGATGTAGAGGAGAAACATATCAAGATGGTAGTTGAAACTTGGCTTTATACTACATCAGAGATTTAGGTTACGTGTTGAGACAATTGGTACAGGAGTACCTCATGCACTTCAGATTTCCTTGGTCACTTCCTAGACCACACTTTTCTAGAATGCTTGAAGGGTTTGTCAAGTCATGATACCTCCATGAACCTTTCTACCTTACAATAAAGATCGCATTTATGACCCTGCTGCCTGACTGATTTATGCTGGGTTGTCAGAAGCTGACTCGTAAATATTTTCTGATCATTTCTGTAACTGATGAAGTCTAATGGGGAAGAGTGGTTGTATGGTGGTGAAAAGTCCAGAAAGCCCTCCTTGTAGGACACCTGCAGTGATTTTCCTAGTGGTGACTATCATGTAGCTTGATGGTTTGGTTTGGATGTAGTGCAGAGAGAAAATATAGAGTCAGCATTTATCTGAAAGTGGTCAGATAACAGGGAAGGTATGAACCCACATGGCCTTATGTTGATGGAGTATTAAGTTGCATCCAAGTTAATATACATTATTGCGAGTGGTGCATTGAGGACCTTGCAGGAACAGCATGGGTTGCATCAGCTAGCGTCCTTTTTTTGTGAAGCATCTAAGGAGTGTTTTCTCCATGATTTTCAGAAGGCTGAGGAAATTTGAGACCTGCAGCCACTAGCCAAAAAAGTACCAATCAGACTGACAAGTTCTGATTGGGACTTTTTTCCAGAAGTCTTATTTTATAAGTATTCCACTGGAATAGAAAGATACATTTGGAGAGGACATCATTGAATGTATGGAGGGAGTTCATGCTGTAGGGATTCTAAGGCATCTGATAATGAATTGAGTGATGCTATCCAGGTTGAAGATGGTGGTGCTGTGATACAAATTTGATGGCTGTGGTTTTTTGCTCTTTGTTGATTTGTATGGTTGATAGGATCTCAATATTGATTGGACTTGTAGATAGGGAAGATTTGTAATTGTAGGTCATCATTTTTAATGAATCTTTTTATGTGATTCAGCCCGGTGGTTGGGTCCAGGTTTTTGGGGAAATTCATGTAATGTTTCTGTCTAGGGAGTTCTCTTCCTTTGAAGCATACTGTCACAATATGGTTTGATTGCTTTTGATTTTTGATGGTTGAATGATAATGTAATCCAGTCATTGGCATCTTGGGAACATTTCCATATGTGGCAGTCATTGTTTTAGCTTATAGCTATTATCTAATTTTAATGTTCACCAGACTTTTGTTCAGTTAGATATTGAAATATTGTTAGATGATATATAGGCCGAAAGTATGTATAGCTATCCGGTGTGCAGGTTAATGAAAATTTTGAGGTCACAGATCTCTAGAACTGACCATGGAATTAAAATACAGCATTTGTATATTTTGGTATATTCAGAAACTTGGTGATTTGTATATTTTCCTGTGGAGCACCAATGGCAGTGGTGGTTGTATGGTATAGCTGATGGATTCATGGTCAATTAGAAGATTATTTCAGGTGTTTCTTCAGTAGTGTGTGCCATAGAGCAGCAGTTCCCAACGTGAAATGAACAAAATTAACCTCTAGGAGTAATTGATGACTCACTAAAGTATGTGAAAACCATGACAATAATATTAGTGTATATCTAAAAATTAAATTATATAAAATTATATAAAAAATAATTATATAAAATGTCACCATTTGTTATCATAATTATGCTCTTCCTTTATGTGCTATAGACAGCACATAGAATGAATACATTGGGCCTTGTATTCATTCTCGTGCACATGCACACTCACAAGCACCCAGTGCTTTGACTCACTGTCATGACTGATAGAAACCAGCTAGCAGTTGCATTGCTGTTTAGTCTACTTATTTTAGCACCTGCTGCCAGAGTCATTAAAATTTACCAGTGTGATTTTTTTTGATTCTGTGCCCAGTTAAAGTGGTGGACAAAGAACCAAACGGGATATGTGACATCTCACGCTGAGACCAAGTAATATGTCAATTGAAAAAGGTTGTCAAGCTGATGAGGAGTAAGTCCTTAAAATTTGATAAGTCTGGTAACAGATTAATATCTCCATAACTAAGTGGAGAGCTGAGGGATTCCAAGCTGTTTATCTAGTTTGCAATATCTGTGATAATGTTAAAGGTTGGTACAGGAGGAATATAAAAATTGTGGGATTTTTACTTGACACTAGGGAGCATAAAGAAAAGAGTATTACTGAAGTCTAATGGGGAAGAGTGGTTGTATGGTGGTGAAGATTACTGAGGGATGTGGCAATGCCTCCTCCTCTGCTATCACTTCCTATAAGTGAAAGCCTATACATAATCAGTAGCAGGGAATACTGTGACAGCCAAGTCTTCCCTTTTCGTGCCATGTTTCAGTTATGCACAGTATATCCAGTTATCCAGTGAGGTCCAGGGGCCTCGATTTTTTGGGTAAGTTTAAGACGTTTTAGTATATGAGAGAAAGAGAAGTAGTTAATGAACACAGGGTGTGTTTTTTGCTTTGTGGTATAAGTTTATATTCTGTTAGTGAGCAGAACTTGAATTAGAAACTGTTGTGTGAGGTTTTTACTATATTCCTGTCCAACAACATCCATGCAGTTAGCATTAGCATTAGTAGAGGCATATGATGCAAGAAAGCAAGCTTATTCAGCATCAGCCAAAAAAAAAAAAAAAAAACCACTACTCCCATTTCACCCCTCCGTTCGTTCGAAATACCTGTCCAGCTGAGCCTTAAATTTGTTTAGGCTATCAACTTCAACAAAAAGCGGTGGGAGTCTATTCCACAAACCAACTGCCCGCTGGCTAAAGGCAAATTTCCGCACATCTATCCGACATCCGTCCTTCCTCAATTTGAATTTATGCCCTCTCAGGTGATTATTCTGAGCAAGAGGAAGAATCCCATCAGCATTGAGCATGCTCAAGCCATTCAAACCCTTATACACCTCTTATCAGATCACCTCGCCGATGCCTAGTCTCCAGGCTCTGTAATTTGCAAAACTTAAGCCTTTCTTCGTAAGAGCAACCCTTTGTTCCATTCACTAATCTTGTTGCCCTTCTCTGTACTCGTTCCAGCAGCTCTACATCCTTCTTGAAATGAGACCTCCAGACCTGTATACAGTACTCAAGGTGTGGCCTGACCAATGCCTTATACAAGGGAATAATCACATCCCTGTCCCTGCTAGAAAAATTCCTGTATATCATTGACAAGACACCATGAGCTACTCTTGCAGCTCGTCTGCACTGCTCAGAGAACTTCATATCTGCCTGCACAATTACCCCCAGGTCCCTTTCATTCTCTACCACTGTCAGCGTAGTACCACAGAGTTGATACGTTGATCTGGGGTTACTGTTTCCCATATGTAGTACTTTACATTTGTCAATGTTAAACTTCATTTGCCACCTCTCAGCCCATCTGCTCAACCTTTCCAGATCCTGTTGCAGCAGCATAGTATCAATAGTCTCCTTAACAACCCTGCCAACCTTGGTATCGTCTGCAAACTTGGACATTAAGCCTGATACACCATCATCAATATCATTTATAAATACAGAAAACAACAATGGACCCAACACTGAACCCTGAGGAACTCCACTAATAACATTAGTCCACATTGAGCAGTGTCCATTGATTACCACTCTCTGTCTTCTGCCACTCAACCATCCCTTTATCCATAGCAGCAATTTGCCTCCAATGCCACACTTCTCCAATTTGTGCAGCAGTCTTCCATGCGCAACAGTATCAAAAGCCTTTCTAAGATCCAAATATATAATATCAAAGTTATTCCCTGCATCCAGTTCTTTTGTGACTACATCATAGTATCCAATCAAATTGGTCAGACAAGACCTGCCCTTAACAAAACCATGCTGTGTCTGAGCTATAACTGAATTCTTGTCCAGATGATCCTGCAGTGCTTCTTTAACCAGTGCCTCCATTAATTTTCCTGGAACCGAAGTTAAACTAACAGGTCTATAATTACTTGTGTCAACCTTTGATCCTCCTTTGTGAATTGGGGTTTCATTTGCACATCTCCAGTCCATGGGTACCTCCCCTGAGTCCAAAGAAGCTCTCATAACTATGGCTAGGGGTTTGCTTACTTCCTTTGCTGCCTCCTTTAATATAACTGGATAGATCCCATCCACCCCGGGTGCCTTTTTTATGTTTATCCTCAACAATTTCTCCTCCACTTTCCTCTCAGTTATTAGAAAATAATCTAGCTCACTGCCAATGTTTACTTCACCTACGACATTCCCCTTCCTGAATAACTCCTCATGTGTGAATGTAGATGCAAAATAATCGTTTAGATTGTTAGCCACCTGAGCTGGATCCTCAACTGTTGAACCATCAGCATCCAGTGGACCAATCTGATTCATCCCTTTCCTTCTTGAGTTTAAATAGGTAAAGAACTCTTTTCTGTTTTTCTTTGCATCCTTTGCCAAGGATTTCTCCTAATCTGCCTTTGCCTGCCTAATCTCCTTTGTGACTTGGTTACAGACCATCTTATATCTATCATAGGCTTCCATGTCACCCATTAATTTGTATGTATCCCATGCATTTTTCTTCTCTGCCATATGTCTCATTAGTTCATCTGACAACCATTTAGGCCTGAACCTTGAACGATATTTCTTGGGTGGTATGTAAAGCCTGGTAGCTTCCAAGATTAGTTCCTTGAATGCTTCCCATTTTGAATTTGCTGTTGGTAACATCGTCAGTTGGTCCCACTGTATAGAATTTAAATACTGTCTCAGACCATCATAGTCGCCTTTACGAAAGCAAAAACCCTTCCCTTTACCTCTGATGGTAGTTACCTCCTTGAGTAAATCCCACTTCAGCACACTGTGATCACTGCCACCCAGTGGTTCCTTTATCTGCAGATTCCTAATGCATGAAGAATCACTACTGATAATCAGATCAAGAGTATTACTCCCTCTAGTTGCCTCCCAAACATGCTGGTGTAGAAAACAATCATCCAATAAATCCACAAAAGCCTTGCTAGTGTGTATGTGAGTGACCAACCCACAAATTCCAGTCAATATCTGGGAAATTAAAATCCCCCATTATAAGACTCTGATTTACTGGCCCATTCTATTTCCCTGTACAGTATCTTATTATACTCATCAGAGTCATTAGGCCTATAGCACACTCCTACTCTAAATTTTGATTTACCTATGCTTATGTCACACCAAACTGACTCGACACTGCCCTGTCCATCAATGTCGACCGGCTTCACTTCCTTGGATTTTATGTGTTTTTTAACTAATAGCATAACCCCTCCTCCCCTCCTGTCCTGTCTATCCTTTCTATACATATTGTACGCCCCAAATTCCAGTTCTGCATTCCTTATATCTGTGTGACACCACGTCTCTGATATCCCAACAATATCTGCCTTCGATGTTTTGAGCAATACCTCAAATTCATCAAATTTATTTACTAAACTCCTAGCATTGGTGTACACGGAAGTATACATGCACCTGTTTCTATTCTTAGCTACCCTAACACAACCCATGTGTTTACTTGTACCGCAATGACTTCCAGCAGTCTCTGAAATATCCTGCATCTTGTTTTTCAGGCTTCTGCTCATTCCAATAGAAGCAGTGCAAGAATCTCTTTCACCTCTGCCAGTGGCTACTGTTAATCCATTAGTCTTTGTCTCCCCCCAAGCTAGCAGTTTTCCGACCCACCTAACACTGCCTCGATAGCATCAGCAAATATTCTTGCACCCTTTCTATTTAAGTGTATCCCATCCCTGTAGAAGCAATCTCTCCTGTTAACAAGTACATTCCAGGCTGAAAAAAATTCTACCTCTTGAGCCTTGCACAATCTTTCCAGGGCCGAATTGATCGACAAGGCTCTCATCATATACTCCCTCCTATCATGTCTGGGCAGAATTGCAGACACAGTTTATCAGAAGTAATCCAATATGGCCTTTGTGGTCCTTGTACCAATAAACCACAATAATAAAAGCAATTTCAAATAAAAAGGTAACATACCATTATTACTTGCACAAGTAAGTAATGCATTATTGGATACAATAGACACTGTAGGAATAGGATGGACAGAGAAATTTGATATAATGATAGATTTAAGAACCCTTGGCAAAGATCAGGTGACCCTGATATTTTTTTTATATAAAATTGGACTCTTCTTGAAGTATTGTTGTATTCCAGACCTGAATGCAATTCGAAAGGACATCATGTGTATTCCTGGCTGCTTGTTTACTCTAAATAGAAAAGTTGTCCCTAAGTCTTCTTATTCTAACCACCTTCTTCCCCCCCCACTCAATGGTCTGTAGGTTAGTCCTGAATATTTGTTCTCCAGGAGACCTCATTTGTCATTTTTCAGAATGGCAAACAGTTTGTACCAGTTACCATATTTGTAACCTGTAAAAGTCATTTTGAAGAGGCTTAGCCATTCTCTCAAGCTTTAAATTATCAGTAAACTTTGACATCTTCCCCTATATACTCCCATCATTGTCATCAAAGATGCTTACTGCACCTTTCTGTTCTCAGCATCTTAAGAGTTATAATATTACCAGTTCTAACATTTATGTACAAGTAAACTATAGTCCTACCATCACGAGAATAAACTCAAAGTCACCAGCATACACAGTATATTTTAGAAGTGGGGGAATTAGTGAAGTAGGGGAAAATGAGATGAATGCAGATACAGTGGATTCTGGTTATTTGGTCCACCGGTTAATCAGGGCAGCCGTTTATTTGGGGAAAATCTTAAAAAACAGAATCCAATCGAGAAAATAGCCAGGGTTTACTTCGCTTAATTGGGACCACATGCCCTTTAATTGGGGCAGGAGACCGCAGCACTGGAGATTACCCTATGATTGTCTCTGACCATACTATGTGGTTCAGTTGTATTTCTGGAGGTCACAACCATAAAACAATTAGCAGTCGCCTGTTTATTGGGCTTTTCTGTTAATGAAATCTATCATAAACGGATAGTAAACTCGATCTTAATGAATTTGCGATAATACCGACAGCTGGAATTCTGTGGGTTATTATGATGAAATGTGTTTACACTTCCATGAAATCTTCAATCATATAAAAAAATTAATTTTCAGAATCTTCTCTTCATTCCTATTTTTAAAGCTTCATAACTTGTTACTCCGTTCTCACTTGCACGTATCGTGTTACTTGCAATTTGTTGCTTACCTTTTTACTGTTGTAAATTTTAACCCCCATTCACAAATGTTAGTGAACAGAAATGTCAACTAGTTAGTATGTACATAGTACATATTAATTATTCCGATTATCACATATCATTTAATTTTTTAATTGGTAAGGTAATAAAGGGTAAATTTGTGCTGTGGATAATATTCCTCCTATTTTCACTAATTAGAATCGCTGTTTAATAGAATTAAAATTCAATTCACAAACATGATCACAATGACCGGTTTGTTTGTTATTTGGTTTTTAGGAGCATTAGCAACTAAGGCCATATTGCTCCAGGATACGTGGTGGTCATTCCCTGACCTTTCCGCATCCTCCATATTTGGTGGTGACGGGCTCGAACCCCGGTCTAATCAAGAAGCGTGTGCTACGCACTGCTGCTCCTTCCCACCTGGCTACGGAGGCGCCTCAATGACCGGCGATTACTACACATCATATAGTGAACGGTACTTTACTATGGTGAGTCCATCATAACGTGATTTGATTGTACAGTAAACCAATTGTAAAGCTAGGGTCCATTGTATTTTTAACTGTTTACGTGAAACTTCGGATAATTGAGACAGCCGCTTAATCAGGCCAAAATGCATTAATCCCGATGTGTCCCAAATAACCGGAATCGAGTGTATTATATTTATATTGTAGACTGAGATCAAAATGAGATCAGAATTGATTCTATGCATTATTTCGTTATATATTTATATGATTACTTTTTGTTAAAATTAAAGTTAATCTAAAAATCAATGTATTCTAATCAACCCATAACCCTTTACTCCTAATATAGACTGCATCTTATTAGTAACCTTGAGTTCATTCTCATGGTGGTATAAACACAAGAAAAATTAATCTGTTGCTCAAGTAAAAGGCTGTTCATAGCCTGAGTTGGAATCTCTTAAAGCTATCGTCCTTAAACAGAATTTCTTAGGTGACTTCTTTTAAATTAGAAAGAAAATTATTTCCCCTTACCTCAGTCTCCAACTGTCATGTGCTGAAAAATTACAAGGATCTTCCAGGAATAGCACTATAATATAGTTGTAGGGGAAAATGCTTGATGTTCCACATTATCATTTTCATTCACTAACAAGCAAAAAAAAAAACTCTCAGCCTCCATGAAAAGGGTGAGACAAGACCTTACCCAGTCAACAGAGTTACCGCCTCTGCTGACAGTGAGATGGGTTACTACTATCTAACATGTTCTCTTAATAAAATAGTTCTAAACAAATCAAGCACAAGCTTGTTAAAGAAAATAAAATGTGTGATCTGTAAATAGGATAGTAAGATTATTTTCATTCAGAGACCAAGTCTCTATCTCCACTCTAAATCATAAATCAGTGTATTGTAGACAGTGCAGTAGTACATGGAGGCTCCTCCAGTCTGCAGTTGTATGTGCTACTGCCACCACTTAAGCTAAACAAACTGAGTCTAAAGGCAGGACCATGCCCAGTAGCCAATACAGTTCCATGGTAGCCAAATTGTTGCCATGAACAGATCTTAAGATTTATGGTTGACACCTGTGGAATTGTAGCATATATCTGCTTTCCCTTATCTGTGGATTCCCATCTCAACTTTTTAGCATTAGCATTAGCATTAGTAGAGGCATTTGATGCAAGAAAGCAAGCTTATGCAGCATCAGCCAAAAAAAAAAAAAAAAACCCCACTTCCACTTCACCCCTCTGTTCGTTCAAAATACCTGTCCAGCTGAGCCTTAAACTTATTTAGGCTATCAACCACCACCACAAGGGATGGAAGTCTGTTCCACCAACCAACCACCCGCTGGCTAAAGGCAAATTTCCGCACGTCTATCCTACATCTGTCTTTCCTCAATTTGAATTTATGCCCTCTCAGGTGATTTTTCTGAGCTAGAGGAAGAATCCCATCAGCATTGAGCATGCTTAAACCATTCAAGGCTTTATACACCTCTATCAGATCACCTCGCTGGTGTCTAGTCTCCAGACACTGTAATTTGCAAAACTTAAGCCTTTCTTCGTAAGAGCACCCCTTTGTTCCATTCACTAATCTTGTTGCCCTTCTCTGTACTCGTTCCAGCAGCTCTACATCCTTCTTGAAATGAGGCCTCCAGACCTGTATACAGTACTCTAGGTGTGGCCTGACCATTGCCTTATACAATGGAATAATCACCTCCTTATCCCTGCTGGAAAAATTCCTGTTTATCATTGACAATACTCCATGAGCTACTCTTGCAGCCCGTCTGCACTGCTCAGAGAACTTCATATCTGCCTGCACAACCACCCCCAAGTCCCTTTCATTCTCTACCACTGTCAGTGTAGTACCACAGAGTTGATACGTTGCTCTGGGGTTGCTGTTTCCCATGTGTAGTACTTTACATTTGTCAATGTTAAACTTCATTTGCCACCTCTCAGCCCATCTGCTCAACCTTTCCAGATCCTGTTGCAGCAGCATAGTGTCAGTAGTGTCCTTGACAGCCCTGCCAACCTTTGTATCGTCTACAAACTTGGACATTAAGCTTGATATACCATCATCAATATCATTTATAAATACAGAAAACAATAATGGACCCAACACTGAGCCCTGAGGGACTCCACTAATAACATCAGTCCACGATGAGCAGTGTCCATTGATTACCACTCTCTGTCTTCTCCCCCTCAACCACCCCTTTATCCATAGCAGCAATTTGCCTCCAATGTCACACTGCTCCAATTTGTGTAGCAGTCTTCCACAGATCCATCAAATCTTAATGTATTCTCTTCCTTTCTTGGGCAGTTTGACCCCTGATATACACAAGAAGTTCATGGGCATGTGATCATAACAGGTGTGGTCACCACTTCATACCCAAAGTCGAACGTTATTGCAAGTCTAAACAGATTCCATATAAATTGATCCTTCTTATTAACAATGCACCCAGTCACCCTCCTGCCACCCTAATTAATTTCGACCGACATGTGAAAGTTGTGTTTTTGCCTCCAAATACAACCAGCTTGCTTCAACCGATGGACCAGGGAGTCATCAAAACATTCATGGCCTACTACACGAGGCATTCATTTGCACGTCTGAATGAAGCTATGAGACAAAATAGTGAGATATCTGTTAAAGACTTTTGGAAGCAATTCAATGTTTTAGATGCTGTAAGAATCATTGAAGAATCTTGGGAAAAAATTCACAAAAAAAACATTGAATGGTGTCTGGAAGAAACTTTGTCCATTTTTTTTCAAAAACGAGGCGAAAACAACGCCAGAAACTGATCATGTTGCTCATATGATAGAAGTTGTTAATCTTGCCTGGCAATTAGATTTGGAAGTCAATGGTGGCGATATCAACGAGCTGTTGGATTCACATAGTAAATCCAACTGCAATTGTATAACCAACTGTATAAATATCTGCAATTGTATTAAATATTTTTCTTTTAAACAATGAATGAGCTCATAGAGATGCGTGAGCAAAGTTTCACTGAATTATCCGACACTTCAGACCTAGTTCCACCAGAAAAGCACATGACAGTTGCAAGCTTGACAGAAGGTCTCAGCTCAATTTAAAAGGGCTTAAAAATTTTAGAAAACATAGACTTCAATGAAGAACGCGTTATAGCTACAAAGCAAGGAATAAAAAATTATTAGCTTGCTACGAAGAAATTCTGCGTGAAAAAAAGAACGCGCTGTGTCGTCAGACGAATTTTTTCGATTTTATGAAGCCATCGACATCGAAATAACATTTTTATGTAACTCATTTTTTTTTTTAATACATAATTTATATTAATATGTATAAATAACTGCAATTTTATTAAATATTTTTCTTTTAAACTAGTGTTTTTGTTAGTCCTTGGTCCCAATTAAACAAAATATATATGTATTTATATGCAAAGTTGTACCCCGACTATGCAAAGTTGTACGCGAATTCGACTTAAGCAATTTTCGTCGGACCCACCTATCGCGTAACTTCGGGGTATTACTGTATATGTAAAGTAATGTAAGTTATTTTTAACTTTGTATTCTTTCGGCCAATTACATTTGCTCTTCCACTCATTCCCATTCACTCTCTCTCTTTTTCCTCATGCTAGGTCACGCGTTCTTTCACCAAAACTGCCATTTATTCCCTTTTACCATAATTCCTAGTTCACTCAGTGCCCAGCCTATTCATTCTATCTTTTATTTTCATTCGTTCATTCTTCTTTCATTTTACATTTGATCCCCTTGCTACTAGCTTACTGATATTTTTCAGTTAATCTGCTTCCCTGGCTGCCTGTACATCTCCCTCCCCTGCATGGTTATTACTTATTGGGTGTGGGGCCCTAAGTTCCTACACATGGCAGGGTAGTCCTGGGGAGTTTTGTTATATCAGGTTTCTGTCAGGGTGCAGAATATTGCTGTCCTAACAGTTTTTAAGTTATCGTCTGGGCGTGGTGGGAAACTTGGGCAATTTTACTATTGATTATTGTCTAATTGCTGGGGGGCTGAATTGCCATTCTTTGGATTGCTCTGCGCATTTCGAATACTTTCTGTGTGAAAGATATAAAAGCTTTGTAATTTTGCTCTTCTATGATGAACAGATGTTCTTCTTCCCTGGGAAGGGTGACCAATCTGTGCTATTAGCTCTGTTCTGGGGATGTCATATATTATACATTCTTATAGAATGTGTGCCGTCTTCACTTTTGCCACAGGTGCAGCTTGGGTCATTGGTCAGGCCTAAGGAGGTTAGTTTCGCCTTTAGGGAGCCATGATCTGTCAATATAAATGTTGTAAAAAGTCCAGGGGCATACCACTGAGGTGGCTCTGGGCTAACCATTGACACCCGTGGCAGAAACCATTTGGTAACCAGACCTCTGATTTCCTGCTCCCACTTTGTTTCCCATAGCTCATGGAGCTTTTTGGCTATTCTTTTTCTTTCATCATTGAAGGTGTTGGTTGTGTCAAGGGCTATCCCCAGAAATTCTGTGGGCATGCCCTTTTTAAATCTATAATATAAGCCTCTTTTGGCTACTTCCAGGTAAAGTGGGAGAGTTCCGGCCAGCAACTGTAGTGCAGGTGTGCTTACTGTGCGACATGCTCTGGTAATAGTGAGTAGTATTGTCCTTTGTATTGATTCTAATTTATTCCTATTTCTTACTATGGCCGAGCGGATGAACCATGCACCGGCTCCATAGGTGATAACAGGTAGGAACATTGCACGGTATATGACCGCCAGGGTCTTTCTTTTGAGCCCCCAGTCTGCTCGACTGATCCTGGCAATCATACCTGCATAATTTCTCACTTTCTTCGCCAAGTAGATCAAATGGGGGTAAAAAGTTAATTTTGAATCAAAGACCACTCCAAGATATTTTAGTTCTGTTACCATTTTTATAGTGCTTGTGTTCATTTTGATTTTTGGTCGTCTGCTTATGTCCAAATTGCCTTTTAGAAGTATTTGTTTGTTTTTTCAGGCGATATATTTTGAGCATGTGCATTTGTGCCCACTCCTGCAGCTGCAAGAGGGTGGCGTTTTCTCTTTGCTCTACAACCACTCGTGAGTTACCTTTTACCAGGAAAATCATGTCATCTGCAAAGGCCAGGTTTTCCACAGGGCCCAGATCCAAGGCCAGAAATTTGTCCAGAACAATGTTCCCAAAGAAAGGGCCAAGGATTGAACCTGTGAATAAAGGCTGCAGGCAGCCTTTATTCACAGGGTGTGTCAATTCCTGGAACCTTGTGCGTATTGAGACACTTCTGTCTGTAAGGTAGCTGTTTATTACCTTATAGAGGTTTTGTGGGGCATTTGCCTGGTGAAGTCTCCTGGTAAAGTCTCCTAAGGACACTAGGCCACCAGAGTGAGTCAAATGCCCCAGCAAAGTCAATGGAGATTGCCGCCATATATTTCTCCTCTGTGTTTTTAACTGTTGTCAGTAGGTGGTGCATGGCATCCTCCGTGGAATTGCCCTGCATAAAACCGTACTGATTGTTGGAATGCAAACTTGCTTCTGTGTAATATTGAGCAGGGTATATTAGTCTTTCGTATATTTTCCCTAGTACAGGGAGTAGCACTATTGGTCTATATGATTTGGGATCAGTAGGGGGTTTTTGAGAATTAATCTTAACACAGCTTGTTTCCATATTTTTGGAATATACCTTTTGTCATACAGTTATTATATAGTGCTATTAATTTATCCGGTGCTATTTCTGCTAATTTTTTGATAATCTCAACCTCTAAGAGGTCAAAACCTGGGCATTTATTGTTTTTGGTTTTAGATAGTGCTATTTCTAAGTCTTATATGGCGAACAGAGGTTCAATATTGGCATTGTCATATTCAGTGTTCTTTTATGTTTAGTTGGGTGGGGGAATGATTCCCAGTTTCAGTCTGAATGATACCATCTAGGATGTTATTTACAGAAACCACCCAACACAGGGTTGGGGTTCCATCTGGTTTGACAGTAGTTTCTAAGACATCTCCTCTTGGCAGCTTGTTGGTCACTATTCTGTAGACAACTCCCCAGGGGTTATTTTTTCTAGTAGTTCCCACCAAGTACCTGCAGCATTCCCTTTTCTTGTCTCTTATGAGGGCTGTATACTGATTCCTGAGAGTTCTATAAGAATCTCTCAGTGCATCCACCTCATTTTGTGGCCAAGATGCTCTTTGAAAATGTCTCCTCGCCTGGTGTACCTTACTTCTGAGTATATTCAGTTCGGGGCACCACCAGGGAACTGTCTGCTTCCTCGGTTTTTTCCGTGGGATAGACAGGGTTGCCGTTTTTGTTAAAATGTTTGTCATAGTCAGTGTTTGCTCATCCAGGCTACAGTTGCCTGATCTAGACCTTTTCCTGTTTTTGCAGCTCAGCTGCTGTATGTTCTGCAAAAATCTGCCAGTTTGCCTTTTTAAGGTTATACCTTTTGATATCCAACAGGGAGTGTTGGGTTGTTTGTAATTGCCTGTTTAGTTTGAAGGAAATGGCTCTGTGATCTGATGTGGTCCAGGCTGGCTGGACATACCAGTCTGTGATTTTATAAGCTATTGAATTGGTGGCAAGAGTAACATCAATGTCACTCTCCCACATGGTACTGCTAAAAGTTGGGAGGTTATTTGGTTGGTTTAGCACTTGAAAGGGTGAGATGGTTATATAGTCTGAAAGTATCTGGCCATTGTGTGTGCCTGCTCTGTCTTCCTTACAGCTATGCCATAAGGCTGACCGGCAGTTGACATCAGCACACACTATGATATTTGCAGTAGGTAGCAAGTTTGTGACTACTTGTAGTTATTCAATGGTTGGGTTTATATCCTCCCCTGGTCTGGAATATAGTGAAATAATGTAAAACTGTCCTACAGCACTGGTAATATGGATACACATTCCCACTGGGGAGCAGAGGTGACCCACCTTTGTGACTGTAAGGTCTGTATTTTTAACTACTATTGCTGTAGAAGGGACACCTGAGATGTATTCTATTATTTTATAGCCTCTTGGGTATCCTGAACCCTACCCATATGTGTGTAGGGCTCTTGGAGTACCAAGGTATCTATATTATTTTCTTCCAATTTGAGTTTTGATCTGATCTACAACGGCTCTTGCTCTTTGAGCATTCAATTAGACAAGATTTAGAGCTCTAGTCACATTTATGTTTTCAGTCTGTCCCATAGTTGGTCCTAGATTATATAAATTTTACCGTTTTTTTATAACATGGGCATTTATCATCCCTGATACTATGTGCATAGTCAGTCAGCCATGCTGCTTTACAGGTAGCACATTTTGGCTGCTGATTTTTATTTTGGCAGTTCTTGTAATCATGGCCAGTGACTGCACAGTGGCCACAAACAGGGGAATTCTGTCTGCAGTCTCTGGCAGTATGGCCATATTTATGACAGTTAAAGCACTGCTGTACAGGAAAGAATTCCCTGAATTTATGGCTGGTCCAGCCAGCGTACTCTTTGCTGTCCTTGTAGGTTTTTCCAAATTCTGGGTGACACTTCCACAATGACGTTGAATTGCCCATTTCTTTTGTTTTATGTTTCTCTTTTTAGAAGAAATTCTTTGGCAAATTCATCCAGTTCTGTTATATTGATAAAATTTTTGTTGTAGAAATCCAACATAAGATCTCTTTCCAGAGTTGGCTCAGGGATGTCAAATATAATAATGTTGGGGTTTCTGCCCCTTGGCTTTTCTGTTTGCAGTCCCAGTTAGTAACTCTGGGTTGGTTTCAATCTTTTTAACATCCTACTTATTTGTTACTTCAATTAAAACACCATTATCTTTTATTTTTCTCATGTTATTCACCTTTATTTCTTTCAAATGAAGTTTTGATTTTGTCATGACAGTATCTCTGACTGCTTCACTGGATTTGTATATAGAGTCAGGCTTAGCCTTTATAATGATTATGTTTGTTTCTTTTGCCTTTGGTATTTCCTTAGTCTTATTGTTGGTTTGTTTAGTTTGTGATGAATCTGCTTTGGTGGCCCTTGCTACTTGGGCATAAGTTAAAGTATTTATTTCTTTATAATTATTCTTCTCTTCAGTCACCGATTCTACTTTTGCTTTCAATACTTAGTTTTCTGTATTAAGTTCAACCACTCTTTGTTCCAAAACAGACAAGCAATTCACTATCTGAAATCTTGTTGCAGATGTAATCCTAAGAATGCAAGTAGAATGAGAACGCAGATTATGAATGAAGTAAATGTGTCTCTCCCCTCCCCCTCCTGGTGGGTTCCTCACTTCCAGCAAACATACCAGCCAGAGCGGGATGGTTTGACCTTACTACTAGATTTGACAAGACATGAACCTGACAACCATCACTAATGAAGACATAATGAAGACAAGTGTATGAGCTTATGCAGCATCAGCCAAAAAAAAAAAAAAAAAAAAAAAAAAAAATCACACCATTCCCTCCAAATGCCTGTCCAGTTCCTCCTTAAATTTATTCAAGCTATCAACTTCCACAACGACAGATGGAAGTTTGTTCCAGCAATTAACCACCCGCTGGCTAAAGGCAAATTTCCGAACATCTATTCTACATTTGTCTTTTCTTAATTTGAATTTATGCCCCCTTAGGTTCGTAATCTGAACAAGTGGAAGGATCCCATCAGAATTCTCAATCCATTCAAGGCCTTATACGCTTCAATTGGATCACCGTGCATGTTCCTAGTCTCCAGCCACTGCAATTTGCAGAACTTAAGCCTCTCTTGGTAAGAGGATCCCTTTATTCCCCTCACCAATCTTGTTGCCCTTCTCTGTTCACGCTCAAGCAAATCTACATCCTTCCTAAAATGAGGCCTCCAGACCTGTATGCAGTACTCAAGGCTTGGCCTGACCATTGCCTTATACAGAGGGACAACCTCCTTTTCCTTGCTAGCAAAATTCCTATATATCATTGACAAAACCCCATGACCTGCCCTGGCAGCTTGTCTGCATTGCTCAGAAAACTTGATATCTGACTGTACATTACTCCCAGGTCTTTTTGATTTTCTACCACCTTAAGTGTAGTACCACACAGTTGGTACATTTCTCTGGGGTTACTTCTACCCATATGCAGTACTTTGCATTTGTCAAGGTTAAACTTCAGTTGCCACTTCTTAGCCCATCTGCCCAAATTATCTAGTTCCTGTTCCAGTAGCACGCTGCCATTATTGTCAACCTTGCCAACCTTTGTATCATCTGCAAACTTCGACACTAAGCCTGATATACCTTCATCAATATCATTGATAAATATACAAAACAACAGTGGACCCAACACCGAACCCTGTGGGACTCCACTAATAACATTAGTCCACGAAGAGCAGCACCCATTAATTATCACCCTCTGTCTTCTCCCACTCAGCCATCCTTTTATCCATTGTAGCAACTTACCCTTAATACCATTCTGCTCCAATTTGTACAATAGTCTTCCATGCGCAACAGTGTCAAAAGATTTCCTGAAATCCAAATACAGTGAAACTTCTCCTAACGGACACCTCTCGTTAACGGACATCTCTCTACAACGGACATTTTCAAATTCCCCAACTCACCTCCATTGGTTTTAACGTGTTTGCAGCTTCTGTCTAGCGGACATTCTCTGTAACGGACGCAGACAGGCAATCTGCATTGTTTCGTTTAGATTAGCACTTAATTTGATCTCCCCATAACGGAGAGCGTGCGAGCTCACGGCCCTTTTTCTAGGAATGTTTCTTCCACGGATTGCCTCAATCGTGTGTTTATTTTCTATTTCCGATTCTCTGAATTTTATCAAGGTTTACGTCGCGGTTCTAAACCCTTTTTCAAGAATTTTAAGGCACGTGTAAAACTTCTGATGAATTCGGTGTGTGCAGGGGGGGGGAAATATGGTCGGCCTTTCGTCTTTTCAGTTTCAGTTTTCAGTTTTGTTCAGTGTCGTGTGAAGTGCACAATGTCTTCTCGTAAACATTTAACTTTAAAAGATAAAGTCGAACTCATTAATGCGTATGATCGGCAAAAAAATAGTGTTCGCAATCTCGATGCAAAATTCAAAATCGGGAAGACGCAGGTAAGCGACATCCTAAAGAAAAAAAATGAACTGCTCAAACATTTTTGGCAACACGTAAATGATCAGGTTCAAAAATCATTCCCGAAAACTGTTGGACTTCAAATTTGTCGCGCACGTGCTAAAAAAATTCCCATTAATGGGCCTATTATTAGGGAAAAGGCTTTGGAGGTTGCGAAATCTATGGGAGTAAATGAGTTCAAAGCTTCTGTGGGATGGCTAGACAAGTTCAAAACTCGGCATAAAATTTCTTGGAAAACCGTAAGTGGTGAAGGTGGATCTGTTGATACTGTGGTTGTAACAGAGTGGACCGTCAAATTGGAAGATTTATGTTGTGGTTTTGAAGCTAAGGATATTTACAACTGTGACGAAACAGGGTTGTTTTTTTAAAGCTCTTCCTGAAAAAACAATGAGTCTAAAAAACGAAAAGTGCCAGGGTGGAAAAATTTCTAAGGAATGCTTGACTGTACTATTGTGTACAAACATGCTGGGAGACTTTGAACAACCTCTTGTTATAGGAAACCCACAAAATCCTTGTTGTTTCAAGGGCATAAAGTTGAATCTTTTGGATGTTGACTGGAAGTCTAATAAAAAAGCGTGGATGACACGAGATATCATGAGCGAATGGATAAGTCACTTTAACCAAAACATGATTCGTCAAAACAGAAAAATTATTCTTTTTATGGATAATGCTGCATCTCACCCGCACATTTAATTGTCCAACATTCAAATAATTTTTCTGCCACCAAACACATCTGCAGAGTGTCAGCCCTTGGATCAAGGGATAATAAAAAATTTTAAACTTCACTACAGAAAACGTGTTTTAAGACATCTCATTGCAAACATGAACGATGTAACATGTGCGAGTGACCTTGCAAATAAAATCAGCATCCTAGATGCGATTCAATGGATTTCCTTTTCAGTAAACGCAATTAGAAAACAAACTGTCGTGAACTGTTTTGTAAAGTCTGGCTTCTCAAACGCAAAAATTGAAGTTGTGAACAGCAATGTGGAGCACCAAGAAGAACAAAAACTTCAACATCTATTGATAATGTACGATACCTCCGCTACAAGTGACCCTGGCTACAAAGATATAGACTCAAACCTCACTACAGAAGATGGTGCTCTAGATATCAACGACATTATCATCGATATTTTTCAAGAAGTTCCTCATGAGGATGAAGAAATGGAAGGAGGTCATTCTGTCGAAGAACATATTAACGACGAACCACCGATGAAAATAGAAGAAGCGCTCACACAAATCAATCATTTAAAAATGTTTTTCGCCGCTGAAGAAGATACTGAAGGACTTTCGATGGTTTCTTCACTCCAAAAAAATATTGAAAACAAAATTATCAGCCGGAAGAAGGTGCAGAAGAAAATAAGTGATTACTGTATGTATTTTTCTTAAGATAAAGTCATAATATGCATAGCACAATTGTATGTATATTATTTACAAAAATATTGTGCAAAATCTGTATATAATTTTATTTAATTTTACATTAAACGTTTAACGATTTTTCTTTATCTCTTGTGTATGTAATTGTATATTATTTACAAAAATATTGTTCAAAATCTGTATATATTTTAATTTAATTTTACATTAAACGTGTAACGATTTTTCTTTCTTTTTTTGTTTTTTCTCCCTCAGACTTCTTGTTAGCGGACACTTCTCTCTAACGGACACATTTTCGTTCCCCATGGCTGTCCGTTAAAGGGAAGTTTCACTGTATATGATATCAAAATTTTTTGCATCCAGTTCGTTTGTAATCACATACTGCGGCTTTGCTGCCAATACGCCATTTGGCGAACTGAACTGGGTACTCTAACCTGGTTCCCTTTAAAACCCCATCCCCAGGCAGGGGAGGGAGGAGCCAGGTCTCTGTCTCCTCCCCTCCCTGTCTCTCCCATACTTTGCCTGGTGGGGCTCGTTCCACTGACCTCTTAGGGTCTTACTCTGTTGTTTGTGCATTATGGCCACAGAAGCCGATGCGCCAACAACTAATAAACAACAACAACTCTATTGTTCCCATCCTTCTACCTGTTTCCCCCAGTCTCTAGTCTCCCCACACTTAACTAAACCAACTGAGTACGCCCCTAGCAATGCAGCCAAATAAGCATAAAAAAATTCAACTGCTTTCTCGTAAACCTCTTTTGGCCTTTCCAATTTCTAGTGTTCACCCCCTCCCCATCTTTTTTTTTAGGCCCTACCACTGAAATACTCGGAAAATAGGTGGCTAGACCTGCCAGAGTGCTTAAATAATCTACTGGGTGCCTGACCTGCCTCCTCGTGGCAAAGTTTTTTTGTTTTGGTTTTTAGGAGCATTAGCAACTAAGGCCATATTGCTCCGGGATATGCGGTGGTCATTCTCTGACATTTCCGCATTCTCCGTATTTGGTGGTCACGGGCTCGAACTCCGATCTAATCAAGAAGCATGTGCTATGCAGTGCTGCTCCTGCCCACCTGGCTACGGAGGCGCCTTCGTGGCAAAGTGTGGGCAACGGTGGGTCCCAATAGGGGCCCAACACCTAAGTGGTCAGAGAAACAACAGAACATAACACTACACGACATTCCACTCCCCACACACTTTTTAAATCTCTGGCCTCCACAGAGTTCTGTGTCACAAAAACAGAGTACACAATGTGGAGATGGGGGAATGCCCTGGTGCTGTCAGACAACTAACACACTTTACACTGCCCATTATAGGTTCTGTCGCCTGTGAACCGTGGTTAGCATGGGCACTCGGAGCGATCTGCGTACACTGCCCCCATTTTCAGCAGGGTTCAATGTACTGTGTGTTGTGACACATTACTCCCATCACTGGCATTCCAATTACCAACGAGTTGCACCACAGCTGCCTTTCTGTTGCCATGTACCATCTGGAAGAGCCTTTGCTCACCTCGAGCATCAATGAACCGTGGTCGTCTGACACTTTACTGGCGATTCGTGGGTTTACCATCCTCAGCCCACTTTCATTAGGTACTAATCATAGCTGACCGTGAGCATCCCACCAGCCATGCTGTTTCCAATATGCTCTGACCCAGTTGTCTGGCTATTGCAATTTGGCCTTTGTTAAACTTGCTTAAGTCCCGCTGCCTTTCCCATCTGAAGAACCAGAGTAACACTGATTAACGGAGCTCAGTATCAGGTGTTTTTTATACTGTGCCCTAACTCACGCACATGCTGTAGTTCACCTGCAATTGCTTCAATTTGTATAACGACTCACTGGTCATTATGTTTTGGCTCATAGGTGTATGAAGAAAGGTGACCCACACTGCGGGAGATCTGCAATATTCATCATTCCAGAAGTTGTTGACAGTGTGCATAACGTGATGATGGCTGATCGACGAGTGGTAGTTCGGTACATTTACAGCATCTTGCGCATCTCGTCAGAATATGTGTATACCACATAATAACAGAGGTTCTTGTTGTGAAAAAGATATCAGCAAGATGTGTCCCAAAATTGTTGACAGGAGATCAAAAGCACAAGTTGTCAAGACTAGTGAGCATTTGCATGGTTTTCAAGTAGATCCAGCATATTTCCTTTGAAGCTTTGTGACCATGAATGAGACACTGGTCAACCACTTTCAGCCAGAGATAAAGGAGTAGTCCAAAAGGGGAAACACATCCCTTCTCCCCCTCCAAACGAAGCCAAGTCACTTCCTTGTGCTGGCAAGGTGATGGTATCTATTTTTTGGGATGCTGATGGAGTGTTGCTAGTTGATTAACTTCAGAAAGGCCGGACAGTCACAGGGGCACATTACACAACCCTTCTGAGGCATTTAGGTGACATTATCAAAGACAAATGCCTAGGAAAACTCAGCAAAGGGGGTGTTGTTCCACCAGGACAACACTCCTGATCACAAGTCTGTCGTTGCCATTGCCATGGCTGTGCTGTGCTGTATGAGTGTGGCTCTGAAATCTTGGACCATCCCCCATATTCACCAGATGGAACACCATTGAACTTTCACCTATTTCCTAATTTGAAAAAAAAATACTTGGCTGGCATCCATTTTCTCACCAACAGCAACGTCATTGCTGCAGTGTATTCATTCCTGGAGGCCCAAAAGAACACTTTCTTTGAAGCTGGAATCAACATGCAGCATTGGTGGCAAAAGTATATTGAATCCAAAGGGGACCATGTTGAAAAGGAATATGTTGCCAGACTCCTCAGATAAATCCTTCATACTCAGGCCACATTTTTCAAATGCCCTTCATACCTTCAGTCAGAGCAGAAAATCTTCCACGATCGAAATTGAATGCAGATAATGTATACAAATTTTATATCAAATACCATTTTGATATACTCCTGCAACCTTGTAATATTATATAGGACAAATATGGCCAAATTCTAGGAATTAAAGGCAAACTTAACAGGTGTTATACTTTTAAATGGAAGTATCACTTCCATTCAGCACTTGGCTGTTCACTTAGGGAAAGTACATTATTCTCAGTTTAGCATACATTCACTAATAGAGACTGCTGATGAGAAGCTACAATAAGCTTCAACACAGCTGTCCTGGTAGTTCCTTTTATTTTTAAATGTATACAATTTAAAAAGATATTAACAACTTAGGCAATACTGTGGATAATGGTATTTGTCTCTTGAGTTGAACAGAAACCTTAAACCTGAAGGCTCAGTCTTCAGTGAGAGTAGAAAGTTTCTCTATGATCAAAATCAAATGAAGGTAATGAATTTGAATTTTGATTAATTTCGATTTCAATATTTTGCAGTATTGTTTGCAACCCAAAGGTCGCGGGTTCGAATCCCGGCTCGGGCTTGGATCAGAGTAGTACAAAAACCTTGTGAGGTGCATTATAACCACAGAAGCCGATGCGCCAACAACTAAAAAAAAAAAAAACAGCAGTATCGGTTATGTATTTCATTATGAGAACCTGCCAAACACTATTTTGAAAGAAAAGAGACTTGATGTACAGTAGTCCTTGGTTGGGGAACTGACAAGTGCACACCGAAGCATGAAATATAACAAATTATTCCAAGTCATTCTTGTCATAATAATTCCTCATAGTAATGGTGGGTTGGAGAATATTCAGCTTAGTTTGAAAAACAAAAAAATTGAGTTTAGATCTCTTTCTTGTGAAGCTTTGGAAATATTCTTGACAGCAAAGCCTGAACAGGAGTGCCATTGTTATAAGCAAAATAAGCAAATGTTATAAGCAAATAATCCGAGCAGACAGAAAAATTCTAGTTACGCTAATGTTTCAACCATACTGTATTGGTAAACATTCCTATGGCTGTATTTTCATTTAAAATTTCGATGTTCTCAATGAAATTCAGTCTGGAATAATATCTTTCTCAAATCAGTCATAATCTAACAAATAATCCGAGCAGACAGAAAAATTCTAGTTACGCTAATGTTTAAACCATACTGTATTGGTAAACATTCCTATGGCTGTATTTTAATTTAAAATTTTGATGTTTTCAGGGAAATTTAATTAAAATACACTTTACTTTTAAAAAACTTCCTTGTTTTTGCCTGTTTTGGCCCAAAAAAAATCTGTTTTTCCTCATGCGTAAAATTATCTGATATCCATTTTTACAAAAGCTAATTTATGCTCGCTCTTAATAGCCCAGACATGACTTATGTTCTTAGTAATCCTAACATGAATTGGGCTTATGCTCTGTTAGTAACTTTTGTTCTTAGTAATCCTAACATGAATTGGGCTTATGATCTGTTAGTAACTTATGTTCTTAGTAACCTTAACATAGTCCATTTAGGCACCTCCGTAGCCAGGTGGGCAGGAGCAGCAGTGCATATAGCACACGCTTCTTGATTAGACCGGGGTTCGAGCCCGTCACCACCAAATACGGAGGATGTGGAAAGGTCAGGGAAGGACCACCACATATTCCCGGAGCAATATGGCCCTAGTTGCTAATGCTCCTAAAAACCAAAACAACAACAAATAGTCCATGTATATACAGGCAGTTCCTACTTTACGAGTTCCTGGGTTTACTAGTTTTTTCTCTCTCAACTATCAACAAAATCAAAAATGTGAACATTAATTGCAAAAAATTAATGTTAAATATTCATAAATATTGCATTTCAAGCCACTCTCCTAGCTATACAATACAGTGTACCTCCGCTTATAGCCGACCGGGCTAGCCGAGTGGGTAAAGTGCCTACCTAGCAAGCCAAAGGTCGCGGGTTCGATTCCCGCCTCGGGCTTGGATCAAAGTACTGCAAAAACCTTGGGAGGTGCATTATGGCCACAGAAGCCTATGCGCCAACAACTACCAAAAAAAAACCTCCGCTTATGATATTAATCCATTCCAGCGGCACCATCGTATTGTGAAAATATTGTAATGTGAACCCAATAACACATTGTTTTTTTTTGTTATTTGTTCCAAGACCTCGGAAGTTGAAATTTTCACTATATAACTAAGCTATTTATCTTTCTAAAAAGTGATTTTTTTTAATGAAAATTGTATTAGTTACCAATTCAAATCATTAAAATGCACTACACTTTCATTGTTATCGTATGTTTTAGTATAAGAATCAGTTTTGAACGCCTTTGTGATATTTTTCTAAAACGCATTTTTGGAGGTCATTACCATAAAACAATAAAAACAATTTGCACTTTCTGGTGTATTTGGCTTTTCTGTTAGTGCAATCAATTATAAATGGGTAGTAAACTCAGTGTTATGGCATTTTTCGAAAATACCGAAGCTGGAATTGTGTGGATTTTTATGTTAATATGGTGAAATGTGTTTCCCCTTCACTGAAATCTTCAATCATATAAAAAACATAAATAAATTTTCAGAATTCTCTCTTCATCCCTTTATTCCAAGATTGGTTTTCGCATCACTTTGTGCCTGAAGTAAAACAATATTATGAAGATAAAAATATTCCTTTTCAGGTGATTCTAATTTTAGATAATGCACCTGGCCACCCACCATTTCTGCAACATCATCACCCTAATATCAAAATAAATTTTTTGCCACCAAATGCGACACCACTTTTGGAGCCAATGAAACAGAGCATTATTTAAATGTTTAAAGTGCATTATCTTCGAAAGACATTTGACATGCTAATTAATTTAACTGATAAGAAGGGAGGTCCAACTGTTAAAGAATTGTGGAAAGAATTCCATATTTCAGATGCAATTAAAATAATACAATGAACCTGGAACAAAATTACAGAGAACTTGAAGGGTGTTTGGAATAAACTGTCCTCAGTTCGTTGATAATTTTGAAGGATTTCAAGAACCAGCAGAGATCGTACAAAATGAAACAGAAGTAGATTGCTAACCAATTGCAGCTTGACGTTTCTTCAACTGATGTCTCTAATCTGTTTTGAGCACATGATGGAGAGCTCACAAATGAAGACCTCTTTGAAATAGCAAAATGTGAAGAAGTTGAGGAAGAAGAAGAAGATTTAACAGCTGAAACTCCAGTTTGTTCCTTCACTCTCAAGGAGCTTGACGACTCTTTTCACCGCATAGAAAAAGCAATTGAGATTTTCGATTCACAAGATTCAAATTTAGAGCATATTAGGAAATTTGCTACTAATTTAAAAATGCTTATGCATGCTATCATGAAATTTATAAAGAAAAGAGAAGACTACCTTGGAAACAAACAGCTCTCGACGCATTTCTGAAGAAGACGACTTGTTGTGCCTCCAACAAACCAACGGGTGCCGAGACAACAGGCCAACGGCGAGTGATCAACGAGTGTACATTTAGTTGATGATGATGAAGAATAAACATTCTTTGACATTTGTAAGTCAGAAATAATTTCTTTATTATTATAATTTGCTTGATTTTACATGCTATATTTTTATTTCTTTGGATAAATCAATCATTGTTTAAGCATAAACTAGTTACAGCAGACTCTCGATTTACCGGGATTGGATTAACCGGGACGCTTCAAGATTCCAAATTTAAAAAAAAAAAAAAAAAAAAAAAACAACCAGAAATCATAAAATTCAAGTAATAAATAGAATAGGTATAAACAGATGTTTTGCAAGTCGTAAATAAGTGACAAGCGGCATTATAAGTCGTCATTGGGATATTAGTGTACCTATTATCTTGCAACCCCACTGTCTTCACATCCGCCGCTCAAAAAAAAAAAAAAAAAAAGAAGAAGAAAGAGGACAAATGTTTAGTTTGTTTTAGTGTGCTGATTGTTGTGTTCCGTTGCACTGCAAAAAGAAAAATTTTGTTTCGTTATTTACTGTATTTCCCCATGTATAAGACGCACCTTAATTTTGGGGCCCGAAATTTGAAAAAAGATGTATTACATAAAGTTATTGAACTTAAGTTTTATTCATCATAAAATTCATACAACTCATCACTGTTAAAACTCCCATCCATTAGCTTGTCCTCATCTGTGTCTGATGACGAATCACTGTCTTCATATATTGCCTCGTCCTCAGTTCCATCTATGGCATTTGAAATGCCACACTTCTTAAATAACTTGACAACGATCTCAATCTTGATATTATCCCAGGATCTTTTCACCCAGGTACAAACTTCTCCTATAGTTGGCTTCTTCACTCCTTCATTCTTCCTGCTGGTGTCAAATTGTCCCCAGAAGACTTCATCCATTGGTTCCATTCGTCTCTCATGGCAGCTTTGAAGGGTTTGTTAATGCTGACATCAAGTGGTTGGAGCTGGGATGTCAAGGTATGATGGCAAGTTTTGTTTTTTGCTTTGCAGCAATCTTCTTTGTATTTTTTGTTATGTGTGCCCTGAACTGATCAAGCACCAATAGGGCAGGTTTGCATAAGAGCCCACCTGGTCTCCTGCTCCAAACTTTCTCAAACCAGATCTTCATCCCATCCGGATCCATCCAACCCTTGTCATGAACGTGGACAATCACTCCTCGAAGAATGTCTTCTTTTGGCATTGTTTTGCGTTTGAAAATCAGCATAGGAGGCAGCTTGGTTCCGTCGTCACAACAAGCTAGAACAACTGTATAATGGCTCTTTTCAAGTCCACTTGTCTTCACAGTTACAGTTTTCACCCCCTTCTTGTCAACAGTTCTTTTACTTGGGACATCAAATTGAAGTAATAAATAGAATAGGTATAAACAGATGTTTTGCAAGTCGTAAATAAGTGACAAGCGGCATTATAAGTCGTCATTGGGATATTAGTGTACCTATTATCTTGCAACCCCACTGTCTTCACATCCGCCGCTCAAAAAAAAAAAAAAAAAAAGAAGAAGAAAGAGGACAAATGTTTAGTTTGTTTTAGTGTGCTGATTGTTGTGTTCCGTTGCACTGCAAAAAGAAAATAAAAGAAAAGGACATATTTGCAATTTGTCCCAACTCAAACTGATGTGTCTTCCGGCATTGAATAACAAAACGATGAAATTCAAGGATCTTCTGCTCATAGCTTTCAGGCATCTTTTGGGCAAGTCTGGTGCGTGTACGCATGCTTAATCCATTCTGTTTCATGAACCTGAAGCACCAATTGTGTCCTTTGAAATCAGTAACTTCTTTTTCATCAGCAGTTCTTCTTGTCTCATGCTGAACCATCTTTATGGACACAGGAATTCCAATTGCCCTTTGCTCCTCAATCCATATCTTCAATTCCCTCTCTAAATCAGGCCGTTTTGCTGACTTGCCTCTCATGGCCTTCTTCTGCTGTGGCGTTTTCAGTAGGGTTTCTCCTTCCCGTAGCCAGTCTCGGATTGTTTTCTCAGTTGGAGGAGGACCAAACTTACGTTCAGCAGCACGATTTCCATTCACTTTTGCAAACTGGATCACTTTTAACTTGAATGCACTGTACGAAAATCTTTTCTGAGCCATTTCTGGGCAGAATGTGGCAAAACGTAACCTAATATACCGGTAACAATGAGCGCAAAGACATCAAGCGCGAAAAAGCTGGAAATGCAAGTAAAAAAAAAAAATCTACAACCACTGTATAAGACTCACCCAGTTTTTATACCCGAAATTTTTCGAAAAGAGGTGCGTCTTATACATGGGGAATTTTTTTTATATTAAAAATTTTTAGTATGAAATTTATACTCAATTTTTTTTATACTAAAAAATATATATATATTTTTTTTTTGTTTAGAAATCGCGAAAATGATGAGTAAATGCAAAAGAGTTGCCCTTTCGGTTAAACAAAAATTTGAAATTATTCAAAAGTTTGAAAACCGTGCATCCATTAAATCTCTAATGAACCATTATAATGTTGGTGACCAAAACATATGCAACATCGTAAAATATATAGGAAAGCTATAGACTTAAAATCAACATCGCAAAAAATAAAGGGAAGCATCGTATTAGACACGCGAGTAGTGCGTGGTAAGTTTTTTATCTATTGCCATATCTTTTTACGTAGGTTGCTGAACATTTTTTGATACAGTAAGTCCTTGACTTACGCAACTATGGATTTACATAAATTTATTTTCACTGATTTTTTTTTTTTTTAGGATTGTAAAATTTAAAACAAACAAAAAAAAATAAATAAAATAAGCAATCAAGAATGACGATCACTGCACGCACAAATTGCACAAGTGAGATATGGAGTAACAAGCAAAAAAATAGGAAAGAAGAGAAGATTCTTACAATTTATTTATGGGGGGTTCTTTTATATATATATATGACTGAAGATTTCAGTGAAGGGACAACACATTTCACCATAATAACGTAAAAACACACAGAATTCCAGCTATCGGTATTATCGTAAATACAATAAGATTGAGTTTGCTACCAGTTTATAATTAGATGCACGAACAGAATAGTCCAATAACACGGAAAGTGCAAATTGTTTTTATTGTTTTATGGTAGTGATCTCCAGAAATGTGCTTTAGCAAAATGTGAGCTCTTGCGGGGTGATAATAGTGAGTTTTCGCCTAAACCTTGTGAAGTTCTTTACAGAAAATTTCATTCTGACCATTATCATGGTGCCGACTAAGAGAATAAGAAAGAATAAAAGAAAGTTGGTAGATTTACGGCGTTACTAGTAAATCTACCAACAAAAGGAAAGTGATCGATTTGGATCAGAAAATTAAACTAATAAGGATGTATGAAAATGGCAAACTTAACAAGTATCACGCGGAATTCAGATTTGTCAATAATAATATAGTAGCAATATGTTACTAGTCATTCCTGAGTTTTGTAAAACTCGACGAAGAAGTCCTGGAACATATCTCTTATGTATGTCGGGGACTTCTGTATTTTTGGATTATCCGAGATTTGTTTTTTTCCATCTATCCTGGAAAATCGAGAGTCCACTGTATCGACCTAATTTCATTGTTGAGAATGTAACCTCTGATTTTAACATTACGTCTACGGCAAAAAAAATTCCCTCTTTACTTATTTGTTCGAGGAACAAATTATCTCGTAAAGTCAGGAACTACCTGTATATGCTTGTCCCATGGGTACCTCAGTAAGCCTTTAATTCCCCACATCTTGCTTTCCAGGCTGCTATATGTTGCAGTAAAAGTGCCGCAAGAATCAATTTTGCATATGCTTGTAGCTGGTATTATTCTATATTCCCCTCCCACTAAACTAACAGTTTTCCCAACCTGCCTAAAACTGCTTTAATAGTATCAGCAAATATATAAACAGTAATAATAATAACATCCACCTGAATATGTTGGGTCTTCCAATATATTTTTCAATGAAGCTGTAGGTAGTTGTTTGATCAAACAACATTTGGTACAGATATCAAGCCAGTCCATAATGCCTCCAACTCCTTCCACATGTGTGCCACAATGGTTAAATGGATCTAGTTATCATTCAATCTTTTTTTCCCCCCTTATCCCAGAACTGCTTTGTTGGAATTAAAATCTGGAGAGTTGAATTTGTTCCTCAGCAGCAACAGAAAGATTGACTGTTGTATACCAATCTCACAATGTAGTGTCAGTCACATATTATATTTTGTTCAGTGTTATTGCTGTATTGGGCTACTACTATGTAGTCAACACAACAAAAACTGATTTTGCTCATGTGGCAATACAGCACATGAGCAAAATCAAGAGTTAACGTATAGTAGTTAACGGATAGTTAACTACTATACATTAGTACACTTTTCAGTAATTACCAGGTATAAGTAATGCAATGGATGGCACTGAAGATCATTTATTGTATGAGAGTGGCAGTGATATTAGTGATGATGATTATGGTGATTTTGAGGATAATGATGATCAAGTCAGTAATGAATCTGAAGTTGAATAATACTAAAATAATAAGAGTAATAATCCTATACCTTTTCTTTATTGGCTTTTGGGTTTTATTTTTATTGATTTTTAAATTTACATTATATTAACAATAAAAATTTTTTTCTTAAATTTCCCATTCCAAAATTAGCATGCATCTTCCATGGCACAGCATCTTATAAGCCAACAAATACTGTATTTATTATTTTCTACCCTATGATTTAAATCTCTCCATTGTCTGAATATAAACAGGTAGCTTGCCAACCAAGTGCATTAATTTCAGTTCATTGGAAACCATTTAGCTTGTTGATATTTACTTTAATTCAAACATAGGCTTCATCTCTAGTTTTTTAATTCAGTTTAATAGGCCCACAGACTGTCCTATTTTGTAATTCAAGACAACCACTGTTTACATTTGGTGAGAGGATCACCAAAGTAATTTTTGTTTGTATTCAGAATGTCTTAACCCACCATCCAATGAGAATTTAATTACTTTGGTTTATAGAGTATATCTGGAGTGCCAGTTCTGTTTGAGATTTGTTGGTGAAAAGTCAAGGTTTCAACTGTCCCATGCAAGGGAATTTCACTAATTTTGTTGGAAATTTGAATTGGTTGAATTAGGATTTTATTCAAATTAATCTTAACAATGAATTTTCTTTCAATTTGTTACTTATATGCTTTAAATTTTAAATCAGTATTTAATTTCTTTCAGTTATGTTACTTAGAGTTTTTTTTATTTTTACTTTAGAGCTATTTTTATTCTTTTCCTTTCCTCCTTTTGTTTCTGGACTTGAAAACAAATCAAAGTGAATTCAAAACATTAAATATTTTGGGAAAAATTATATGGAAATTATATTAGAAAATCCATTTATAGCGTAAATTATTTAAGGTTCCAATAGATTATAATTTTTATTTATAAACTTGGAATGAATTGACTAATTATGAAGATTCAATTATGTCTCGCATAACTGATTCATAATGCTTTTCACACAAGATTACAGCCAATCCTGTTCCTTTGCTTAGATTAATGCCATTTTTTTCTATTAATTTACTCTAGAAATGGTTTTTGTATAATCCTTGAATATTCTAGAATTGATTCATCTTAAGTTTACACAAATAAACAGCATTTGGCCAGTAAAAGGTTTGTATTTGTTTCTGTGTTAGTTATTTTCTGAATATTGTACTCCCTCCTAAAATTTCAGAACTTATCATTCTTAAGGAGAGAGAGAGAGAGAGAGAGAGAGAGAGAGAGAGAGAGAGAGAGAGAGAGAGAGAGAGAGAGAGAGAGAGAGATACTTGGGAAGTATTTTATGTATAACCCTTGAATATGTTAGAATTAATTTATCTTAAGTTTACACAAGTAAACAGCATTTGAATGTCAAAATGTTAGTACTAGTTTTCATTCTGATGTTAATATTGGTTATTTTCTATTATTAAATATGATATTCTTAATGTGTTTTATGAGTATTGATGAAAAATTGTAATTACTATAAACAGGCAGTGACTGAAAACCAGGTGTTAATTGTTATTGGAGAAACTGGCTCTGGAAAAACAACTCAAATTACACAGTACTTAGCAGAAGCAGGATTTACTACAAGAGGAAAAATTGGCTGCACCCAACCAAGGAGAGTAGCTGCAATGTCTGTAGCTAAACGAGTAGCAGAAGAGTTTGGCTGTCGACTTGGACAAGAAGTAAGCATTTGATAATTTATAAATGCTGTGGGTTTAGTTGGGCAGTATAATTTAGCAAGTATGTTTTGTTTTTTTTTTCTTAAAATGTGATATATTTCAGTTCTAGGCATGCTAAGAAAGCAATTATCTGTAAGAAAAAATTAAAACTGTTGTCGACCTTAAATTTTTACTGTATCCTAATATTATCGTAAGCATTATATGAATAAACACAAGAAAAACTATCATTGAACCACTCAGATTTGGAATTTATTATTTTTTAAATAAATAGCAAACAAAAGCACTTCTATGAATTTGTTTATTATATATATATTTTTTTCAGTTTCATCTCTTAAATGTACAGGTAGTGATAAGACATTCATTATTAAATAAGCAACAGTAACAACATTAAATTAAACTGATTTGCTATAAATATACATATTCAAGTAGTTTTTCTTCACATAGGTGCATTGATGGTAATTTTAACGAATTAAGTAGCTCCATGAGAGCTTGATCTAGAAGTAGTGGCCTATATTCAAAGCTCAGTTATTTGTGGTGTATATATATATATATCAAAACCCCAATATGAATACTGAGTGTTCTGTAATTCCTCGGTTATTTGTGCGTGCGTGCGTGTGTGTGTGTGTGTGTATATATATACATACATGGGTGGTTGGTAGGCCCCAGTTGAAGTCATCTGGATTGTGGGTAGACAATGATAAGTTTTATGTATATATATATATATATATATATATATATTTTTTTTTAATATACAGTCGAACTTCCCTATAGCGAATTCGATAAATCCAGCGAAAAAATTGTTATAGAGAAATTTTTTTATACAGAAAATATCTTTTTTATTAGAAATTGTTATTTAATTAGAAAATGAAAATGAATCTACATTTATTTTTAATGTATTTTATTTCAAAAACAGTTATTTAAATTACGTTTACACAATTTTCGTTTGCACAGTACAGTTAAAAAATGTCTGATTCTCAAAGAAAACCTCATTTCTTCAGAGCATTAAAAACAGTATCAGGAACATTTTCACAAAACTGTAGACCCATACGAACCATTTTAAAAGCGTTAATCATTTCTTTGCGAGTTGGTTTTTCTACGGGTTTTTCTGATGCGTCTTCAGCGTCATCGTTAATTTCTTCATGATCATGGTCGCGTCTAACCCTGTTCAGCAGTATTTCATATTCATTTGGATGTTCTGGCGCCTCCGTAGCCAGGTGGGAAGGAGCAGCAGTGCGTACCACATGCTTCTTGATTAGACCGGGGTTCGAGCCCATCACCACCAAATACGGAGGATGCGGAAAGGTCAGGGAATGACCACCGCATATTCCGGAGCAATATGGCCTTAGTTGCTAATGCTCCTGAAAACCAAACAACTTGGATGTTCTGTCATAGTCAGATCTTGATCTACATAAACATAACTATCCAGGGTTATTTCATTTTCGATGTTTCCGAATGATTCTAATAATGTCCAAAGTTTTTCACTTGTGAAAGGGGCAGTTCATCTTGTTCGTCCAGTTGTTCAACTTCTGTATTCAATGCAAATCCCACTTTCGAAAAACAATTTTGAATAGTGTATTCAGTGACATCGTTTGTCCAAACTTTTTCCAGTTCAGAGATGCAATCTCTAAGATTAATTGTAACCTCCAAGTTTCTATTTTTTGATAATGCATTGACAATCTTTATTATTATTCTTTTTCGATAATGAAATTTTAAATTTTTAGTAATGCCTTGGTCCATTGGCTGGAGTTTTGACGTTACGTTTCATGGTAAAAACAACAACTTCGCACTTTTAAGTTTGGCAGAAATACTGGCAGGATGTGCCAGAGAGTTGTCAGTTACCAACATGATTTTCCTTTTTTCTTTTGTTATATGCTTGTCTAGTTTTAATATCTAGTCTTCAAAGATATCACTTGTCATCCATGCTTTTTTTATTAAAGGTGTAGTCAACTTCCAAAGATTTTGTGCCTCTAAAACATCATGGGTTTTTTGATTTTCCGATGACTAAAAGTCTTCATTTTTCACTTCCTGTGATATTTGCCCCAACTAGCACAATGATTCTTTCTTTGCTTTGTTTTCTGGCAAAACATTTATCATCCTTAAAAGCATTTGGTAAACATTTAAAGTTCTATTCGGTCAACATTTAAAGAATAAACCCATTTCGGCAGCATTAAAAACATCCTTAGGTTCATATTCTTTCAAAATCTTTTTTAAGGTTATTGTTCCTCCAACTCAATCTTCTTCGCTTACATTAACACTTTCTCCACAAATAACCTTTTCACAATTCTGTGGCACTTCTTAAATTTATCTAGCCACCTAGTGCTCGCATTAAATTCTGTATGTCCAAAGGACTGTGCAAATTTTAGAGCTTGTTGCTTAATTATTGGGCCTGATATTGTTATATTCTTTTCACGTATCATTTGCACCCATTTTAGAACAGCTTTATCAACATCTTCGTATATACACAACTTAATTCGCTTCTTGTCTGCTCCTCCTTCAATTGCATTTAAAATTGATTCTCGATTTTTTAAAATCATGGATAAGCTGCTTGCAGGTATGCCATATTTCTCCGCAACATATATTTTCTTAAAACCCTGGTCAATATCATGAAGAATCATTACTTTATCATTTATACTTAAACGATACTTTCTCTTCGACATTGTTTCCGCAATTGTAAAAATTCCTGGACTGCAGCTCTTGCCGATACACACACCGCAAACTTCGTGCGCTGGCCATATAGTGAATTGTTAGCACCGCCTACTCAATGACGTTCACTTGCCAATTCAACAGTATCATGTGACCTTTCCTATCAATAACTTTGAAGAAATATACGAGTTTATGAATTTCTTTTATTCTGCTTTCATTCATATGCAGGGTGATTCAGAACTATGTTTCAGAAATATGCATGGAGGTCAGGAAGGAACATATGGTCACAAGCAAGGAACATATGGTCGCATGAGCAACCCAGACATGCTACAAGCCCTCAAAGAGACAGGAAGACGCAAGACAGGTGACACATAATGATAATTTATTAGACAAAGAGGAGTTTACCCAACATGATTCTTTTAAAAGAAACTTTTAAAGCAGGTGTTCGAAGTTTCGGCCTGTAGAGGTAATACACGCCTCGCAACGACGACGCATCGATCGACGAATGTTCCACAAGAATGTGTGGTGTATCGGCAACAAAACCACTTGCAGCAATGATTCGTGCCACCAGGTCCATGTCCGATTCCACAGGGGTTTCATACACTAGGCTTTTCGTGTAGCCCCAAATAAAAAAATCATTTGGAGACAGGTCTGGTGATCGAGGTGCCGATTGAATGGGTCCAGCGCGGCCAATCCATCGCCCCGGAAATGTTGCATCCAGATGCTGGCGGACAGTGCGGGAGAAATGCGCTGCTGCACGTGGAGGAGTACATCATTCAACAATTCCAGCAGGGCCTGTGCCAGGAAGGTGTGATAATTCTCTCCGTTTAGTCTCGATGGAAGCACGTAGCGGCCGATCACACTATCATCAACCAAACCTGCCCAGATGTTGGGCAGTGTGGGGCCACGTGGCTGTCGAATTTTGAAGTGCCCACACATGCACATCGTGCACATTGAAGATGCCTTCCTTCGAGGTGGATGTCGGGAGGAAACATCGCTTCGTCAGTGAAGAGGACATCTGCTGCAAAGTTCGGGACCACTGCAGTCTGCTGTAAAAACCAACGTGCGAAGTCATATGCTGCTGGTAATCACCGGCGGACAGAGCCTGCACATGTAGCATGGATGCAACTCGTCTTCATGTAAGATGCGCCACACGCTGGATTGAGACACACCTAAATGTGTGCCAATAGCTCGAGTACTGGTCCCTTGATTGTTTTCGACTTCTGCCAGCACGGCCTCTTTCCAGGATAAGTGACTGTGTCGTTCTCTCAGCACCAATATCGTTCATTCGTCCTTCGAAAATTCCCATTTGCGCATTCGACTATGCAGATGTCCAAACATGGTGTGACAAGGGATGCGTCTGTTGGGAAACCGGTAACGATACACTTCCCTAGCGGCTGCTCCACTGCAATTAGCTGCCCCGTAAACGAAGTGCATATACGCTATTTCGCTGTTCGTGTAGCGATGCGTTCTTCCATGCGCTCATACGCACAAATGACGCTTCCCATCGCTTCACCCTGGCCACCTTTCCTCCCGACATGCAGCACCTTCTTGCACGTCTGGGTTGCGCATGCGACCATATGTTCCTATATGATTCTTGCTTGTTATCGTGTTCCTGACCTCCATGCACATTTCTGAAACAGTTCTGAATCACCCTGTATACACAAAAGAAAATTTATGGTTACTTTTATTACCTGTATGTTACTTTTCAGAAAAAAAAAATCATGCAAACCATCTAGTGGAAGTCCAGTTAGATGAGAACGGACATGTCATATAATGATTGACAGGAAGGTCACATGGTACGGTTGAGGTGAGAGGCGTTACTAAAATCCGACTATGGTAGCATTCTATGTATTGCCGCCACAGCACGCTGAAGGTTTACCGCAGCGAATTTTGTTTTCCCCCGAGTCAACATCAATTTACAAATCTACCCTATTTAGCATTAGGATTAGCATTAGTAGAGGCATATGATGCAAGAAAGCAAGCTTATTCAGCATCAGCCAAGAAAAAAAAAAAAAAAAACACCACTCCCATTTCACCCCTCCGTTCGTTCGAAATACCTGTCCAGTTGAGCTTTAAATTTGTTTAGGCTATCAACTTCAACAACAAGTGATGGAAGTCGGTTCCACCAACCAACCAACCACTCGCTGGCCAAGGGCAAATTTCCGCACATCTATCCGACATCCGTCCTTCCTCAATTTGAATTTATGCCCTGAGGTGATTATTCTGAGCAAGATGAAGAATCCCATTGGCATTGAGCATGCTCAAACCATTCAAAGCCTTATACACCTCTATCAGATCACCTCGCCAGTGCCTAGTCTCCAGACTCTGTAATTTGCAAAACTTAAGCCTTTCTTCGTAAGTCTACCCTTTGTTCCATTCACTAATCTTGTTGCCCTTCTCTGTACCCGTTCCAGCAGCTCTACATCCTTCTTGAAATGAGGCCTCCAGACCTGTATACAGTACTCAAGATGTGGCCTAACCATTGCCTTATACAAGGGAATAATCACCTCCTTATCCCTGCTAGAAAAATTCCTGTATATCATTGACAAGACACCATGAGCTACTCTTGCAGCTCGTCTGCACTGCTCAGAGAACTTCATATCTGCCTGCACAATTACCCCCAGGTCCTTTTCATTCTCCACCACTGTCAGTGTAGTACCGCAGAGTTGATACGTTGCTCTAGGGTTACTGTTTCCCATATATAGTACTTTACATTTGTCAATGTTAAACTTCATTTGCCACCTCTCAGCCCATCTGTTCAACCTTTCCAGATCCTGTTGCAGCAGCATAGCGTCAGTAGTGTCCTTAACAACCCTGCCAACCTTTGTTGGCAGGGTTGTTAAGGACACTACTACTATTTATTGTAAAGTTTATGACCACTTTTAAGAAACCCATTTGGTTTTATACTGTAACAAAAAATGAAACAAAGACCGTCCTACGGGCGTCAATGGCCACAAGTATTCACTAAAAGGATGATTAATTCCAGATGTTAATGCGCAATTCGGAGGGAAGGGGGCCGTATATTCGAGTGGCTGTTTAGCAGTAAATGCTTGAAAATCTTCAAAAATGCTTTTACTAATTTGTTTAAAAATTCGTTATAGAGAGACTAACACTTCGCTATGTGGGGTTAATTTTACATGTAATTTCGTTTCAAGGTGCAATGATACTCAACATCTGTCAGACACCGCATGACCTACTAGCTCGAGGTAGTTCACAGTTCCAGCATTTCTTATTAAGTTGTTTGGACCTAACTACTAAATGGAACTGTTAGGTATTTCTTTTGGTCTGGGTGTGCCGTGAACCGAGAAAGTTTGGGAACCTCTGACATAAAATACACAATGAAGAAATGACTGTTGCAGAAAAATTTGAACAGTGTTGACTTTCTCTTTTCATCAATCAATTTCTGATAGCCGACAACAATCGTCTCTAGGCCCTGGTGAAATAAATATCGCAGAGAACCTCAAATCTTTTGTTAAAGGTTCTATGCGATACGAAAGATTTCATCTAATTCTTTTACCGTTATCTCCTTCGCTGTAACATTTTTATGTGGCTCATTTAAAAATTTGAATTTTTATGCAAGTGTGCATTGACTTTATTAGCAGGAGACAAACAAGTAACACGTCGTCTTCCGATGGTTGATGGAACACATCGAGGCGTGCAGTAGGCAAACGTTTCCTTATTGCCCGTACGACTCACAGTAAGCTTAATGTGTGATTCAAATCTTTTTCAACTATCCCATAAAAAAAAAAGATCATGTTAACTGGAAATTTGTATCATGTAAAGTGAAAAGTGGTATAATTTTTTCAAATAGCGTTAACTGCTAAAATCGCGTTAATCGAACTCGCGTTATGCGAGGCCTGGCTGTATGTATGTATGTATGTGTGTGAGTGTGTGTGTATATATATATGTGTGTATATATGTTTATATATATATATATATATATAAACCAAATATATATTGATACCAAATATATATTGAAACCAAATGTTGCATCTCACATTTGCTGGAACATCGTCAAGTAACCCTGGTAGAACTTGTTCAAGAAAGATCCGATATTTAGCGGAGTTCATGCGGGATGGTAACAGGTATGAGCCGACTAAGCAGTCACCAACCATACCTGCCAACACATTTATTGCGAAGCGATGTTGTGCCACATGGGGGCGCACACTGTGTGGGTTGTCGTGAGCCCACACATGGGCATTGTGCTGATTGAATGAGCCTTCCCGAGTGAAATAAGCCTCATCCGTGAACAGAACACAGGCTGGAAAATTTAAGTCTTGGACACTTCCTTGGAGAAACCACTGCGCAAAAGCCACACGTACAGGATAGTCCGTATTGTTCACGGATGAGACAAGTTTCACAAGAGAGGGAACCTTCAATCAACATGACGCCCATTTGTAGGCTTTCAAAAACCCCCATGGTACGCAAACACGTGCAACTCAACGCCATTTCTCTGTCAATGTTTGGATCGGCATTGTTGGAGACCACCTCATTGTACCGTACCTTCTGCCCCCTCGTCTGGACGGTAGGGCATACCTGATCTTTCTACAGCAAGTCCTGCCCGAACTTATTGAAGAAGCACATGTTCCTCAGTCGCGCCGCTCAGTCGTTGCGCCGCTCAATGTGGTTCCAGCATGATGGGGCTCCCCCACATTACACCAGTGATGTCCACCAACACCTAAACGTTACATTGGACAGCATTGGATAGGTCATGCTGGTCCGGTTCATTGGCCTGCTAGATCGCCGGACCTATCATGCCTGGACTTCTGCTGGGGTCAAATGAAGACATTGGTGTACGAGACCCCCGTTGATTCAGTTGAAGACCTCGTCGCTCGCATCTCTGTAGCTGCCGGGGAGATTCGAGACACGCAAGGAATCTTCCAGAATGTTAGGGATTCCATGCGGTGGCGCTGTGAAGCTTGCCCGTGAACAATACGGACACAGCAAATGCGCTGTCTGCCGCACTCTGTTGAAGAAACCAAGTAGCAAAAGTCCTCCGGAGTGGATAATCCGCAGGCTCCAATGATTGGACGCGTTGCAGGTGGTATGAACTCATTTGGTTTGTTGACAGTATCCTCCATACAGTGGATTGGGAAATACCCAATTGTTGGCCTATCGCTCGAGTACTCGTATTCGGATTGCCTCCTGCAAGACATAGGACATTCTCCTCATTGTCTGACATCCTCGTCATTCGCTCTTGATTCATGGTATCTCTCGTGAAACTACCAGTCTCATGTAACCTTCTGTGCACACGTGCGAAAATTGTATGATGATGAGCATGCCTGTGCAGGAAACGTTCTTGGTACAAGCGCAGAGCGGTGCGCCCATTACAGTCCGCAGCTCCATACGCGAGGTGCATGTTGGCCAGTTAAACATTTGAATACTCGTCCATCCTACTGCCTCGGGAACCGGTTCACAAATGCTGACTTCCAGCGGGGATCGCTGTTCATGCGACCTCCGGTTCAACGTCCTCTACCGCATGAAAGAAGGCATTTCAGACCCTGCAATGCTATGTGATTCCGATTCGTCTTTGTGCCCCCTACACCTCCTGCAAGTTTGTCGCACTGGTAGTGAATCACCCTGTGTGTGTGTGTGTGTAGGTATGTGTATATGTGTGTGTGTATTTGTGCGCGCATGCATGTGTGTATATACAGGGTGTCTCAAAAATATTGGTACAAATGTTTAGGGGAGGTATGTAACATCTAAAGGAATGTGAATCGCATAGGAACCCATAACCGGAAACGCCACCTTAAGTCGGTACACGGCGCTGTTCATCAGTTCGCGAGAGGGAAAATTTCTGGTTTACTCATTCAAGCAGTAGTCGCCGCACGAAGAGCATGCATCGATATACGAACTGTGAGCTGGCAGACATGCACCTAGTGTGTGGATTAGCAGAGGGCAGTGGACAAGCCGCTCAACGAATTTATGGAGAACGCTTCCCAGACAGATAAGTACCGGATCACCGTTTGTTTGCACGTGTGCATCAAAATTTGTGCGATTATGGGTCATTTAGACGGTAGTGCGGGCACACCACGTTCAACGCGAACTCCCGCCATGGAAGAAAGTTTGTTGAATGCCGTCCAGTATAATCCTACTACCGGCACATGTGCCTTTGCCTTTGTCTTGGGAGTGTCTCGTTCCAGTGTACAGTGTGTCTGGCACGACGACTCTTTTCACCTCTTTCATCTCTAAAGGGTTCGGTTACTGCTTCCCCAAGATCATCCTGCACGTGTGACTTTTATGCAGTGGTTTCTCCAAGAAAGTGTTTTCGACTTGAATTTTCCAGCCTATTTTCCAGCCTACATGTGTGTGTGTGTGTGTGTGTAAAATGTTGGTACAAACGTTTAGGGGAGGTAGGTAACATCTAAAGGAATGTGAATCGCATAGGAACCCATAACCGGAAACGTCACTGTAAGTCGGTACATGGCGCTGTTCATCAGTTTGCGAGAGGGAAAATTCCTGGTTTACTCATTCAAGCAGTAGTCGCCGCACAAAGACCTTGCATCGATATATGAACTGTGAGCTGGCAGACATGCACCTAGTGTATGGATTGGCAGAGGGCCCACACGGCGTGCGCCCCCATGTGGCACAACATCTCTTTGCAATAAATGTGTGGGCAAGTATGGTCGGTGACTGCTTTGTCAGCCCATACCTGTTACCATCCTGCATGAACTCCGCTAAATATCGGATCTTTCTTGAACCTGTTCTACTAGGGTTACTTGACGATGTTCCAGCAAATGTGAGATGCAACATTTGGTTTCAACATGACGGGGCACCTGCCCATTATGGAAGGTGTGTTCGTAACCATTTGAACAGGCATTTTGGGTGTCGATGGATTGGCCGTGGTGGACCCGTTGCCTGGCCACCCACACTCACCTGGTTTATCGAGCCTTGAGTTCTTTCTGTGGGAGCCCTCAAATGTATCGTGTATGAATTGTCTGCGTAGATGGAAATGGATCGAGATTTGTCTGCGCTGCTGCTACTGTCAAAGAAACTCCAGGTGTGTTCGACCATGTCTACCAATCCATGCTGCATCGGTGTCATGCATGCATCGCATCTCATGGTGGAACCTTCGAGCATCTGTTGCATCGAGCATCATGAAATGCATCCATCTCGTACTCCATTGTTAATATTATGTCAAATAGATGTTTGCCGCTAATTACTGTCTTGTGTCATTTCTGCTTCTTGTGCCTCTGCTACTACTTTTCCGTGAAGTTTCCGGTTATGGGTTCCTATGCGATTCACATTCCTTTAGATGTTTCCTACCTCCCCTAAACGTTTGTACCAATATTTTTGAGACTGTGTGTGTGTGTTCAAGTGGTTTGTAAGCTATTATTCTTATTGTAATTGTTCTCAATTACTTGCCTATCTTGCGCAAGCTGCAAAGATAAAGCAGTAGAGGTGAATATTTTTTGTATTGACATTTGTAAGTTTGGGTAGTTTTTGCCCGTATTCCATGTCTGGCTATACAGCTAGTGTGAGGTGAAATTAGATAAGTACTTAGGATAGAAATAGACACTCCTGCCCTCGTATTGCATTAATAGGTCAGAGTGTAGAAAAGATTTAAGGAGAAGAATAGCAAATAGAATACGATTGTAGAAAACACAGTTTGGTGCTTAGGGAATCCGGGTTTGCAAGTTCCCATCCATATTAGTAATGGCCCTGGATTAGGTAGGTATTTGCAATTTGGAAAGAGTTATCTTTGTCTCTTTGTGTATCCCAAAAAAGTTATGTCTACTTTTAATTTTGAAATGACCATCAACTATTAACAATAATAGCCTCACTAGCCTTAAGAGCTTAATTTTTTGTAATTTTAAAATAAAGTAAAGTGCAGCCATTATCAACCCTCTGCAGGATGGAAGCCTCCTCAACAATTCATGCTGAGGGAAATGGACCATAATCTGCCACGCTGGTCCAGTGCGGGTTGGCAGATCGACCGTATTCAGCAGTCAGGGGCTTGAACCCCGGTCTACTCAAGGAGCGTGTGCTACTGCACTCTCGCTCCTGCCCACAATCAATTTTACGTTATGAATAGTATTTACCATAATAGTCTTATTCGCATTACGAACTCAATTTTTAATTTTTTAAAAATATTAACCATCAATTCTATGTTCTGAATAGTATTTACTGTAATTCTATGTTCTGAATAGTATTAAGGCAGTTAACCAGATAGAAATAGGAATTTACAATAAAAGACAAGAATATAATTTTGAAACAATACGCCTTAGCCATTGGAGTTCAAACTTACCTATTAAAATTCAAAGCAACATAATTACCTCACAGGCCATAAGAATAATAAGAATTTGCAATAATAGTATACTTAAAATGGAAGCACTCAAAATTTTAAAAGATAAGCTGATTAAGAACAATATTCCATAAAGGTTCATAGAAAAAACCTAAATAAAGTAATTAAAATTACAGAATATGGGTAGAATAGCAAACTCTGACAGAACCATTTTGTATATGGTGTATATATTATTGCAAATAAAGTCCATCTCTGCTTACATGGACTGTACAATCCCTCTAGTATGTAGAAGAGAACTCCCTCCGGTAGGGCAGCTTCATGTGCCTTATTACTTTTTTTTGTAACTAGTTTCATTTAAAAAAAATTTTTTTTTTTGCTTGGTTCTGCTATTTTGCAAACATTATTGTAGAGAACCGTTACCACATTGATAGATCTTGGACTGTGAGAGGTCGCCACCTTTACCCTTGACTAGGGTGGAAAACTCTAACAATCATTCTCATTTTGTGGTTCATGCTGCCTCAGGGCAGATGGGTAAGTCCTTGCAGGAAGATAACTTGATAATTGGCCTTTGTCTTAAATTTAACAGCAGCTACCATCAATAACATTTAAATAATAGGTAACCTAACGTAGATGCCACAGTTTCCTGTACATAAAATTAATTCATGTCTGTAAACTTTTGGCCCTAACACTAATATTTAAATAGAATATATAAAAAAAAAAAAAAAAAATGGACAGGAAACTATTGAAACGTTAATGGCAGCATATATGTACTATTTCAGTACACGTACTGTAATAGTGAAATGGTGTAGCATCCTGAAGAGATACCGTTTAACATATATCTGCCAGTTACCTACTAATTTCTAATTTTTAATTTTTATGTAAAACTTTTCTAAATGTAAGTTGGGTTGTTGGCAAGTCTATTATTATAAAACTAATCAGAAGTTTAGTTATATAGCGAATATCTTTAAATTTTAGATTTGAATAAAAATTGAGTTCTTAATGCTAGTGAGACTATTATGGTAAATACTATTTGGAACATAAAATTGATGGTTAATATTTTTAAAAAAATAAAAATTGAGTTCGTAATGCGAATAAGACTATTATCGTAAATACTATTCAGAACGTAAAATTGATTGTTAATATTTTAAAATTGCAAAAAATTGAGCTCTTAAGGCTAGTGAGGTTATTATTTTTAATAGTTGATGGTCATTTCAAAATGAAAAGTAGACAAAAAATTTTTTGGGATACACAAAGAGACAAAGATAACTCTTTCCAAATTGCAAATACCTACCTAATCCAGGGCCGTTACTAATACGGACGGGAACTTGCAAACCCAGATTCCCTAAGCACCAACTGTGTTTTCTACAATCATATTCTATTTGCTATCCTTCCCCTTAAATCTTTTTAACACTCTGAGCTATTAATGCAATACGAGGGCAGGAGTGTCTATTTCTATTCTAAGTACTTATCTAATTTCACCTCCCACTAGCTGTATAGCCAGACATGGAATACAGGCGGAAACTACCCACACTTAGAAATGTCAATACAAAAAAAATATATATATATGTAGCTCACTGCTTTTTACTGTAGCTTCACTTTTTTTTTTCTTTCTTTTGTCCAGAAATGATGACAACTTATTTGCAGATGATATTGTCTGTACCGATCAATCTTCCTTAAAAAAATAAACTGCAGAAAATATGAGCTTTTATCTCTTCTAGTGAACTACTTGTAATTTTTGAACTGTGTATTAACTCAAACAAAGTAGCACTCTAACTTTTCTTTGTCGAGCTCTCCTTTGATCTTTGATTTTCAGATTGCTATCAATAATGTTCTGTTAATCCCAAAGTGGAGACCAGTTCTTGGACTGAAAATCCTCTTATAAGTTCTCATTTTAAAATGTTATATTATAAAACCTTAAGCAATTTCTGGCTCCTTTTCTTAGACTCATTGTTTGTCAATAATTATTATATTACTTGTATTCTTTTTGTTGTCTCCCATTTTTCATGCTCCTGAAATTTGTTCAGTTGCCTATCCATCAGCCACGAAGCCCTTAATTTAGAATGCAACATGCAAAGTCAGACATTCTTGGGACTTGATCTCTAGAACTTTTCACAGTGATTATATTATAGTCATAAAAAAGCATTTCTCTATTGCTCCTTATGCATAGAACTGTAAAAGTGAATCCTGCATTGAAAGAAAGGACATGTACAACCCGTAGGAAATTATATTGTAGTGCTGAGCCATTGCCAAAATGTTCATATAACTGCTTTCCCAAAAGTCATGTTGCCAGTTTCTTTGCAATGAAATCTTTTCTGCAAGAAATAATGAACTGTCGTTTAGAATTTTGAACTGCCACTTGCTTTTATTTTAGATGATATATGGGCAAATACAAATGAATGAAAGTTAATTTGCCAATGTTGCACCCAGATATGATAGCCTAAACTTTAGTTAGTGTTCACTGAATTGGTTTAAATGCTACATACAAATTGGAACATTCAGAAATTCGGTGAAATACATAGCAATTCAGTGAACCTCTAATCTTGTTCTCAAATAGCAGTAGACAGTCCCATGTGGTTGGTAAAAACTTTTATGATTCTCGTGTAATTTACACTCTACACAAACAGTTCTGAACTCTTCCTGGGCATATGTGCAACCTGAAAGCAATTTTGCAAATTTATGGATGGTTTCATTTTTGTACATTTTAGTCGGTTTCGAGATTTTATTATTTTGCACAATCTGAAATTGAGCAAAATGAGATTTGAATTCGATCTGACTGACTAACTAACTGTCAACAATTAGTTAGTTAACTGTTAAATGCTTAGCATGTGTAGTGAGAGTTTAACATGTACCTTTGCCAAAAGTAGCACCAATCCTCAGCATGACACAGATTACCCTATGATCATAAAACAAATAATTGATAATTAGCCTTACTGCTGCTGCAAAATTGATTCATAAAACTCTGGGCTCCAGGCCATCTTTTTTTTTATGTGCCATGGTTGACCTGTTGCTTGAGATTTGTCAACACCTAAGGATCACATTAGGCTGCTGAGCTGAATATTAAGAATTATTCAAATTAATGTATTTGAATAAAAGATTATAAAGCTTTATAAAGCTGTCAAACTTTGAAAATGTATATTAATTAAGGGAGTGGGAAACAGCTTGTTTCCGATTGTCACTCAGACACTCTAAAATGTTATTGCACAATTCATTGATAATCAGACTTACGTGTCTCCTGTATATGTGTGTTTTATTTATTTTTTTCTTTCTTTTACTCATTGATAGCAGTTGTCACTCCTGTAATTTCATTCCTGCCAACTTGAGAAATAAGCTGCTGCTTTTTTTTTTTTTTTTTTTGTTTAGAATGTGATGCTAGAAATTGCCTAATTAATTTTGTTATGCTTTGCTGTTATTACAATATTTATAACAAAATTATAGACTTAGTAATTATAGTTTATTGCTCACTTTTCAACCCATTTACATCTAATCTGTTTGTTGAAAATTTGAGAACAAAGAAATTGCATAATATTTTCATGTGTAAAATAGATGACAGTGCTTGATAACTACCACATGATATTTCAACATATTTCTTATTTCTATGTTTTCATTTCTTATTTGACGATTTGCCTGAACAGTGCTTCCAATGTAGGAGACAAATTCATTATTTAATGATGTGTAAGCATCCCATACTTTGCACCGTCCTCAGTGATATTGTGTCCATTTTTGAATCACTGTCCTCAGTGATATTGTGTCCATTCAGATATCCTATCTTTTGATAAAGTTTTTTCATCCTATTCTTCAGCAGTAATTTCTGTATTCTCCAAGGCTGATGTTTTTAAATAAAAAGCAAAATTTTATAGATCTTCCTTCAAAAATATGTTTGAAAAACAATGATATGAAATTACTTACTCAGAAACATAAAAATACACCTTTGCTCATCTGCAGCCAAAGTGCCACCTAGTAAAAAATTCCAGACATGCTAATTTACAAAATAAGAGTTTTTCTTATTTGATGTGCATATATTTTTAATAAATTCATTCCTAGAGCATTATAATACAACCTTAGTGCTATGGGCCTGATTTGACAACAAATCATTCCCATAGTGCTACCACTCTACAATGTCTTGTTACAGTAAAACCTAGCTAATTTGAAGTTCAAGGGAGCAGAATACATCTGGTTTGATTAAAATGGGTTCAAGGTACCCATACTAGTTTAGAACATGTTAGTATTAATCAAACTTTTAGTCAGATATCCTTATAAACACTGTGCAGAGTTTTCATAATTCTCATTTGAAATATTAATAATCTTTTAGATTATTAATATTAATAATCTAAAAGTGCAATTTAGTTGCATTTCTGGATTCTCACCAAATTGTTCTTCATGATAGAAGATGGGATGGAGTAAGAATCAAAAAATGTAACCAAATTGTGTATTTTAGGGTCAAAACTGCTTGAAGAGAGCTTATACCCTTAAGTGTCTCAATAAACCGAACTGTATAAATAATTTCACAAGGCAATATTATTTTCCTTGAAATATATAAGTACCACCAAATGTCCTTCCCAGACTACGTTAAAAATTATGTTAGTTTTGGATACTGTGCTTTGCTTTTGCTTAATTTCAGTTTAAAATTATTTGGCCAAAAACAGATAAAAATATACCTTTGAAAATTTGTAATATTTCTAGGTAATGTTCCGTGTGATATTACATTATATTACATTACACTTCTAATATTAGGACAGAACTCACTCCAACTTTTCTTGGTTTAATGCATTAACATGAAGTGGAAGAAAGAAAGAAAGGAACCCATTCCCCACCTTTACATAGGGGAGAGACTGTTGTTTCCTTAGTAGACCATTGCCTACTGAGGAGAAGAACAGTCCCCTCTCATAAAGGTGCACCATTAGGGAGAATGGGTTTCAGTTTAACAGATTTTCTTTCTTCTAATTCTTAAGGGGAGTTTTGTCTTAATATTAGAATCATTGGTTGTTTGATATATATATATATATATATATATATATTGGTATTACATTATGAAATTGATTTATTATTGGTTTCCTTACATTGATTGAAACCTTTAAAATTTATTGTGGAATTATATGAGGTTTCAACATAACATAAAGTCATTAGATTTTCTTTTTATTCCAATTTATAAAAATACAGCTGAAATTCTTAGCAGTTATACCTGTTTTGGGTGCAAAGTAGATATAAATATGTGAAAGAATATATCCATAGAAGCCTGAAAATATTGTCATTAGGATATTTTTTTGGTCTGCCTTGTATTTGCTCATTTTAATATGATTATTGTCCAACTTGCAGGATTTTTTTTTTTTTTTTTTTTTAATAATTATATTTTGATAGAACATTCACTGTTTGTTTAAAGGTAGGCTATACAATCAGATTTGAAGATTGCACAAGTCCAGAGACAGTTATTAAGTACATGACTGATGGCATGTTACTCCGTGAATGTCTAGTTGATCCAGATCTGAAAGGATATGCAGTGGTAATGTTGGATGAAGCTCATGAACGTACAATTCACACAGATGTTTTGTTTGGGCTTCTAAAAAATGTATGTATTTTAGTTAATTGTGCATGCATACATAATTAATTATGTAACAAGAATAATTTTGTTTCCTGAAATTTTAATACATGTGTTGAACAAACATTCTCTCCTCTACATTCTCAAAACTGTAAATACTTAACCTTGATTAGACTTGAGATCTGAAAATAATTTTTAAAAAGTAGTTGTTTGTAACATATTAAAATTATTTAGAAGTTTTTTTTTTTTTTTTAATGGAGTTTTTTAAAATCATATGCTTGCTAAAATTATCTTGTCCCCTCTGCTAGTTGTATTCATTCAAATGGCAACTACTTTTAAATTAAATTACAGACTAAGAGAGACTAAAAATTCTCTGAAACTGCTGAGACATTTCTCATTTCCCTTGCTATTTACAGGGACTCCCTGACTTACACAAATTCAACTTTGTGTAAGTTTTGCCGACCAGTGCAAACTGAAAAAAATATGGAAACATATGGATACAATTAAAAAACATCGTTTTAATTGTATCTCGTAATGTGGTTCTCTTGTTGTGAAGGCAACCACATTATGAGATACAATTAAAACGATGCCTTCTACGCTACAATCGTAGCTCAAATTTATGGGTTAACTATGGTGTATTTACACCGATATTATATATTTAATATTAAATTGTTTCTTATTTTCATTTCGATGCCTTATGCTTGCATTTCACTATGTACTGTCTCAGTACATAGTCATATTATTAGTAAATTAATAATTTACTAATAATATGACTAATAATAATTAATTATTATTAGTAAATTAAAGATACAGTGGTAATACTAGATAAACATGATTATATTAATAAGTTAGATTCAGTTGTGTCTGATACCTCCACTTATCGTGAAGTGGACCCGGCACTGTTTACCAATTTGGTAAATCAATACAATAAAACGTTAACCACATATCTAAAAACGACTACATTACTATGGTTCAGTTGAAGGAATTGAAGTCCAGAACATACAATATTCCTGCACTTTTCGGTCAGGTAAAATTACACAAGCCTGGATTTCCCATTCGACCTATTGTTTCCTACAGGAACTCGGCATTTTCAGCATTAGCCACACAAGTATATAACATTATAAAACCTTTTAGACAGGTTATACAATTTGGGATTAAGAATTACGATACATTATTTAATAATCTTAAAGACTGTAGACTCGGCGACAATGACAATTTATTCTCATTAGGTGTTACCTCATTATATACGAATGTAAACGTTGAATACACATTAGATATTATTTGGGATATGTTAAATAAAAACTCGACACCGATTAATTATATGAAGCTGCCTATTAAGGAAATTTTTCACTTAATTAAACTGTTAGTTGAGGCTAACTACATCACCTTTCGAGACAAGGTGTACAAACAAATTTTTGGATTACCAATGGGTTTGAGCCTGAGTGGCTTAATGTCAGAGATCTATCTCTCAACGATTGAGCAGATACATTTGACACCTTTTCGTCCCCGTATCACATACTATGGGAGGTATTTAGACGATGTTCTAGCTATTACCGATAGTAGTACTATCCAAGACATTTTGCATTCGTTTAATAATATTCATGCTAGACTCAAATTTACATTGGAAAGGGAAGATACGGATACAAAGTCATTAAACTTTCTTAATTTCACGCTTACCCGGGACTCGAACAAAATACAATTTAGCATCTATCGAAAACCCACAAACACCGGTATGCTTCTACATTATAATAGCTACCACCCGTTCACCTACAAAAGATCGATTATCTTTAATCAATTTCTAAATGCCTATAAATATTCAACGACGGATTCTGCTTTGGACTCAGAAATACAAATATTAACTAGCAGATTCTTAAACAGGGGTTATCCCATTAACACAATAAATCGGATTAGGGTACAAGCTAAGGATAGGATACAAAATACTACACCAATCAACAATAGTTATATCAAAAAATACTTTATTTCTGTCCCATATGTTGAACAGTGGCACAAACAGCTTAACAGATTCTTTAAAGACACCGAATTTAAAATTATAGCTAGGCCCATACGGAAGTTACACACTATACTGAACAATCGCTCGGTTCTTTCCGCGTTCGCAACACAAATTAATGATCTAGTATACAACATTTCTTGCGGTGATTGCGACTCGTCTTACCAAGGTTCGACCCGGTTTTCTCTTAATATCCGTGTAAATCAACATGAAGCCTCAGTTCGTGCTTCTCGTTCAGCAGCTTCAGAATTAGCCTTTCATGCCGTTAACGAAAAACATACTTTTTTATTTAACGAGGCCATAATACTTAATGTTCAACGTAATTATACGCGACTATTAATTGCAGAAACCGTTGAAATTAAATTACACGAGAATTCTGTTAATGTTCGGCGGCCATATTTGATCTCCGATGCGTGGACCTTTACGTGCATGCGCGAAGACATATAATCACTATTTAAGTTGCAGGTTTAGCCTGATTCGGTAATTTTCGTTCCTGTGATCATTGTCAGCTTCAGGAAGGAAAATCGTTTTGAATATTTTCGTTAGATTCTTTTAATTGCGTTAATTTGAATTTTAATTGTTTTTGAATTGTGTTAAATTGATTATTTATATTTTTCTTTAATTATTTATTTTACTTTTATGTACCGGTAAGTTGCGATTTTTTTCGTTTTTCCGGTTTAATTTCTGGAGGGTATCATACGGAAGTGTTCCACGTACGATATTGAGGTGAACTCCTCTTATTAATTTACTAATATTATTATCAACGTAGAACATATTGAGTATTACATCTCTGATTCATACTATCTAATTTTACTTTAATGTACCGGTAAGTTGTCGATTTTTTCGTTTTTTCCGTTTTAATTTCTGGAGGGTATCATACGGAAGTGTTCCACGTACTATATTGAGGTAATCTCCTCTTATTAATTTACTAATATTATTATCAACGTAGAACATATTGAGTATTACAGCTCTGATTCATACTATCTATATAGTCATATTATGAAGGTACATATAATACATACATAGACAAAATTTTTGACTAGTTTTTCTTATATATTTCATACTTTGGAACGGAACCCCTTTATTACTATGGGAGCCATAACTCAGTATTCACGTTTTCGGCGCGGCATTTCTCAGGAACGTACCCCCCGCAAATAGTGGGGGTTTACTGTATTGTGAAAATATTGTAATGTGAATCCAATAGCACATTTTTTTTTTTTTTTTTAATTCATTGCAAGTCCTTGGAAGTTAAATTTTGCTATATTACTGAGCTATTTATCTCTCTAAAAGGTCATATTTATAATGGAAATTGCACTACACTTTCATTGTTATAATATGTTCCCATTATAAGAATCAATTTTGAATGCCTTTGTGATATTTTATTAAAGCATGTTTCTGGAGGTCGTGACCAAAAAACAATATTCACTTTCCAATTTATTGGATTTTTCTGTTGGCACAATCTATCATAAATGGGTCGTGAACTCGATCTTATTGCATTTTTGATAATACCAATAACTGGAATTGTGGGGGTTTTTACGTTACGGTATTATGGTGAAATGAGTTCCCCTTCACTAAAACCTTCAATCATATAAAAAACCAATTTTTAGAAACTTCTCTTCATTCCTATTTACTTATTACAACGATGAAGGGAAGCGTACCAACGGAAAGTGCAAGAGCTGGCAGTGCCAGGAAATGAAACAAAATTGATTTGGAAATGAAGATGAAAATGATTAAGTACACAGCAGGACAAAGATTGTCATCTATTGCAAGGGTCTCGCTGCTTCTTCAACAATGAATACTAATTTAAAGGATAGTGCATGCATAAAAGAACATGTCAAAGGATCAACGCACTTAAGATCAACAGTGATCACAAAACAGTGTTCAGCTACTGTATTGAAGATGGAACAGCTATTAATAATATGGATGGAAAATCAGATTCAGAAGCAGGTGATCCCGAGTTCAATGGGCATTCAAGAAAAAGCAAGAAGTATTTCTGAAGATATTAAGGATAAGTACGACGAACTCCAAGCCAAGTTCATGGCAAGCAATGGGTAGTTTAATAGGTTCAAGCATCACCCTGGTTTCCAGAACATTAAAGTATGCAGTGAAGTCACCAGTGCTGAATCTGCAGCTGCAGAGAAATTTTGTGACGTGTTGGAAAAAATTATTGATGAAGGCAGCTATTCAACATAGCAATTTTTTAAGTTGACGAGACTGCTGTGTATTGGGAAAAAATGCCGGATCGAGACTTCAAAAAATAGGGCCACACTCTTACTTGGGGCTAATGCAGCGGGAGATTACAGATTAAAACCATTGCTTGTGTACCGTTCTGGAAATCCTCGTGCATTTAAGGGCATCAATAAAGCCACCCTACTTTTGCATTTCCAATTGAACTAGAGAGCATAGATAACAATATCTGTCTTTGAGGATTGGTTTAACTGCTGCTTCATTCCTGAGGTTGAAAAATATTGTAAAGACAACGGCATTCCTTTTAAGATTTTGCATTCTATTAGATAATGCTACTGGACATCCTGTGCATCTAGATGATTTCAATTTGAACGTGAGAGTCATATTTCTACCGCCAAACACGACTTCACTCACCCAACCTATGGATCAGGGTGTTATTTCGAATTTAAAAGCATACTATTTATGCACAACGTTTGCTCAGGTATTGTCTGCAGTAGACGATTTTTACATCTGCAGTAGATGTAAAATTTTTACATTAAGAGACTTTTGAAAATCTTACAATATTTACGCCACATTAATAAGGCCTGGGTGGAAATTACTAAAAGTTGTTTAAATGGCATATGGAAGAAAATATGCCATGGTGCGTAAAAAGCTTTGAAGGGTTTCAAAAATGCGAATCATATGAAGAGGTTACAGATAATATTGCAAAGGTTGCAGAGCTACTTCAGTTGAAGGTTGTTGCCAAAGATGTGGAGGAGTTAACAGAGGAAGAAGAGAAGGAATTATCTAACAAAGAGCTTATTGACTTGCAGGCAGCGATAGTGAAAGAAGAAAATGCTGACGAAGCTCAAGATGAACCAAATGAGGAACCGAGGCACTTCATCACCAGAGAGATGGCAATGGCATTTTGTGAAATTGCATCAGCAATGATGAGGTTTGAGAAGATGGATACTGACAATGAATGATTCTTAAAAGTTAACATAGTGGTGAATGATATGCTTGCTTGCTTGCTATAAAGAAATCTACAATGAAAAGAAAAAAGCCACCATCCAGTCATCCATTAATATATTCTTTTGTAAGGTTGAGTGGCCCACCCCTCCTAAATCTCCACAGCTCCCAACTCTGCAGCGGTGTACTTATCAGCTGAAGACATTGATTCTGGCAACGATGCTCGAGAGGTAAAACTTACTGACGTTATGCTTGTCTCCTCTCTTTTTTTGTAATTTTATAATTTTGAAATTATTTAAATTGCACGCTTTTGTAATTTTTCCGTTGCATGAGATAAAAAAATGAATAAATACAATAAATAATTCTATCACGTTTGTTGAACATTTGTTTTTTGATTCAATCAATTCAGCAAGCACGAGCACAGTTGCAAGTGTTGTACAAGCATGGGGAAAATTCCAACTTACATGGTGTTCCGCAGAACGCAACCCTTACATTAATCGGGGAGTGGCTGTACTTATAAAATATCCAATTAATATGATATTCTAAATGCCAGACATCATAAACTAAATGTGAATTAAACAGTTTCCAAAAAAATATATAAAGCAGAATTTTATTTGCTGATGTTCCACCTTGTCAGAAATCACAAGGCCCCAATAAAAGGAAAAGAAATACTTCAGTAACCACTAATCCATGCATGTAGGCGCATTATAGCCAAAGTAGCTTATGCGCCATCAAACCCCCCATATCAACAACAACTAATCCATGCCATTGGGCATATGATTAAGAGGCTGTGGCTTTATTGACAATCTCAATAAGGCCAAAGCCTAATGTTGGCAATATGGAGGTTGCAGTTGAGGTCAACCTTTGTACTTCACAGCCTCAACTGCATAGTATGTACCAGGATAAAAACCTGAAAAAACCAAAAAGAAGGAATGCTGTCGAATACTATTTTTGATATGAATCAAAATTTCAAGACCATAAGAAACACTAAATTTCCAGGCATTTTGTTTGTTAATGCCTGAACGTGATTTCTTTTTGCACCGGGATAAAAACAGACACAACACCATTAGTTCTCTGATTTCTTCATAGAGCCGACAATGTAGACTGCCGGTGACAAAATCTCATCAGAACACAACAGTTACATTACTGAATTAATAGCCATATAAATTGCCTTAAATACACTTTGGATAATAATATCCAAAAAGTATATAATATATTCTAATGTAATTACCCAAAGATATATTATTACATGGTTAAATTAATTGAATAGGAACATTTCTCTGCATGTAAATTTAATGAAAACAGAAAATACACCATATGTTATGATCCTACCCAGGGAATCATTTTTAAGAACCACAGAAAGAATAAAGAAGGTAATTCATAAGTGAACGCTTATGAAAGTCTGATGTCAATCTGTATAAAAGAAGTCAAGTTATATAAAAGAAAGTTTGCTAAAGATCATTTAACAGTGGAAAAAAATTTAACAACCATATTTCAAACAACATCAACCAAGCATTAGTTGTGGCAATTAAAATCAAATCTCTTTTTATTGGGTCAAGGAGGTTTGTTCTTTTTTCATATTTATGTCACAAGATTTATGGAATATGTCCAAGGATGGATAAATAAGAGGAGTAACTTGTTCTTTTTCAAACCCTTTGAAGCCACATTAAGAGACTTTTGGAAATCTTACAATACTTACCATGCCATCTTAAACGTTAATAAGGTCTGGGCGGAAATTACTAAAAGTTGTTTAAATGGTGCATGAAAGAAAATATGCACATGGCACATAAAAGGCTTCAAAGGGTTTTAAAAAGACGAATCATATGAAGAGGTTACAGATAAGATTGTAAAGGTTGCAGAGCTACTTCAGTTGGAGGTTGACAGAGCAGTTAGAGGAAGAAGAGAAGGAATTATCTAGCGAAGAACTTATTGACTTGCAGGCAGCAATAGTGAAAGAAGAAAATGCTGATGAAGCTCAAGATGGACCAAATGAGGAGCCGAGACTCTTCATCACCAGAGAGAGAGATGGCAATGGCATTTCATGAAATTGCATCAGCAATGATGAGTATTCAGAAGATGGATCCTGACAGCGAACGATTTTTAAAAGTTAACAGAGGGGTGAATGATATGCTTGCTTGCTACAAAGAAATCTATGATGAAAAGAAAAAAGCCACCGCCCAGTCATCCATTAATATGTTCTTTCGTAAGGTTGAGCAGCCGACCCCTTCTAAATCTCCACAGCACTCAACCTCCGCAGGGGCGTACTTATCAGCTGAAGACGTCGATTCTGGCAACAATGCTCGAGATGTATTTTGTCATTTTATAATTCTGAATTTTTTTAAATTGCATACTTTTGTAATTTTTCTTGCGCATGAGATAAAAAAATGAATAAATACAATAAATAATTCTATTTTCACATTCATTGAAAATTTCTTTTTTGATTCAATCAATTCAGTGAGCACACTTACAAGTGCTGCACAAGCTTGGGGGAAATTCCGACTTACGTAGAGTTCCACAGAACGCAACCCTTGCACAAGTCAGAGAGTGGCTGACAGGATTGGAGTATATGATAGAAGAATAAGTTAAAAGTGTGTGTGTGTGTGTGTGTGTGTGTGTGTGTGTGTGTGTGTGTGTGTGTGTGTGTGTGTGTGTGTGTGTGTGTGTGGAACAAAAAATTTCAAGGAATGTAACTTAATAAATAAAGGACAGTTTTCAAGAATATTAAAACTTGGTTAATTTGAAGTCAAGGTACAAACTTACTTTCATTTTGATTTAGACAGTTTTCAAATAAAAGTAAGTTAGTGCCTTGACTTCAAATTGACCATGTCAGTATTAATTAATAGTGTAGAGAATTCTCACAATTGTCGAATTTAAATGTCAAGAATCTTTTTGTTTCATTTTGTTAGACTTTGTGAATAGTTAAAATTTGTAATAAAATAAAATTAGAATAAAAATTGACTATAATGAACTTTATATTGCTTCCGAATCTAGCCAATAAATGGTGGTTAGATTCAGAAGCATTGACAGGGTCTCGTGTCAGGGGTCCTGATGTGTGCAGTGCTGCTTCTAAATGTTAGTTTAGTGCAAACATGAAGGGTACAGAAAAGATTGTACAGAGGGCTTTTTGACTCAACCCTTCCCACTGCTCAGCTGTCTGACAGACATCTATCCCTACTAGATCTCTTTTTAGAAATAAGCTTTCTACAAACTTGTACATTCTCCTACTCTCATCCACACCTGTGTATGTGTGCGCATGCATGCTTACTGTTTTATCGGTTACAATTAACCTTTCTTCTTTATTCTGCAGGCTATTAAAAGAAGACCAGAATTGAAGTTAATTGTTACATCAGCAACACTAGATGCCGTCAAATTTTCACAGTATTTTTTTGAAGCAGTAAGTACTTCAACATTGAATATTCCTTTTGTTAATAAATAACTAAATAATCACTCATAGTAGTAAAAACTGGAAATCCATTATATCACAGTTACACTGTATATAACAAAATTTTTTTCTGTTGATTTTCTGTTTCTTTGATAATTTAGGTGTACTGTTAAAATTTTGGCATTGCTGTAAATTTTTTTTTGTAAGGAATTAGACATTTTAACAGTAAAATTTTTTTGTTTGTTTCACAACTACAGGATATTCATAAAATACATCTGACCAGTTTTATTATGTCTTAATTGCTGGAATACATATAATAGAAAGAAATAGTTTGGTGGATATGATTCAGTAATTGCAAAAATTTTTCAGTATATTGAATTAGCTTTTCTTTTTTGATCGAGATGGTGCTTTGGTAATGGAAAATAAAAAATTGCAACACTGTAGGAAAAAATGCAATACATTGAATGGTTTATCGAAATGAAATCTAAACCCACAGAAACTTTCACACACTACAGAAAGGGTCCTCTGTCAAAGACATCATCAGAGATATTCAAACTTGAGGCAACCTGAAGCATTCAACACAGAGAAAGTACATGAGTTCTTTCAGCATAGTCCTAAATGTTTCCGTTGTTATTAAAAGATTGATCAGAAAGGAGTTCAGAGACTTATGGTCATCACTCACAACTGTACACAGGTAACCATTATTATGCCTACAGAGTTAAAACTTATATGGATGCTTGCAACCATGTTTTGGGATGATAAACCAGCATATAATGTTCACATTTTGCATTCAGAAATCCTCATATATTTCTTGAGTCTTGGTTGTCTGATGTATGACCATGTCATAGTCTTTTTCTTTGCCAAAAACATCATGACATCTGCAACCTCTCTCAGTATTTTAAACAGTTTCATGTTTCTGCATATGTAATCACACATCTTTCAATAGGGTAGAGCACCACTGCACTGAGCTTTGTTAGTTCACAAGTTTCATAGATATTTTCAGTATCATTGGATTGGCTGTGTGATTCTGGCATTTGGTAACTATCATGCCTCTGGGTTTCTTCCTTTGGGAGTTTGCTAAAGATTTTGTGTACTAAACAAAATTTCTGTACATCACAAAACTAGGAATAAGTATCAAGAATGCTGTAACAATGGTCAATACTGACATGCTAGTAATTGTGTATTGATTAGGCATCCAGTGTGTAATTAATTGTGACCAATTGAAGAGTACTGATCATTAAAATTAAATTATTTCATTTGCTATATTACATCAATAAACCTTTTTCTTATCAGCAAGTCTAGCTGTTATTTTATTAAAATTTCAAATAATTAAGATCCTTTATGAGCACCCTGTACTTTTAAATTAATGTTATAATGTTCTTGTTTGGTTTCTGATGGGTAGCTACCATTTCATTTCATGCACACCCTTCAGAATCTTCCTATATCTGTAGATACTACGTTGGTCCAAAGCATAAGAGTTCAGGTAGCTATAAGTTTTTCAGTACACATGAAGCATATATTAGAATGCATATGGATGACCAAGACAAGTCATAGGCACCTCACTTTTGCTGTGTGATAGCAGCTAATTGACATTAGCTGGATGGTTTCATAGTTGCCAGAGGTTCTGTGCCTTTTATAATTCCTCAGATTTGTGGAGAGGCCACTGATCATCTGCTTGTATTTGAGACAAGATCACATATCTCTATTAGAGATTACCCTGACTTCTAATCTCTCTTGGCATAAGCATATCACAGATATTGCTTCTTCTACATCAAAAATCAAGTTTTCATTTTAACTCTCAGCATTTATTTTTCTTCGCAACAACTCACTTGGTACAAACCTCAAATCTGCTGTACCTTGGAATATTGCTCGTTGTTTATGGGTGGTGCCTCCAAAAACTCTCAAGACCTACAGAGTACTGTAGGTTCTTATACCTTTCTTGTTTATGGGTTTTTCTCTACAGTTTGCATTCACATATTCACTCTTATACTTACCTTGTGATATATATATATATATATATAAATGAACTAAATACACCATAGTTAACTCATGAAAAACTACATAAGTAGTGTAAAGACATCGATTTGATTGTATCTCATATTGTGACTACCCTCACAACGAGTTACCACGAAGGTAGTCACAATATGAGATACAATCAAATCGATGCCTTTATGCTACTTATGTAGTTTTTCATTGAGTTCACTATGGTTTATTTACACTGATATTTTATAGTGTATTTTAAACTCATAATATATTATGCCTTGAGCATTTATATTTTATATAAATAAACTAAATGTAAAACTGGTAGGTTGAAGTGTTCATTGCATAGGATTCCAGCCCATAAGAAGTAGGCCTGACTTAGCCGAGTGGTCATGAGCGAGAGTGCAATCACATGCACTCTTTGAGTAGACTGGGGTTCAAGCCTGTGACTGCTAAATACAATTAATGTTTGTATTGATGATTTATTATAAACTCCACTGACCTGGTGGTCATGCCAGAGTATAAACTAGAACATACTAGAAGAAAGTAAAAAAAATACGATTTGTTGGGGTTTTAAAGCTTAAAGGTTTAAAATGCGTGCGCGCGCGCACACACACACGCACACACACACACGATATACAGGAAACATACGGTAAGATAGGTCAGAGCTAAATAGTATCAGTATTGGTGTAAAAATGTAAAGAAATTTAGTGTTAATGAGCAAAGGTGAAAAGAAAAATTTTCAAATTATTTTAAAATTTAGTATAGGAATACCAAAGAATGGAAACATGTTACTTGAATACTGAAAAACAAGAATGGATGGATTATCACTTTAGACTGCCAGGGGACCATAACTGTGGCAGTTCATCCAGGACATAGCATTTTGTACATCCAGCCCAATGCAAAAAGTTTTTATAGAGCATTAGTAGAGTGATAGATTTAGAAGCTACATAGGCTATGATTATACCAACATTTTGTACCAAATGTAAATTTCGAAAATTGATTAAAACGTGCAGTAGTTCTGTTGCTTAGTAAAATAATTTAATTATTTTAATCAGGTATAAAGTCCTAAATGTGTGCTGCAATTATAAAGGAAGTGATAGTGGTGGTTGGGATGGTCATTACGTGTTCCATATGCCACATATCTTTGACTTCCTGTCTTAGGTCTGAGTACTTCCTGATCTTTTCCTCTTAGGTTTTCTGGAGGTTGCTGTTGTTAGGCACCACCATGTCAATCAGTTAGGTAGCCATTTCCTTCTTGTTGATGAGGGTCATGTCTGGCCTGTTGTGCGATATCATCTTGTCCTTTATTGTGGCACAGTCCTGGTATAGTCTGTGAGTAGAGGTCTATAGAATATTGCCTGAGGCTCGTACTTGGAATACGTTAAACTTTCTTTGATTAGCTGGTATTTTTTCGCTAGCTTCTAGTGTATTATACTGGCTACCTGGTCATGTCTGTGAGTGTACTACATCTGGGTGATCACCCTGCATCTTACGGTGATGTGCTGGTTTGGGATTGTTGGTAATGTATTTCCTGTAATTCCTGATATTGATTACCTGATCTTGGGTGGTGAGCATGAATCGTTCATTTTTGGGGAAGAGCTTTCCTTTTTATGAGATAAAGGTTGGGAGCCATCTTATCTGTGTAGTCTTCATGGAGGTCATTATAGAGTCTGCCATGGACTGTCTTCTTCACCCATCTTTCTGTCTTTGTTTGTTCTATCTGTGTGGTCTCCTTGTTGAGATTGAATGTTGTGTGCCATTTGCCTATATTTCTTAGGCTTGGTAGATTGGTGCTTTGTTTTCCTGAAAGTAATTCCATATGTTCTTAATCACTTCTCTTGTTCAGTGAGGTCAGTCAATCCCCACCCTCCTTTATGGGCTGACTGGGTGGTGTTGGCAGCTCTTGGTCATCATTATCCTGATCGATCTCATAATCACCTCCAGCTCTGTGTTAGTCCAATCTATGATCCCAAAGGATTAGTACTGTAACTGCGTAAGTGTTTATGGCAGTGACCATTTTTCCACCATATAGCTTTGATTTGATGTCCTTAATGTGATCCATGTCTTGCATTTGTCTAGGACAAATTGCATGCTGATGTTAATGCTGACTTCTTCAGTGATCCAGAGTAGCTGTTGGAGTTGATTCTCAGTTGCAGCATGGAGTTTGTAATCCCTGTGCATCAGATGAGAGAGGGTGTGCAGGTTCTTCCTCCCTTCTTTTCGGGTATTTCCATACTTGCTGTTATTGAGCATGGTGGACAGTGGGTTGAGTGCTAGACAGAACCATAGTGGGCTCAAGGCATCTCCTTGGAAGATTCTGATGAGTATCACTCTGGTCATGATGTTCACACCTTGATGGTGTTCCTCCATTTTTCCATGGATTCTTCTAGTAAGTGTGTCAGTGTTGGGTTGACTTTGTAGATCTTCAGTGTCTCTATCAGCCAGCTGTGGGGCTTGGAGTCAAAGGCATTTGTGGTAGTCAATGTAGGCTGGGTACAGATTGTGGTGCTTCTTGTAGGTTTGCTCCATAACTGCAGCCTCAGTGTTCAATTGCTCCTAGCATCCTTATGCTCATCTGCTTACACTCCTTTTGTTGCTTGGTCATGATGTTCTGGCTCTCCTAGTGACTAGATGAGCCCACTAATAGGCGCACTATAGCCATAGCAGATAATGCAACAATAAACAACCATACCACACACACACACACACACATGAGTCCACTATGGATTTTGTATATTGTTGGGAGACAAGTGATTGGTCTGTACTTGGCCAGGTTTGTGGTGTCTTTGTCCTTAACCATCAGGTAGGTGAGTCAGAGACTCTGGGTGAACTGAATTTCTTGTACCAGTAGTTGTGGTGTTATCTATTCCTAGGGTTTTCTTTGCCAGTTTGGGACTTCCTGATCAACTGTTGCACCTTCTTCCTCCCAAATCTCCCATTCTGTCATCTCCTGTACGTTCTTAGTTTTCTTCATTTCTAGACCTATCCAGGGGTCACGGCTGTTATGGCTAACTTTGCTGCTCTACAGGTTAGCCCAGAACTCCTCGAGTTCTTTCTGGTTTGGGGGATCCATTGCCTTCCTTCTCCTCTTGTCCAATTTTCCTAAAGAAGGCTCTGGTTTTCCTCTGGGCACACCCTGTAATGACAAAATCTCTTGATGAGTGTCAAGAGTTTCTGCTTGAGGACGTCAAGATATTCTTCGATTCTCTGATTATAGGCCTTGTGTTTGGTGGATATTGTCTTTCTTGAGGATGGCCTTCACTTTTCTGATCAGCTTCTCACTTCTGTTACATCTTTGGTACTTGTTTAGTTGGCCTGTCTTCACTCTTATCTCTTCTGTCTTCTGCTCTAGCCTTCTTTACCAGATTGGTGGTTCCCTGTCTTTGTGTTTTGTGTTATGTTGTTCTCTGGTTTCCTTCCCATTATTCCTGGTGGCTGCTACCGCAGCACAGTAAATGGCTGTGGGGATAATGTCTAATATTACTTCATTGTTGTTGAGCTAATCCGGTATTATTTGCCTATTGAGGTGGTCTGTGACTTGCCACAGGATTCTGTTGGGTCTCTGCTTCGGTATGATGTGGGTCTGTGTGGGGGGTCCATTCCCTAGAATTCTACTAGTGCTTTCTTCCACTCTTCTGTTCTGGATATTGCAATCTTGACTCTTTCCACTTTGGCTGCTTCTCCTCCAGTTTTGTTTCCATTGTATCCATATTCATTGTTGTTTGTAGTTGGTTGCTTACATCTTACTTGATTTTTTACAAGATTGCAGGAGCTATCAGGTTCTGGTATTTGCTGTTCAGTGACCTGAAAATTTGGGAAATGTTCCAACCACTTAGTGTGTAGTTTCGTCCTGTTCATTGTCATGTCTGTCTCTAGCTTCATTACTTCGTAGTATGCTCTCATGATGAATGCATTCATATCTACTTTGTGCTCCACTTTATGCACTGGCTTCTTCCTTTCATCCTGTGTGGTCTTGCCCCATCAGTTGTAGCCATACGGGAGACTGTCTCCAACTTTTCGAACTTTCCCCTCTACATGAGTTCTGAACGTAAGTGACTTTATCCTGCGCCACGCTCTATGCAGTTTTTTTGGTATTTCTATTTCTCATTTTCATCCAGCTATAGGGGTGTTTTAGTTTATGGACCTGTTTGAGTTTTTGGCTTTTTGCATCCAGTGGTGGGTGGTATTTATGGGAGAAACACGAGATGACACCACTCTGCCTCAGCCATCACTGAAGTGACTTTTGGGATTTTTTTTTTCTCCACTAGCATATCTCCCCCTGGTGGGATTTGAATATTGGCAGTCTGGCATCATAATTACTGGGATAATCATGCCCATTTATTATTATTATTTAGTGGGATATGATGCAAGGAAGCAAGCTTATAAAGCATCAGTAGAAGAAAAAAAAAAACACTCCCAAATTACTTGTCCAACCCTCCCAATAATTTGTCAAGTTCTTCCTTGAATTTATTTGCAGTCAACCACCTGGCTTGAAGACAAACCTCCTCACATCTTGCCTGCAACCATCCTTCCCCAATTTGAATTTATGCTCCCTCGTGTGTTGTCATCAGCATTGAATGCCCAATCAATTCAAAGCCTTAGGAACCTCGATCAGATTACCCCACAGGTGCCTAGTCTCAAGACGCTGCACTTTGTAGAACTGAAGCACATCCTGTAAGACCACCCTTTCACTTCAACAATCTCGTTGCCCTTCTCGTTACCCATTCCAACAAATCTACATCCTTCTTAAAATGAAACCTCCACACTTCCTTGTCTCTGCTAGCAAAGTTGGACCATTGTGGCATTAGGGGTAGTTTACTGCTGTGTTTAAAGGGATGGTTGAGAGGTAGGAGACTGAGAATTATTAATGGTCACTGCTCTTCATGGACTAATGTTATTAGTGGAGTCCCTCTAGGTTCATTGCTTTACTCCTTTATATTACACTGTGTTTTGTATTTAGTGAAGGCATATCAATTTATTGTCCATATTTGTTGGTGATACACTGGTTGGGAGGGTGATTAGTGACAGGAATCAGGGTATGCTACTGCAAGAAGACCTAGAGAAACTAGACAGATATACTGAGAAGTGGTGAATTGAAGTTTAACATTTATAAATGCATGGTACTGCATTTGGATAGCAGTAACTCCAGAATAATATACCAGTTGGATGCGAACACACTCAAGATAGTGGAGAGCAAAGACAGCTTGGGAGGGGGGTCATTGTACAGTCGTATATGAAGTTCCCTAAGCAGTTCAGACAGTCTGCTAGAACGGCTAATGCAGTTCCCTTGATGATGTAAGGAACTTTGTGAGCAGGGATAAGGAGTGTTAGGGTAAGGCAGTGTTAGGTTGCATCTTCAGTATTGCCTACTGCTCTGGAAGCTTCATTTTAGAGATGATATGGATCTGTTTGAACAGATGCAAAGAAGGGCAACAGGATTAGTCGGGGGCACAAAAGAGTAGATTTACTAGAGGTCTGCATGGGCCCGGCCCTCGGGTGGGGTCATGGATGCTCAGACTGGATAACACGAGCGATATTCGGGCTTGGTTCAGGTACAAATAATTGGAATGAATTGTTATTTCCAACCATTTCAGACTTTTTCGGGCTATTTCCTTCATATATATTTTTTAAAATATTTTATGTATTTAAATTCTTAAAGGTTTTTAGAAAAAATGTGTATTAGTTGTCTGTTGACACTTTTAATTAACCAATAAGGCACACTTCGCCAATGTCTCCAAAATTCACCAAAATTTGTACTCTTTCATGGAAATGACCCAGTCTATATTTTTGCTTAGTAAAGTAGCCTTTGCCCTTAAGTTGGCATAGTTGCAATTTATGTTACATCATGAGTATAATGAGTCATTTTCCCCAGCAATGGGTTCCTTTTTAGTTTTCTGTGTACAGTATACAGTCAGTCCTCGTGTAGCACGATAGTTGTGTTCCTAGAAACCCTCGTGCAATATAAACAACAGGCCCTATGGGAAAAATAGTGTTAGGTGCCAACCACCCAAGATTGAACACACATTTGTAACCAAAACATTACCAAACACAATAAATAATCGTATTATTTATTGTGTTAAATTATTTATTTATTAATTATCTATTTATTATTTATTAATAATAGTCGTAATAAAATATTGCTAATGCTTTTGCTTCTATTGTAAGCAAACTTGTTTTTTGTTTGATTTTCTATTCAAACAGATGACAGCTGTTCCATCTCTTCCAATTCTTTGTGTCTTAATATAATGGATTTTAATTACACTTTGAGTTGTTCCTGCTATGAAAGTTGTTTTTATTTTCTCTGCATTCTTTGTAATTCTTGGCGTTGCCTCATTGTAGCATGTGCAATATCACATGGTCTTTCATTTCGCTCAAAGCGTTTCACAATTTCATATTTTTTCTCTATCGACAGAGGCGGACATCGTTACAGGCTGAATGTAGCACCCGACATGAGAATTCATTTGTCTGCAATCACTCCCAACTTTAAAGAACTTTGTGAGACGAAAAAACAACAACCAGAGGCCAGTGTAATTTTGGCCATAAACCATAGCATGAGGCCACTATAAATTTTCCTGGGTAAGAATTTTTAACCCAGTCCGTCTCTGTTTATCGTTATTGCTTTTCTTTTTCTCTCTGAATCTGCAGTGTCTTCACCAGGATGCTTCCTTTTCACACCTTTTAAGTATTTTACTCATTTTTAGGGAATAAAGCACAATTACAAAACGATGAGGCACGCTTGATACACATAAACAAAGTGTGCACATGTAGCAACTGAATAAACAACACCGTAAAGGCAGAGATACACTATTAACACCTCACATTTCTAGGGGTTACTACCATAAAACAATAAAAACAATTTCCATTTGCGTTTCTGCTAGTGGAATCTGTTATAAACTGGTAGTAAACTCGATCTAATTGCATTGTGATTATACTGATAGCTGGAATTGTGTTGGTTTTTACGTTATTATGGTGAAATGTGTTTCCCCTTCACTGATATAAAAAACATAAATACATTTTCAGAATCTTCTCTTCATTCCTATCATGTTGCATGCGGTTGGGGTGACTCTGCGCGTTTGACTGCCATTTCTTGTAAACACAAAGGCGAATCGTGCATAAGCGAATTCGGTTCATGTTATATAAGATATCGTTCCCCTATTTATAAATCGTGTATGATCGAATTCATGTAGTGTAAACACGTGTTATACGAGGACTGACTGTATAGTATTTATTAAAAGCATGATACTATTAATCCCTAGTTCTACTGCATCCAAGATTTTAGGTTGACCTACTTTCTATTTTAAGAACAATCACTTGTAACACTTTCTAACTGCTTCTTTGCTATATCCAATACTGACCAATAATTTAGAAATACAGGTAAGCGAAATGCTTACACATTCATACAGTGAGAATTTCCAGTGACAGAAATAAGTCAGTTCAAATTTTTTAATTTAAGTAGAGGTAGATATCGATATTCATTTTGGAATTATATTAAATATGATAAATTGAAAATTTATTACATTTTATTTTTATATAATTAATATTAATAATTATTATGGATAATTTTAATTATGTAATTATTAATATTGAATTTTGAATCTGAAAGTTTGTTTTTTTTTACTATCATGAAACTTCAAAGTAATGCTAGTGATTTTATTTATATTTGTAATAGAATAAGAGCAGTTTACCTCAATATTATATGTTAGAACACTTCCGTATGATACTCTCCAGAAATTAAAACGAAAACATTAAAAAGGCTTAATCGCATTGGCAAACCAAAAATTTGTCAATACAAACAAATTTTTGGTTTTCCAATGGGAATAAGCCTGAGCAGCTTAATATCAGAGATCTATCTAAACAATTGAGCTTATGCATTTGACGCCTTTTCTATCCTGTATCACATACTATGGGATGTATTTAGACGATGTTCTAGTTATTACTAATAGTAGCACTATCCAAGACATTTTACATTCATTTAATAATATTCATTCTAAACTCAAATTTACATTGGAAAGGGAGAAAGTACAGGTACTAAGTCATTAAGTTTCCTAAATTTCACACTTACTTCGGACACAAATGAAATCCAATTTAACATCTATCGTAAACCTACAAACACCGGTACTCCTGTAGGTGATAGCTGTTATAACACAGAAGCATCCTGTATTAAAACAGCTATCACCATTCAGCTACAAAAGATCGATTATCTTTAATCAATTTCTCAATGCTTATAAATATTCAACGACGGAATCTGCTTTGGGCTCAGAATTACAAATATTAACCAGCAGATCTTTAAACAGGGGTTACCCCCTTTGCTACAATATCCTTGTTAAGGATAGGATACAAAATCCTATCTGGCGCCTCTGTTGTTGTTGTTGCTTAGGCGCATTAGCGACTAAGGCTATAATGCACCAAAACCTGGTGCCTCTGTAGCCAGGTGGGAAGGAGCAGCAGTGCGTAGCACACGCTTCTTGATTAGACCGGGGTTCGAGCCCGTCACCACCAAATATGGAGGATGCGGAAAGGTCAGGGAATGACCACCACGTATCCTGGAGCAATATGGCCTTAGTTGCTAATGCTCCTAAAAACCAAATAACAAACAACAAAATCCTATCCTTAACTTGTTAATACAACAAGTTAAGGATAGGATACAAAAAACTACACCAACCAACAATAGTAAGATCAAAAAATACTTTCTTACTGTTCCATATATTGAACAGTGGCACAAGCAACTTAACAGATTCTTTAAAGATACCGAATTTAAAATTGTAGCCAGGCCAATACGGAAATTACATACTACACTGAACAATCGTTCAGTCCTTTCCTCGTTCGCAACACAAATAAATGACCTGGTATATAACATTTCTTGCAGTGATTGCAACTCATCTTACCAAGGTTCTTCGCTGTTTCCTCTGAATTTTCCTGCCAACACATGGCCTCAGTTCGTGCTTCTTGTTCAGCAGCATCAAAATTAGCCTTTCGTGCCATTAATGAAAAACATACTTTTTTATTTAATGAGGCCAAAATACTTAAGTGTCCAACGTAATTATACGAGACTGTTAACTGCAGAAACCGTCAGAATTAAATTACATGAGAATTCTGTTAATGTTCACCGGCCATATCTAATCTCCGATTCGTGGTCTTTTATGCACATATGCAAAGACAAATAATCCCTATTTAAGTTTCATTTCATGCTCAGCCCTATTTGGTAATTTTCATTCCTGTGATCATGACATATGGTCGAAAAGCGTTGTCAGCTTCAGGAAGGAAAATCGTTTTGCAATTTTTTGTTAAATTAATTTTTTACTTAATTTTTAATTGTGTTAAATTGATTTTTAATTATTTCTTACTGTAATATATGATTTTTTTTAATTTTTTAAAAATTTTTTTAATTGTTTTCATTTTAATTTCTGGAGTGTATCATACGGAAGTGTTCTATGTATCATACTGAGGTAAACTTCTCTTATTTTTTTTTACAAATATTGATATCAGTGTAGCACGTATTGAGCATTATTGCTCCACTTCATACTATCTGATTTTATTTATATAAAAATTTTCAATCGAGGTGAGATAAAAATCGGTTCTGAGGGAAATGAATTTGAAAAACAAATTCTGCTTGGGTCAGGCCGGGCTATCTACACTTCGAGCTGGGCTGAGTAGAAATAAAAATGTAGGTCCATGCAGACCTCTAAGATTTACCAACAAAAACTTAATTGCAGTGTCTGGAAACCACCTGTGAAGAGACCTGATTGTAAAGTTCAAGGGTTTAGTGATGAATTGATGTAAGGAATCGAGTAAACTAAATGCCTATAGAATCCTTATGCTTCCCCAGGCAATTCACATAAGGGGATATAAACTTAAATTAAAAAGGATGGTTGCAGGATAGATATGTGGAAATTTGCTTTCGTTGAGAGTGTGAGTGATTGCTAGAACTGATTTCCATCTGGTATTGTGGAAGTTGGTAATTTGAATAAATTTAAGGAAGGATTAAACAAATTATTTAAGTGATAGAAAAATATTTTTATTATTATTTTATTATTTTATTTTTTTTATGGCTGATGCTGTATAAGCTTGCTTCCTTGCATCATATGCCACCACTAATACTCTTTGAAGTTTCAGTTTTGCCTTCATTTAAAATTCTAATTTTAATTTCAATTGTTTTTGAGGTGGCATATGATGCAAGGAAGCTTGCATCATATGCCACCACTAATACTCTTTGAAGTTTCAGTTTTGCCTTCATTTAAAATTCTAATTTTAATTTCAGTTGTTTTTGAGTTTACCTTCATATGCATGTTCTGAGCAGTTTAACTATGTTTTTAAACTTTTAAATATTGATTACGGTTATTGAATTTCCTTTCATTAGTATTTTCTATACTTAAGCTCAAGCATTATGAGCATATAAATGAAGTATGTTACAGCTCATTTATTTTAAAGTTTGATACAGATTAACATAATTTTTGCTTGTTGAAATTAACACCGGTGTGCCCTATATTAAAAAGTTGTGATTCTGAATTTATTTTAATATCATTGGTACAGCATAGCAGGAAAGGCCATTAAGCATTTTATTTTTTAGTGCTTGTGTGAAATATGCAGATCTCTTCCCAACAACTATCATATGTGTATAAATAGATTGGACCTAAACAACCTGTTACCACTGTCATCAAAGGACAGTGCTGGTTAGAAATGAATATACAACAAGTGTGATATACAAGTATTAGTGTGAACTAAAAAGGAGATTCCCAACAGTGAATGAGTTTGGTAGTTCCACAGTGCTATAGAGCACGTTTTCTCATTCCACTAGAAGACAAGGTTGATGCAGCACATCACATTACCATTCTGTGTGGTAATGTGATGCAATATCTCATGATGCAGCAGTTTTTGCATGCTGTGATGGGTTTCTTCTATGATAATAATAATGTTCCAGTCCATAAGCCATACATTGACTAGATGTTTCAGGAGCACGAAGACTGGTCGTCTATGGTCCTCCAGATGATTAATCCTCAATTCCATGTATATTAGCATTAGCAAAGGCACATAATGCAAGAAAGCAAGCTTATATAGCATCAGCCAAAAAAAAAAAAAAAAAACACACATTCTTCTCATTTCACCCATCCACTTGCTCCAAATGTTTGTCTAGTTCTGCCTTGAATCTACTTAAGCTATCAACTACAATGACAGATGGACGTTTGTTCCAGCATTCACCAACCCACTGGGTAAAGGCAAACTTCAGCACATCTGTCGTACAACTGTCTTTCCTCAATGCAAATTTATGGCCTCTCAGGTGATTATTCTGAGCAAGAGGAAGAATCCCATCAGCATTGAGCATGCTCAAACCATTCAAGGCTTTATACACCTCAATCAGATCACCGCACAGGTGCCTAGTCTCCAAACACTATAATCTGCAAAACTTAAGCCTTTCTTTGTAAGAGCAACTCTTTGTTCCATTCACTAATCTTGTTGCCCTTCTCTGTACTCATTCCAACAGCTCTACATCCTTCTTAAAATGAGGCCTCCAGACCTGTGTGCAGTACCCAAGGTGTGGCCTGACCATTGCCTTATACAAGGAGATAATCTCTTCCTTATCCCAATATTCACGAACTGTTTGAAGAAGCTCCTGTGACAGTGATTTGCATTTCTGTCAAACCAGTGTGGATTGGTGGAATTCCTTGTGGAAGAATGATGCCACATTCCAGCAAGCATTTCGAAACATTAGTAAACTTCACATCATGATCATTTCTTGCTGCACTTGGAAAATCTTCTTAAATGATAAATGATATTTATTGCTGTTTTTCTTCTCTCTCTCTCTCTCTCTCTCTCTCTCTCTCTCCCTCTCTCTCCCTCTCTCTCTCTCTCTCTCTCTCTCTCTCTGCTTGTGACTGACTAACTCATGTAATTAAACAAGATTGATCCTCTTATAGTTTCTTATATAATTAATAAGAAAATATCTGTGGTGAGAATTTTAAAAATTTCAGTTGTGATTATTTTATTTTTTTATATCATATTTTATTCTTTTATTTATTGTTTAGCCTATATTCACTATACCTGGTCGTACATATCCAGTTGAAATTTTATACACCAAGGAACCAGAGACAGATTATCTTGATGCATCTCTTATAACTGTGATGCAGATACACCTTACAGAACCTCCAGGTAAGTTTGCTATTTTCTTTGGCTATTATTTTAGTGATTGTGCTTTATTCAGTTCACAGGTTGTTTTAAATATGGTTGAACCTGGTTATAGTGAGCATCAAGGGACTGACAAGATTTTTTCATTATATTCATTACTCGCTATATCAGTGATGAGTTAAATCTATCTCCGGTTTTTTTGTTTTTTTTTATGCTCAATAACTTGATAAAAAGAGATTAAAAAAAACAAAAGAAATAATAGAGAGGAAAAAATCATATTAGTATATCCCTACATATTATTTGCATTAATATACTTGTATTCAGTTTTTAAATTGATCCAGCCAAACATTGTTACATACAAAATCATTGCATCCAAATTGTTTGGCAAATTTTTCCACTTGAGCCTTCAAGATCAGACTGTCTATTGAAAATCTAGCACTTCTTTGTGTAGTGCTAGATTCATTGAACTTTCTAAATTTTTGTAACCTCACACTTCCTTATTTTTATTTTATTTTTTTTTTCCAGTCATGTTCTTTCCAGTGCTGATATGTGAACATGTTTTATTATTATTTTTTTTTTTTTATGAAAACCCCAAATACGAGAGATATTAGAACTCAGGGAGGGAAATGCCAGAGGTGTATTAAACTCTGGCAGTAAGCTAGATAATCTTGTAATAACTGAGAGTAAAGTGGAGGAGAAGTTGTTGAAGATAAACATAAGAAAGGCACCTGGGGTGAATGAAATCCACCCCAGGTGCCTTTCTTATGTCTTTCAAGATTCGTCAGTCTCCTTCTTACATTCTTTTGACTGAAGATCACAGGAGGCATAGAATGGAGTGTGTTGGGAATGGGGGAAGGTGTTTTACCAAGATCATTAATACATGAGTTGGAAGAAAAATGGGATGCCAGCAAATCAGCTTTATCCATGGCCAAAATGACAACAGAACTATCTGATATTTTGACGGAGGTGGGAGCAGAGATGGGCAAAATTTGCGACCAATAGCTTTGGCAAGAGACCAGAATGCTCAGCTAGCATTAGGTCAAGAAGCAAGTTTTCTACTCTTAGCCTGTTCAAAATCTACTCTGGACTGATTAATAACTGCTTTACAATTGTTGTGACTTTTGTGTAGGTAGAAAATGAAACTGAAGAATTGGAAACAAGCCAATTACGATATTCAACATGCTTCTCCTGAACGGCCTTAGCACATTTATTGGAAAACCAAGGTTTATATAAAGAACTCCATTTCTACAAAAATAATTTAACTGACACGATCTGGGAAAACATTGACATCAGAAGTTTTGAAACAATGGGCCGACCAAGCAAAAGAAGAAAACAAACCTTACAGGTCATCCCATTTTGAATTCTTGTAAGGCCAAACAATACGAGGTAGGGAATAGCCATGAGATAAAGGCTCCATTGGAGAAGAGACAATCGTCAAGTTGTGATCTGAGGTGCCTAAAGGACCACTTACTTCGACCGTGTACTTAGAAGGATTGTTTGTGAGAAAAAGATCAAGTGTGTTGGCTGTATGGTTAGGATTGTTCGGTATTCTTGTAGGTAAATGAAAAATCTGTGCTAGGTCATTAATAATTGCAAAAGCCTCAGCATCTCGACCTGCTGGCTCTGTGTGACTGGAGGCCTCATTTCAAGAAGTATGTAGAGATGCTGGAACGAGTACAGAGAAGGGCAACAAGATTAGTGAATGGAACAAAGGGGTGCTCTTACGAAGAAAGTCTTAAGTTTTGCAAATTACAGTGTCTGGAGACTAGGCACCAGCGAGGTGATCTGATAGAGGTGTATAAAGCCTTGAATGGTTTAAGCATGCTCAATGCTGATGGGATTCTTCCTCTAGCTCAGAATAATCACCTGAGAGGGCATAAATTCAAATTGAGGAAAGACAGATGTAGGATAGACGTGCGGAAATTTGTCTTTAGCCAGCGGGTGGTTGGTTGGTGGAACAGACTTCCATCCCTTGTGGTGGAGGTTGATAGCCTAAATAAGTTTAAGGCTCAGCTGGACAGGTATTTTGAACGAACAGAGGGGTGAAGTGGAAGTGGTTTTTTTTTTTTTTTTTTTTTGGCTGATGCTGCATAAGCTTGCTTTCTTGCATCAAATGCCTCTACTAATGCTAATGCTAATGCTATTCTTGTAGGTAAATGAACAATATGTGCAAGGTCATTAGTAATTGCAAAAGCCTCATCATCTCAACCAGCTGGGTTGGTGTGACTAGAAAACGGAAGCCAGCTGGAGTTGTGAACATTAAAATCACCAAGGAAAATTACCTCACTGTTAGGAAAGTTGGACTGGAGAAAGTCAAGTTGCAAAGAGAGGAAGTCAAAAAGCTCTAATTGATTAGTGGATTTGGGAGAATGGTAGAGACAACAGATGAATTTGACAGAATTAAGTAGAGAGATTTTAAGCCAGAGGAGATTCCAAATTACCAAATCTCTGACAGGGAATATCGGAACAGACATATGCACAAGTATCACCTTTAAGGCGAAAGGAATCATACAGCGAACAGTTTGAGCAACTGAGATGAGCAGTAGTTGAATCAACTGATAACTGAGATTCTGTCAGAAAAAGTATATGGGGTTTGGCAGACTGTAAGTGGAATTGGACATCGTTGAGATTAGAATTGAGACCACGTATATTTCTGAAATGAACTAGGATGTGTTTGGGAGGTTTAGTTCTTTTCAAAGATAAGCTTACTCTATTAGTTTGACAATTCCTGGTGTATTCAATAGTAACAAAAGGTGGGGGGGGTGACATGCTGTATGAAGTAATGAAATTTTTGGATATGGCTTACATGTGGTACGAATATACCCAGATCCTTGACATAACGTTTCTTCGACAATGCCCCCCGCATACACACTACTCAGATTCCCTCCAGTCACTATCTGGCAGAGTAGAGGTAGCAAGATTATATACTAGCTGATCCGGAAGCCTCCTAAAGAGTTACAAATAGATTCAGTCTGGTGTACTAACTAGCGGCAACCCGAACACCGTTTTAGAGCTGTACTCTTGAAATGTAAGGAAGATTTTATCTCGCCATGATGTCCATTATAACCTCAAGAGTCAGCAGTCATACTGCAAGATGGAAGAAAAGGGGGATGGTTGACCAGAACTTAGCTCTGGAGGCTAAACCACTTCAAGCCTCCAATAAGCAAAGTGGTGGCATTGCACCGGTTGATGAGAGTTATCTACTACCTAGTATTGCCTGGTAACACAGAGGGGTGGCATTCCTCCATGTGGTTTGGGTGCCACACCTCGACCCCTGCTCATGTTGGTTCACACCTGGGTAGTCATCCGCAGTGTGCTTGTGCATCTGGGTTATACCCAGGATTACTAGTAGTCCCACCATTGTGAAGGTGCAAGCAGAGGAGATTTGGCTGTCACAGACCATCCGGACTTCGCTGAAATTGGGTCCACTTGACTTGAGTGTCACCCGAATATCAGTTCCATCAGCGTTTTAGACTCCCGGCTAGCAATTACAGCCTGTCTGGCATATCTGAGAGAATGTCTGTTAAGGACCTCAAGTTTATTCTTCCACGATGTCGTGGGCTTGGATCAAAGTACTGCAAAAAAAAAAACCTTGGGAGGTGCATTATGGCCACAGAAGCCGATACGCCAACAACTACCCAAAAAAAAAAAAAAAAAAAAATACCCACAATGTCGATATTGTTGAAGAGGACAAATAAAACTCTTTACACACTTCAACATATTTTGCACCACTTTCTAACTAATGAATAATTTCCATTTTTTTTTCCAAAATTGAGAGACACTTTCTTTTGTTAGTAGACATATTTCCAAAGGAAGGGTTAGCTTCTAACAGATTTTACTTTAAAATGCCAGTAAAGTGATCTGCCTACAAAGTTCTTAGCAGTCTCGAAATAAATTTATCGTTCAGTGAATGCAAGAATACTGGAAGAAATCTGTAAATAAGTTAATGCAACAAGTGGAATGCCAATGCACTATTGTATAGCCCCTGTCCTCGAAAGGACAAAGTCATAAACTGGCTTCTTATCTGATTTGGGTGGTCATAAAAGCTTAGTCGCCCATTTCATTTCTGTCTTTTCCAAGAATTGGGTTTTTTTGATTATCCAAGCAATTAAGAATGTTTGCATAGTCACCAAAATTTGTGTGGTATATCTGTGTAGTCCGCTCATTATAACAGTGAGCGATTGTATGGGAATACGCGTAAATTAAAATCGTTATGGCTTTTTGCTTGTTACAGCTCATTATAACCAAGTTCGACTGTATTTTCATAATTGAAAATATTTCAAAAATACTAAATGAGGCACTGGTGAAATCTATTAGAATGGCTGAAATTGTAATGCAATTACAAATATACAGGGTGTCTCAAAAATACACGGCATAACTTCAGGAATGAATTCCTCGTATGTAGACAATAAAAATATTTTATATCAACATAGTTCCGGAAATACTTGGTTTTGAACTTTCCGAGTTTTGTATGTCTGTCTATGACACTTAACTGTTCACATTACCTTATAGTAATTGTTCAAAATGTCCACCTTCTGCCTGAATACAGGCCTCACATCGATGTCTCAGCGACTCGCGAAGACGATGCTAAATTCCTGGCATATTTCGTATTGTCTCACAACCTGCCACAATTCAATTGTGGAGAATTTCCACATCAGCTACCGGAGTTGAATACACCAATGACTTTAAATTGCCCCCACAAGAAGAAATCTAGTGGGTTTAAATCAGTGAGCATGGAGGCCAGGCAGTTGGTCCACTTCTACCTATCCACCGACCAGGAAACCTTCTATTCAGGTAATTGCAGGCTAGGTGGCTGAAATGTGTGGGAGCGCAATCGTGCACGAAGTGTGCTTGTTGACGAATGATCAGTGGTGTGGTGTCCAAGAAATCAGGCGTGTTGTTTTCCAGAAAGTTTCTGTACGCCTGCCGTGTGAATTTGTTTGGAAGGACATGGGGTCCAAATAACTTATCACCAAAAACACCTGCCCAGATGTTGAGGCCGAACCGCTGTTAATGATGTGATGGAAGAATTGCATGTGGGGTTTCCTCAGCCCATACATGCTGATTGTGAAAGTTTTGGATTCCGTCTTGTGTGAACTGTGCTTCATCTGTGAATATCACTAAGGCAGGAAAGTGAGGAGTTGTACCACACTGCTGCAAGAACCACTGGCAGAACATTACTTGCACAGGGTAATCTGCTGGTGACAAAGCCTGAACCCGTTGCAGATGGTAAGGATACAGTTGGTGTTCTCACAACATTCTCCAAATAGTTGAACGTTGAACGGCCAGTTGCATTGCTATTCTGTGTGTGCTGATTCCAGGAGTGGCATGCACAACATCCAAAATCTCTCCTCTACTTCAGGAGTCATAGATCTTGGTCGTTCTCTGTCGGCAGCACGAAGTGTAAAGGTCACATATACGCAAAGGCGGCGATGGATACCTTCAAACGTTTTCCTGTCTGGACATCTTCATTCTGGGAACCCCTCGTGGTACAAACGATAAGCCTCCAGAGCATTGCCATCCGCCAAACCGTACGTAAAGTGCATATCCGCTTGCTCCTGATTTGAGTACATGGTCAGAATGGAAAACCACCAGATTCTGTGGGAGATAAGACATTCCAGTTAATAACTCGGGAACCAAGCATTTCCGGAACTATGTTGATATAAAATATTTTTATTGTCTACATATGAGGAACTCATTCCTGAAGTTATTCCGTGTATTTTTGAGACACGCTGAATATCACTTCCAGCAAGAAGTGCTTTTTTTGTAATGCTGTGTCAAAAGTTCTCTCTTTTTTTTTTTTTTTTGTAAATTTTGATATTTCAAAACAACAAAAGTCATGCTGTCTGCAAGGAGAGATCATTAAATGTTAAGAATTTTGGTATTGCCATTACAGATAGGTTCTAACCAAACAAGCTACTTGAAAAAGAGTCATTTATATGCATTGGATCATTAGGCTGTAGTATGATCAAATTCCTGTTACATATTTGATAACTGTTCGAAATGGTGATACAGCTAAAATGTATTATGAAGAAAGAGACATGAAATTTTTGATTCCTGTTGGTTAAAATTGTCAAACCTAAAATTCATCACCAATTGATAGTGTTTTTAAAAAAGAAACCAGTATTTTAAATTTCTAATACTTAATGTTAGTATTAGTAGTAGCAAATGATGCAAAAAAGTAAGCAAGCATCAGCAAAAAAAAAAAAAACTTTTTCCACATCCACTGTCCAACCCCTCCAGTAATTTTCAAGTTTCTTCAATTTACCATGAATTTGTTTATTAACAACCTTGCCAACCCTTGCAGATGATACAACAGTTGGCAGTGTTGTTAATGAGTAACAGTGGTATGCAACTGCAACAGGATCTAGAAAAGTTGGGCAGATGGTCTGAGAAGTGGCAACTGAAGTTTAACCTTGACAAATGCAAAGTACTGCATATGGGTAGTAGTAACCCCAGAGTAACGTACCACCTGTATGGTACGTCACTCCGGGTAGTGGAGAATGAAAAAGACCTGGGGGTAATGGTGCCATCAGATATTCAGAGCAGTGCAGACAGGCTGCCAGAGCAGCTCATGGGATCTTGTCAATGATATACAGGAACTTTTCTAGTGGGTATAAGGAGGTAATTATCTCTTTGTATAAGGCAATGGTCAGGCCACACCTTGAGTACTGTACACAGGTCGAGACCTCATTTTAGGAAGGATGTAGAGCTTCTGGAATGAATATGGAGAAGGGCAACAAGATTGGTGAGGGGAACAAAAGCTTACCAAGAACGGTCCTATTTTACTTCTTTACCCAGTGATTTATTATTTTCCTGGAACAGAAGTTAAACTATCAGGTCTTTTTTTTTTTTTTTATAATTACTTGTATTACCATCTGATTCCCCTTTGTGAATTAGGGATAAATTCACACATTTCCAGTTTGTAGGGGCCTACCCCTGAATCAAAAGATGCCCTCATAATCATGGCTAATGGTTTGCTTACCTCTTCTGTTCTTCTCTTTTATGTAAATGATAAATCCCATCAACCCAAGTGCCTGTTTTGGGTTTAAATTCAACAATTTCTGTTTCACTTTCCCTGCAGTTATTGCAAAATCAATCCATTCCCTGTTAAAATTTGATATATTTTTTTCTGCCATCCCCATCTCTATATAATTCCTCTTGTAGATGCAAAATACTTGTGAATCTAGATATAGAATACTTATTCAGCTTCTCTGGAAACTGAGCAGGATCATCAACAGTTAAAACATTCATATCTAGTGGACCAATCTGATTGGTCCACTAGATATGAATGTGTCCCCTTTCATCTGTTATTTGCATAAGTAAAGAAGTTCTTGCTGCTTTCCTTTGCTGGAGACTTCTCTTAATTTGCCTAAACTTATTTTAGCAATAGCATTAGTAGGGACATATGATGCAAGAAAACAGGCTTATACAGCATCAGCCAAAAAAAAAATTTCCCATTTCACCCACCCATTCAGTCCAATTGTTTGTCTAGTTCTCCCTTGAATTTATTGATTGAAGTTTGTTCCAGCAATCAACCACCCACTGGCTAAAGGCAAATTTGTGCACATCTGTTCTACAACTGTCTTTCCTCAATTTGAATTTATGTCCCCCAGGTGAATCATCTGGGCAAGAGGAAGAATCCCGTCAGCATGAGCTTGCTAAAACCATTCAAGGCCTTATACACCTCAATTAAATCACCTCATAGGTGCCTAGTCTCCAGATGCTGCAGTTTGCAGAACTTAAGCCTTTCTTGGTAAGAGCAACCCTTTGTTCCACTTACCAGTCTCGCTGCTGTTCTCTATACTTGTTCCAGCAGCTCAACTTCCTTCCTGAAATGAGAGGCCTCCAGACCTGTATACAGTACACTCAGGGTAGTGGAAAATAAAAAAAAAAACATGGGTAATGTGCAGCCTGATATATAGTTTTCTGAGTAATGCAGACTGCAGGACGGCTCATTTGGTTTTGTGAATGATATAGAGGAATTTTGCTAGCAAGCATAAGGAAGTGATTATCCCATTATACAGGGTGTTTCAGTTAAACGTTTCAGAACTTCTAAGAGGGGTAGGGTACATCCTGACAACTCGAAATCATATAGCAATGTGGGGTCGGAAATGCTTTCCTGAAGCGGTGTTGTACACAGAAGTCGTCGTGCGATGTCGTGCAGCACAAATTCGATTTTCGGTCAATGAATGGGCCGGTGTTATGGGAGATCACCTCATCGGACCTTACCTGTTACCGTGTCGTCTAACCGGACCTATCTACTTGATCTTTCTGCAGCAAGTATTGCCACAACTTTTGAGAGATGAACAGATTTCTGCATCGACGCAACAGACAATGTGGTTCCAACACGATGGAGCCCCTGCCCATTATAGCGGAGATGTTCGTAACTACCTGGATGTCACATTTGGTCAACAGTGGATCGGACGTGGTGGTCCCGTGCGTTGGCCTGCTCGGTCACCCGACCTATCATGTCTTGATTTTTATTTCTGGGGTCATATGAAATCGCTAGTTTATGACACCCCTGTTGACAATGCTGAGGAGCTGGTTGCAAGAATCGCAGTAGCTGCCGAAGAAATTCGAAATTCGCCTGGAGTATTCCAGAATGTTCGGATGTCCATGCGTCGGAGATGTGAGGCGTGCATTGTAGCCCGTGGAAGAAACTTCGAACACTTACTTTAATCCATGTACCTTTTGCTTCTTTTCATGTATTATTAAAACGATTTCTCACTTACGGTCTCTTTTCTTTATGGTGCTTCTGTGTACAACACCGCTTCAGGAAAGCATTTCCGACCCCACATTGCTATATGATTTCGAGTTGTCAGGATGTACCCTACCCCTCTTAGAAGTTCTGAAACGTTTAACTGAAACACCCTGTATAAAGAAATGGTCAGGCCACATCTTGAGTACTTGCATACAGGTGTAGCACCCTCATTTTAGGAAGGATGTAGAGGCTGGAATGGGTACAGAGAAGGGCAATGAGATTGGGGAGGGATATAAAGTTTGCTCTTACAAAGAAAGGCTTCACTTCTGCAAATTTGCAGTGTCTGGAGACTAGGCACTTGTGAGGTTATCTGATTGAGATGTTTAAGTCTTTGAATGGATCAAGAAAACTCAGTGCTTGTAAAGGGATTGTTCATCTTGTTCAGACTATGTGAACATGAGGGGGCATAAATTCAAATTGAGAAAGGATGGTTGCAGTATACATGTGCAGAAGTTTGCCTTTGGTGAACAGGTGGTTGATTGCTGGAACAAGCTTCCATTGAATGGTGTGGAAGTGGATAGTTTGAATAAATTCAAGGAAGAACTAGACAAACTATTGGAGGGATTGATTTGTGAATTTTTTTTTTTTTTTTTTTTTTTTTGACTAATTCTGTATAAGCTTGCTTTCTTTCATCTTTGCCACTATTAATACTAGTTAATAACTGTTTATTCTGAATTACAGTTGTTTCTCTTCCTTGCTATCTTCATTAAACATAAGAAAAGTCTCTGTCATCAAATCATCTTTTTTTCCCCTTCAAAATCATTGCCTGAGCAAAGTCCTTTCTTCATGTATACTTTCCTTACTACTTCCTATATATGTTATTTATTTACTGATCATTTTTGAATTGCTTGTTTGCCTTTAAATTGTTTCTTCTGTTTTTATATCTGATCACTACTACAACTTGATCTTTACAGATCATAACAACTGCTTTCTGTTTTGTTTTTTTTCCCGATGATTTAGGATACTAACTATTGTCACTGCTACTATTATTATGTGCAGAAAAAAATGCACCTCTGTGTTTTGCATAATGTTACTATATCATATATATATACACCGTTGAGCCAAAACATTATGAGCAGCGAGTTGTTATGCAGATCGAAGCAACTGCAGGTGCACAGGTTGGGACATGGTATAAAAAAACACTGAGCTCCGTTAATCAGTGTTGCTCTTGTTCTTCAGATGGAAAAGGCAGCAGACTTAAGTGAGTTTGACAATGGTCAAATTGTAATGGCCAGATAACTGGGTCAGAGCAGATCTGAAATGGCACAGCTGGTAGGATGCTCATGATCAACCGCGGTTAGTACCTACTGAAAGTGGTCCGATGAGGGGGGAACCACCGACGAGGTATTGGACGACCATGGCTCATCGATGCTCAAGGTGAGTGAAGGCTCTCCCGGATGGTACGTGGCAACAGAAGGGTGACTGTGGGGCAACTCATCGGTAATTGGAATGCTAGTGATGGGAGTAATGTGTCACAACACACAGTACATCTAACACTGGTGAAAATGGGGCGGCTGTGTAGCCGCAGGCTGCTCCGAGTGCCCATGCTAACCACGGTTCACTGGCAACAGCGCCTACAATGGGCACGCGAGCATCGAAACTGGTCCTTGGGTGATTGGAAGATGGTCGTCTGGTCCGATAAATCATGTTTCCTGATGCACCATGTGGATCGCCAGGTACGTGTGTGAGTCGTTTAACTGGGGAAGGAATGGTGGCTGGATGGGCACCATTCCTTCCAGCACCTACAATGGGCACGCGAGCATCGAAACTGGTCCTTGGGTGATTGGAAGATGGTCGTCTGGTCCGATAAATCATGTTTCCTGTTGCACCATGTGGACCGCCAGGTACGTGTGTGTGTCGTTTAACTGGGGAAGGAATGGTGGCTGGATGCACCGTGGGATCAAAACAAGCTGGTGGTGGCGGTGTCATGTTTTGGGTGATGTTCTGCTGGGATACCCTGGGTCCAGTCATCCATGTGCCAGGCACTCTGACGTCTACCACGTACCTAAACATTGCTGACCAGGTACACCTTTTCATGGCAACCATCTTTCCCTCTGATGGTGCCGTCTTTCGGCAGCATAATGCGCCATGCCACACCACCCGGATTGTTTGAGACTGATTCGTGGAACATGAGGAAGATTTCCGGGTATTTACCTGGTCTCCAAATTCCCCAGACATCAATCCCATTGAGCATCTGTGGTTTGGGTTGGAACAGCAACTCCAATCTGTGGTGTCTCAACCACAGATCTTACAGGTGTTAAAACGATCTGCTGGTTACATGTTGGTACCAGATACCACAAGACACATTTAGAAATCTTGTAGCATCCATGCCTCGCCGGTTGCGAGCTGTTTTGGCTGCACGCGGACGACCAACATCATATTAGCATTAGCATTAGTAGAGGCATTTGATGCAAGAAAGCAAGCTTATGCAGCATTAGCCAAAAAAAAAAAAAAAACAACACCACTTCCACTTCACCCCTCTGTTCGTTCAAAATACCTGTCCAGCTGAACCTTAAACTTATTCAGGCCATCAGCTTCCACGACAGGGGATGGAAGTCTGTTCCACCAACCAACCTCCCGCTGGCTAAAGGCAAATTTCCTCACGTCTGTCCTACATCTGTCTTTCCTCAATTTGAATTTATGCCCTCTCAGGTGATTATTCTGAGCAAGAGGAAGAATCCCATCAGCATTGAGCATGCTCAAACCATTCAAGGCCTTATACACCTCTATCAGATCACCTCGCTGGTGCCTAGTCTCCAGACACTGTAATTTGCAAAACTTAAGCCTTTCTTCGTAAGAGCACCCCTTTACTCCATTCACTAATCTTGTTGCCCTTCTCTGTACTCGTTCCAGCATCTCTACATCCTTCTTGAAATGAGGCCTCCAGACCTGTATACAGTACTCTAGGTGTGGCCTGACCATTGCCTTATACAAGGGAATAATTGCCTCCTTATCCCTGCTAGAAAAATTCCTATATATCATCGACAATACACCATAAGCTACTCTTGCAGCCCATCTTCACTGCTCAGAAAACTTCATATCTGCCTGCACAACCACCCGAAGGTCACTTTCATTCTCTACCACTGTCAGTGTAGTACCACAGAGTTGATACGTTGCTCTGGGGTTGCTGTTTCCCATATGTAGTACTTTACATTTGTCAATGTTAAACTTCATTTGCCACCTCTCAGCCCATCTGCTCAATCTTTCCAGATCCTGTTGCAGTAGCATAGTGTCAGTAGTGTCCTTGACAACTCTGCCAACCTTCGTATCGTCTGCAAACTTGGACATTAAGCTTGATATACCATCATCAATATCATTTATAAATACAGAAAACAATAATGGACCCAATACTGAACCCTGAGGGACTCCACTAATAACATTAGTCCACGATGAGCAGTGTCCATTGATTACCACTCTCTGTCTTCTCCCCCTCAACCACCCCTTTATCCATAGCAGCAATTTGCCTCCAATGCCACACTGCTCCAATTTGTGCAGCAGTCTTCCATATGCAACAGTATCAAAAGCCTTTCTAAGATCCAAGTATATAATATCAAAGTTATTCCCTGCATCCAGTTCTTTTGTGACTGCATCATAGTATCCAATCAAATTGGTCAGGCAAGACTTCCCCTTAACAAAACCATGCTGTGTCTGAGCTATAACTGAAGTGTTGTCTAGATGATCCTGCAGTGCTTCTTTAACCAGTGCCTCCATTAATTTTCTGGGAACAGAAGTTAAACTAACAGGTCTATAATTACTTGTGTCGCCCTTTGATCCTCCTTTGTGAATTGGGGTCACATTTGCACATCTCCAGTCCATGGGTACTTCCCCTGAGTCCAAGGAAGCTCTCATAATTATGGCTAAGGGTTTGCTTACTTCCTTTGCTGCCTCCTTTAATATAACTGGATAGATGCCATCCACCCGAGGTGCCTTTCTTGTATTTATCTTCAACAATTTCTCCTCCACTTTACTCTCAGTTATTACAAGATTCTCTAGGTTACTGCCAGAGTTGAATACACCTCTGGCATACCCCTCGCTGAATAACTCCTCATGTGTGAATGTCGATGCAAAATATTCATTTAGTTTGTTAGCTACCTGAGCAGGATCATCAACAGTTGACCCATCGATATCAAGTGGACCAATCTGATTCATGCCCTTCCTTCTAGAGTTTACATAAGTAAAGAACTCTTTGCTGTTTTTCTTTGCATCCCTTGCCAAAGATTTCTCGTAATCTGCCTTCGCCTGCCTAACCTCCTTTGTAACTTGGTTACAGATCAACTTGTATCTATCATAGGCTTCTGTGTCACGTGTTAATTTGTATGTATCCCATGCATTTTTCTTCTCTGCCATATGCCTCATTAGTTCATCTGACATCCATTTAGGCCTAAACCTTGAACAATATTTCTTAGTTGGTATGTAAAGCCTAGTAGCTTCCAAGATAAGTTCTTTGAATGCTTCCCATTTTGAATTTGCTGTTGGTAACATCATCAGTTGGTCCCACTGTATAGAATTTAAATACTGTCTCAGTCCATCGTAGTTGCCTTTACGAAAGCAATAACCTTTCCCTTTAACCCTAATGGTAGTTACCTCTTTGAGTAAATCCCACTTCAGCACACTGTGATCACTGCCACCTAGTGGTTCATTTACCTGCAGATTCTTAATGCATGAAGAATCACTACTGATAATCAAATCAAGAGGCAACTCCCTCTAGTTGCCTCCCGAACATGCTGATGTAGAAAACAATCATGCAATAAATCCACAAAAGCCTTGCTAGTGTGTGAGTGGCCATCCCCTAAATTCCAGTCAATATCTGGGAAATTAATACCATTTGTGTACATAAATACCATTGGCTTGCTGGGACTTGGCTCTCCTCAGATGATAAGAGTCCTTTCTTCCCGTATATAAGTTATTTATTTACTGATCATTTTTGAATTGCGTGTCTGCCATTGAACTGTTTCTTCTCTTTTATAGCTCATCACTACTACAGCTTGATCTTTACAGGTCATTACAACTGCTTGCTGTTTTTTTTTGATGGTTTTAGGATACTAACTACTATTATTATGTGCAGGAAAAAAATGTACTCCTGTCTTGCATAGTGTAACTATATCAGATATATAATATATGTGTGTGTGTGAGGTTTTAAATTTCTGTTTAGGTGACATTTTGCTGTTTCTGACTGGACAGGAAGAGATAGACACTGCATGTGAAATTCTTTATGAACGGATGAAATCCTTGGGTCCTTCTGTTCCAGAGTTAATTATTCTTCCAGTTTATTCTGCATTGCCTAGTGAAATGCAAAGTCGTATATTTGAGCCTGCTCCTCCAGGATCAAGAAAAGTAATTATTTTTTAAAATCTGATTGCAATATTTAAAATATATTACTATTCTAAAATTCAAGTTTGAATCTTTATCTCTATGTTAAAAAAGGGAGGGAGAGAATACTGTCACCCTTTTTTAACATGGAGATTTATTATTTTATTAATAAATAAAGTAATAAATAATAACAAATTATTTATTATTTGATCACAATCAAATGGAGGGATAAAGCTACTACAGGTTGCTGTTACTGTCTGTAGTTCCCAGTCTAATTAGTATGTTTTGTGTGATAAAATACCTATACAATAGGATTGCAGGAGTATTTCAGTGCAGTTGTTTAAATTAATTGCAGATAACACATACAAATTATAGTGAAATACCTAGAACATCTGAGGGGGATGTTCCTACACCTGAATAAATACTGAATGCTTAAATCTTGAGTGAAAATATCTTTTAAGAAATTCCTCTAATCATCAACAGGAATTGATGATTAGAGGAACCTAAACTTTTCCATTTGGATGAGCAGCAGTGTTACATCTCTCATTACTGTTTATCTAAACTACTCTGTTCACTTAACTTTAATGCTGACATAAACAAATATTGAGGAAAGCTCTCATTGGTCAGTTTCTGAAGCACTGCTGTTATTTTGCAGCTAACCAATAGGGGCTTTACTTAATGACTTGTATTTGTTCATACAGGGTTGAAATTAAAGTGAACAGCGTATAGTGATGGTCAGCATATGTATGATTTTGACTACAGTTCTTGTATTATTGTATTTCTTTGCCTACCACCACCAACACCAATCACCACTGTGTTTGTAAAAAAATTTAGTTCCCAACAAACAGATATATATATATATAAATCAGCACATAAAAATTAAATTTATAAACATTAAGAATTATTAATATGTATAATTAATCACTCTTTTACCACATGGAATTTTTAATATATACAATAGTGTGTCACACTATTGTATATATTAAATAGTGTGATGGGTATCGGCAAGATATGCCGACACCCATCATCAGACCATGCTGCTGACCGCCCTCAGGTCTGAGGGCGGTCAGCAGCATGGTCTGATCATTGATATCGGCAAGATACCCGAAACATCACACTATTGTATATATTAGTTTAGGCTATGCTTAATAAAATATATATTAAAAACTCCACGTGGTAAAAGAGTGGTTAATTATATATATTAATAATTCTCAATGGATAACAACCACATAATGTCCTTTGCCAACTATATTAAATATATAAACATAATGTGATCAAAGTAGAACATGTGATCTACTTTGAATATGATTACACTAATGCTAATATGCAACAGAATGAATTTTAACTTTGATATAAATAAAATTAAGTAGCTTTTTAAATATGTAAAAAACAAAAATAATATACAGTCGGACCTCTATGTAATGAAATCAATCATTCCCTTGAAAAAATTCATCAAATTTTTTCAAGGGAATATTTCTTTATATTTCGTTATAAAGAAATATGACCTTTTCAACAATGAAATATAGTAAAATATGGAAAATAAATGAGAAATAAGTGGGAATGAATAAATTTTCTAACATTTTAAAACAAGATTAAACGAAATATGGGGGGAGACAGAGACCCGTCTCCTCCCTCCCCTGCCTGGAGATGGGGTTTTAAAGGGAACCGGGTTAGAGTAACCCAGTTCACATCGCCAAATGGCATGTCGGCAGCAAAGCCCTGCAGTATGTCTTCGTCAGTAATGGTTGTCAGGTCCATGTAGTGTCGAATCGGGTAGGAAGGTCAAACTGCCCATCCCGCTCTGGGGGCGGGACATGTTAGCCAGCAGTGGGGAACCCACCAGGCGAAGGGCTGGGAGACACACACATTTACTCCATTCACAATCCACATTTTCATTCATTTTTTTAATACTTTTTTTTTATATTTTATAAATTTTTTTTTGTTTTTTTCCAAGTTTTATATATATATATATATATATATACAGTGAAACATCTCCTAACGGACACCTCTCTTTAATGGACATCTCTCTACAACGGACATTTTCAAATTCCCCAACTCTCCTCTATTGGTTTTAATGTTTTCAGCTTCTGTCTAGTGGACATTCTCCATAACGGATGCGGACAGGCAATCTGCACTGTTTCGTTCAGATTAGCACTTAATTTGATCTCCCAATAACGGACAGTGGGCAAGCTCATGGCCCTTTTTCTAGGAACGTTTCTTCCTCGTATTGGCTCAATCGTGTGTTTATTTTCTATTTCTGATTCTCTGAATTTTATCAAGGCCTACGTCGCGGTTCTATCTAAACCCTTCAAGAATTTTAAGGCACGTGTAAAACTTCTGATGAATTCGGTGGGGGGGGGGATTTTGTCGGCCTTTCGTCGTTTCAGTTTTCAGTTTTGTTCAGTGTCGTGTGAAGTTCACAGTGTCTTCTCGTAAACATTTAACTTTAAAAGATAAAGTCGAACTCATTAATGCGTGATCGGCAAAAAAATAGTGTTCGCAATCTTGCTGCAAAATTCAAAATCAGGAAGATGCAGGTAAGCGACATCCTAAAGAAAAAAAAAATGAACTGCTCAAACAATTTGGGCAACACGGAAATAATCAGGTTCAAAAATCATTCCTGAAAACTGTTGGACTTCAAATTGACAATGTTACGTATGAGTGGTTTTATCGCGCATGTGCTAAAAAAATTCCCATTAATGGTCTTATTATTAGGGAAAAGGCTTCGGAGGTTGCGAAATCTGTGGGAGTAAATGAGTCCGAAGCTTCTGTGGGATGGCTAGACAAGTTCAAAACTCGGCATAAAATTTCTTGGAAAACCGTATGTGGTGAAGGTGGATCTGTTGATAATGGGGTTGTAACAGAGTGGACCGTCAATTTGGAAGATTTATGTCGTGATTTTGAAGCTAAGGATATTTACAACTGTGACGAAACAGGGTTGTTTTTTAAAGCTCTTCCTGAAAAAACAATGTGTCTAAAAAACGAAAAGTGCCAGGGCGGAAAAATTTCTAAGGAACGCTTGACTGTACTATTGTATACAAATATGTTGGGAGACTTTGAACAACCTCTTGTTATAGGAAAACCACAAAATCCTCGTTGTTTCAAGGGCATAAAGTTGAATCATTTGAATGTTGACTGGAAGTCTAATAAAAAAGCGTGGATGACACGAGATATCATGAGCGAATGGATAAGTCACTTTAACCAAAACATGATTCATCAGAACAGAAAAATTATTCTTTTCATGGATAATGCTGCATCTTACCCGCACATTGAATTGTCCAACATTCAAATCGTTTTTCTGCCACCAAACACATCTGCAGAGTGTCAGCCCTTGGATGAAGGGATAATAAAAAAATTTTAAACTTCACTACAGAAAACGTGTTTTAAGACATCTCATTGCAAACATGAACGATGTAACATGTGCCAGTGACCTTGCAAAGAAACTCAGCATCCTAGATGCGATTCAATGGATTTCCTCTTCAGTAAACGCAATTAGAAAACAAACTGTCATGAGCTGTTTTGTAAAGTCTGGCTTCTCAAACTCAAAAATTGAAGTTGTGAACAGCAATGTGGAGCAGCAAGAAGAACAAGAACTTCAACATCTATTGATAATGTATGATACTTCCGCTACAAGGCTAGAAAGATATAGACTCGAACCTCACTACAGAAGATGGTGCTCTAGATATCAACGACATTATCATCGATATTTTTCAAGAAGTTCCTCATGAGGATGAAGAAATGGAAGGAGGTCATTCTGTCGAAGAACATATTAACGACGAACCACTGATGAAAATAGAAGAAGCGCTCATACAAATCAATCATTTAAAAATGTTTTTCGCCGCTGAAGAAGATACAAGGACTTTCGATGGTTTCTTCACTCCAAAAAAATATTGAAAACAAAATTATCAGCCGGAAGAAGGTGCAGAAGAAAATAAGTGATTACTGTATGTATTTTTCTTAAGATAAAGTCATAATATGCATAGCACAATTGTATGTATATTATTTACAAAAATATTGTGCAAAATCTGTATATAATTTTATTTAATTTTACATTAAACGTTTAACGATTTTTCTTTATCTCTTGTGTATGTAATTGTATATTATTTACAAAAATATTGTTCAAAATCTGTATATATTTTAATTTAATTTTACATTAAACGTTTAACGATTTTTCACTCTTTCTTTTTTTTTCTCCCTCAGAGTTCTTGTTAGCGGACACTTCTCTCTAACGGACAAATTTTCGTTCCTCATGGCTGTCCGTTAAAGGGAAGTTTCACTGTATATATATATGTATATATATATATATATATATTTTTTTCACTCACACTTATTCATCTCCTTCTCAAACACCGGGGGAGGGGGGGATGCAGTGATATGTAGTGTAAATTGAAATACTAATTACAACTAGGGTTAGTGTGTACTTGACTGTAGAATTTATGGTTTGTGTTCTTTTTCTCACACACTTACACATTCATTCTTTTGGCTTTCATTTCATTTATTTAACTCTCGCTCTCTGTACCGCACTTCCCGGGCATCCCAACCCACTGTGATTTCTCAATTGTGGTGCAGGCAAGGGGAGAATGCAGTGTTTGTGTTATTAGTAAATGATTGTTAGTATATGTAAAGTAATGTAAGTTATTCCCAACTCTATTCCCTCGGCCAACCACATTTGCTCTTCCACTCATTCCCATTCACTCTCTCTTTCCCTCATGCTAGGTCACTCTTTCTTTCACCAAAACTGTCATTTATTCCCTTTTCCATTATTCCTAGTTCACTGAGTACCCAGCCTATTCATTCTGTCTGTCATTCTCATTCATTCATTCATTCATTCATTCTCAAGCAAATATTGTAGTGGAATGCTTTAATAAACTAAAGTAAGAAAACAAATTAGTACAGAAGCTTTCAAATCAAGAAGATTCTTCTTCAGCTGATTTGACCTGGTTTTGGTGCATTATAACCTTAGTTGCTAATGTGAATATAAAATCTAAACCAACCAAACAACCAACTTCAGCTGATTATACGTTATTATGAAAACAAAGAATGCCTGGTGGTCGTGTGAGGTAAAGTGTGCCACTAGTGCAAGTAACAATTACTGGTTGGAATTAAATGTTTGTAGCTGTGATTGCAAAGCAACATACATGGTGTGCGTGCCAACATTCACCACACTGGAGGATAACAGCCTCCAGTGTGGTGTATTTATGAGGTTTAAAGCACCATAGCAATGCGAAATGTGGAGCGATTCTAGTCACAATCATTGGTGGTAATTTTGCTAGTGGTCGATTGCTTTGATGTCTCGGCATGGGTCAAGATCATGCTGAGGTGACTAATAATGCTCTGAGACCCAGTCTCGGAGTCTTCTGTTAGATTCCCCAATGTAACAATCACTGCAGTCATGACAGGAAATGCAATACACCGAGCCACTCTGTGACAGGGGGAGGGATCAGCATTTTTACTCTCGAGAGGAGGGATCACAGTTTTCTGCCAAGTAGTTGTAAATGTTTTACCTGGTGGGTGTGTAGAATTTTAGAGGGGCGTTGTGATACCCCGGGGTAATTGGAAATAATGCTGGTCAAGATCGTATTATCACTGTGGGAGGCCCTAGGTGACCGAACTTCGGTCCCAGTTCAACAGGCCATCGCACAATGCCATCTCCTTTCTGGATGTTGTAGACGGCACGAGGGCACCCATTTAAGAACCTCGGTCTGCCATAAACCAACGTATGCTGACCAATTAACCAACTATAGATTGGCACACGCCCACAGCCAGCTACTCAGTACCGCACACACCCTTTTCGCCAATGCCTGGACCCATTCCAATTACACGGACAAAAGATATGATGAAGTTATGAGAATAAAGATGGATCTGTCCAAGTGTGGCTACTCTACTTGTGCCCTAGATAAGTGTGATCTGTAGGACCGGGAGCTCGCAGCACACACTAGGGCCTCCCACAACGATAACACGTTCTGGACCAGCTTTATCCCCCATTACCCTGGTGTATTGCAATGCCTCTCTAAAATCCTTTACACCCACCGGGTAAAATGTTTACAACTGTACGTATGATCCCTTCTCTTGAGAATGAGAACTGCTATCCCCTCCCTGTTATGTAGCGCCTTGGTGTATCGCATTTCCTGCCGTGACTGCAGTGGTTGTTACATTGGTGAATCTAACCGAAGACTCAAAGACTGGATCTCAGAGCATGAGAGGGCAATCCAGCCTTCTGATTTGGAGAACTCGCCGGTCGCAGAGCATTATTGGTCATCTTGGCACGATCTTGACGCATGCGGAGACATCGAAGCCATCAACCACTCGCAAAGTTACCACCAATGATTGTGGCTAGAATCGCATTGCCATGGTGCTTTAAACCTCAATAAAGGAGCATGTATTCATCCTATTATAGAGGCTGATATCCTCCAGTGTGATGAACGTTGGCATGCACACCATGTATGTTGCTTTGCAATCACAGCCACAAACATCTAATTCCAACTAGTAATTGTTACTTGCACTAGTGCCACACTTTACCTCACACAACCACCACCAGGCCTTCTTTGTTTTCGTAATAATGTATAATCAGCTGAAGTTGGTTGTTTGGTTGGTTTAGATTTTATATTCACATTAGCAACTAAGGTTATAATGCACCAAAACCAGGTCAAATCAGCTGAAGAAGAATCTTCTGAATTTGAAAGCTTCTGTACTTATTTGTTTTAATTTGTTTTCTTACTTTAGTTTATTAAAGCATTCCACTACAATATTTTCTTGAGAATGAATGAATGAGAATGAAAGACAGAATGAATAGGCTGGGCACGAGTGAACTAGGAATTATGGTAAAAGGGAATAAATGGCAGTTTTGGTGGAAGAAAGAGTGACCTAGCATGAGTGAATGGGAATGAGTGGAAGAGATATCTGGTTGGCTGAGGTTTAAAGCACCATTACCATTTAACATTATATGCTTTTGATCGCTTAAGTCACATTTGTAAATACAGTCAGTCCTTGTATAACACGTGTTTACACTACACGAATTTGATCATACACGATTTATAAATAGGGGAACGGTATCTTATATAACACGAACCGAATTCGCTTATGCACGATTCGCCTTTGTGTTTACAAGAAATGGCAGTCGAATGCAGAATCACCCCAACCGAACGCAACACAATAAGAATGAAGAGAAGATTCTGAAAATGTATTTATGTTTTTTATATCATTGAAGGGGAGATACATTTCACCATAATAACGTAAAAACCAACACAATTCCAGCTATCGGTATAATCGCAAATGCAATTAGATCGAGTTTACTACCAGTTTATAACAGATTCCACTAGCAGAAACGCAACTGGAAATTGTTTTTATTGTTTTATGGTAGTAACCCCTAGAAATGTGCTTTAGTAAAATGTGAGATGTTAATAGTGTATCTCTGCCTTTACGGTGTTGTTTATTCAGTTGCTACACACGCGCAGCTTTGTTCCCTAAAAATGAGTAAAATATTTAAAAGGTGTGAAAAGGAAGCGTCCTGGTGAAGACACTGCAGATTCAGAGAGAAAAAGAAAAGCAATATTGATAAACAGAGGCGGACTGGGTCAAAAATTCTTAGCAGGGGAAATTTATAGTGGCCTCATACTATGGTTTATGGCCAAAATCACACCGGCCTCCGGTCCACCAGGGTTTCCCTGATAAGGCTTATGGCCAGTCCGCCTCTGTCGATAGAGAAAAAATATGAAATTGTGAAATGCTTTGAGCGAAATGAAAGATCATGTGATATTGCACATGCTACAGACCTAAATAAGGCAACGCCGAGAATTACAAAGAATGCAGAGAAAATAAAAACAACTTTCATAGCAGGAACAACTCCAAGTGTAATTAAAATCCATTAGATTAAGACACAAAGAATTGGAAGAGATGGAAAGCCTGTCATCTGTTTGGATAGAAAATCAAACAAAAAACAAGTTTGCTTACAATAGAAGTAAAAGCATTAGCAATATTTTATTACATAATAGTCGTAATAAAATGTGTAAGTATTTTGTTACGATTATTTATTGTGTTTGGTAATGTTTTGGTTACAAATGTGTGGTCAATCTTGGGTGGTCGGCACCTAACCCCATTTTTCCCATAGGGCCTGTTGTTTATATTGCACGATTTTGCATTGCACGAGGGTTTCTAGGAACGCAACTATCGTGGTATACGAGGACTGACTGTAATAGAAATTTTATAATATTGCGAATTATTACATTTCCCTGCCCAGCCACTTGATAATTCAACCTGGCTGCTTCATTGTGCCACCTGGCTGGTGCAATTTTCTGGGGAGAACACTTCACAAATGTCTAACTCCAAACAGTAATTGTTGCTTGCACTCGTGCCACACTTTACCTCACGTGACCACTACCGGGCATTCTTTGTTTTTGTAATACCATATAATCAGCAGAAGAAGAATCTCCTTGATCTGAAAACTTCTGTACTAATTTGTTTTCTTACTTTAGTTTATTAAAATGTTCCACTACGATATTTGCTTTCTGTTTGTCCAGTTAAAACAGTAATTTAAATCTTATTTTAAAACAATTAATTTATTAATACATACATATTAAGAAATGACTACTTACATGATGGTCACGATGTTTGGATACCCCAGACAAACTGTTCTTTTGCTACCTGGGAGTCTAAAATGCTGATGGAACTAATATTTGGGTGACACTCAAGTCAAGTGGACATAATTTCGGCAAAGTCCAGATGGTCTGTGACAGCCAAATCCTCTGCTTGCACCTTCACAATGGTGGGACTGTTAGTAATCCTGGGTATAACACCCCATGCACATGCGTACTGTGGGTGACCACCCAGTTCTGAACGAATGTAAGCAGGGGTCGAGGTGTGGTGCCTACACGACACAGAGGAATGCTGCCTCTCTATGTTACCAGGCAATATTAGGTGGTATATGACTCTCATCAACCGATGCAATACCACCACTTTGTTTATTGGAGGCTTGAAGTGCTGCTACACTTATATGTGGTGAAACTCTGATTTCTAGGCAAGATGATATATCTCTTTTGAGGATTACCCTGACTTCTAATCTCTCTTGACACAAGCATATTACAAATATTGCTTCCTCTGCATCTAAAAACCTTGGTTCTCTCTCTCTCTCTCTCTCTCTCTCTCTCTCTCTCTCTCTCTCTCTCGTTGTTGTTACTTTTCTTCCAAACACCTGTTCACTCTGTACAATCGCAAATCTGCCCTACCATGGAATATTGTTCCCACACCTGGGGCAGTGCCCCCAAAACCTCTCTCAGGCTTCTAGATTCCATTCAGAAGTGGGCAGTTAGGTTAATTAAAGACTCGTCGCTTACAGACGTTTTTCCACTCTCTGTCTCATAAATGTTCTGTTTCTGTTGCATGCCTTTTCTATAGATACTTCCACGGGCACTGTTTTTCTGAATTGACTTCCATGATTCCTGCTCTCACTTTCAAAACAGTCCAAACACGTGCCACCACCAGCCAACATCCATTTACTGTCGAACTTCCAACTCACAGAACCAACTTTTCATCTTCCTCTTTTATTCATTCAACAGCCGTTTTCTGGAACAACCTTCCTTCATATGTATTTCCTGAAAATTACAATCTACAGAAGTTTCAAGTATAATATCGACAAATATCTTTTTTCATCTTCTCAACCGCTTACCAATTATAGATTCTAATACCTCTCTTGTTTGGGGTTTTCATAAAAAAATAATAATATATGGAAAATAGTAGTAGAAGTAGAATAGTGGCATGCAATGCAAGAAAGCAAGCGTATGAGCTTATGCAACATCAGCCAAAAAAAAAAATTTACACGACCGTTCCCTCTAAATGTTTATTCAGTTCCTCCTTAAATTTATTTATCCTATCAACTTCCACAACAACAGATTCAAGTTTGTTCTAGCAATTAACCACCCACTGGCTAAAGGCAAATTTCTGCACATCTATTCTACATCTGTCTTTCCTCAATTTGAATTTATGCCTCCTTAGGTTAGTAACATGAACAAGTGGAAGAATCCCATCAGAATTCAACGTTCTCAACCCATTCAAGGCCTTATACACCTCAGTCAGATCACCTCGCAGGTGTATAGTCTCCAGCCACTGCAATTTGCAGAACTTAAGCCTCTCTTGGTAAGAGGATCCCTTCATTCCCCTCAACAATCTTGTTGCCCTTCTCTGTACATGCTCAAGCAAATCTACATCCTTATTAAAATTAGGCCTCCAGACCTGTATGTGGTACTCAAGGCACGGCCTGACCATTGCCTTATACAGAGGGACAATCACCTCCTTTTCCCTGCTAGCAAAATTCCTGTATATCCTTGACAAAACCCCATGACCTGCTCTTGCAGCCTGTCTGCATTGTTGAGAAAACTTGATATCTGACTGCACATTACTCCCAGGTCTTTTTGATTTTCTACCACCTTAAGTGTAGTACCACACAGTTAGTATGGTATATGGGTGAAGTAATCGTTCCTCTGGGATTACTTCACCCATATGCAGTACTTTGCATTTGTCAATTTTAAACTTCAGTTGCCACTTCTCAGCCCATCTTCCCAAATTTTCTAGATCCTGTTGTAGTAGCGCACTGCCATTACTGTCATTAACAACCCTGCCAACCTTTGTATCATCTGCAAACTTCGATATTAAGCCTGATATACCTTCATCAATATCATTGATAAATATACAAAACAACAGAGGACCCAACACCGAATCCTGTGGGACTCCACTAATAACATTAGTCCATGAAGAGCAGCACCCATTGATTACCACCCTCTTCTCCCACTCAACCATCCTTTTATCTATTGTAGCAACTTACCCTTAATACCATTCTGCTCCAATTTGTACAGTAGTCTTCCAAGCTCAACAGTGTTAAAAGCTTTCCTGAAATCAAATTATATGATATCAAAATTATTTTTTGCATCGAGTTCCTTTGTAACCACATCATAATATCCTATCAAATTTGTCAGACAAGACTTTCCCTTAACAAACTCATGCTGTGTCTGAATTATTGCTGAAGTCTTGTCTAGATGATCCTGCAATGCATCATTAACCAGTGACTCCATTATGTTACCCGGAACAGAAGTTAAACTAACTGGTCTGAAATTACTCATGTCACCCTTCGATCCCCCTTTGTGAATTGGGGATACATTTACACATCTCCAGTCCATGGGGATCTCTCCTGAGTCCAAGAATGCTCTCATAATTATGGCTAAGGGTTTGCTTAGTTCCTTTGCCGCCTCCTATAATATAACTGGATAAATCCCATCCACCCCAGGTGCCTTTCTTATGTTTAACTTCAACAATTTCTGCTCCACTTTGCTCTCAGTTATTACAAAATCATTAAGCACCCTGCTACAATTTGATAACCTTCTGGTATTCTCAATCCTTAATAACTCCTCATATGTGAATGTAGATGCAAAATACTCATTCAGTTTTTTTGCTATCTGACCAGGATCATCAACAGTCAAACCATCAATATCAAGTGGACCAATCAGATTCATCCCCTTCCTTTTAGAGTTTATATAAGTTAAGAAATCCTTGCTAGTTTTCTTAGCATCCTTTGCCAAAGATTTCTCGTAATCTGCCTTCGCCTGCCTAACTTCCTTTGTGACTTGATTAAAGGCTAGCTTATATCTCTCATAGGCTTCTGTGTCACCTGATAATTTAAATGCATCCCATGCATTTTTATTCTCTGCCAAGAGTCTCATTAGTTCATTTGACAGCCATTTGGGCCTAAACCATGAACAGTATTTCTTAATAGGTATGCAACTTTTAGTAGCTTCCACGATTAATTCCTTGAATGCTTCCCACTTAG